>NC_081417.1:139484233-139784233 GCF_949786415.1 Peromyscus eremicus
GTACATGCATCTCAGTGCAGGGATGGGGGGCATTTCCAGGTTTCTAAGTGCATTGTTGGGAAATGTGGGGGGGGGGGGTTCAAGCCACAGTGGTTTTGCGTTGCTGGCTCTTCCTGTGTGCCTGCCTCAAGGCTGTACGTTTAGGGAGTCTACGCCTTGCTACTTCAGTTTTCACTCTGGAGTTTCAGGATAGTGATATCTCTCCGGGGTCTGTGCTTCTCTGAGGCCAAGGACCCTGAGGCGGGGGATGTGGGGGGAGGAAAGAATCTATGTAATTAGTTACGGAGATATTTGGTGCTTTGAAAGCATATGATGGGGAAGGTCTGATTCTAGAAAGATCCTTAAAGCCGTGACCCTTAGGGCAGGCCAGACATCCCAGGGTGCTCGAAGGAGAGGCTTGTTCTTCTCATTCCTTCCTTCACTGAGTCACTGAAGAGCTGACAGGGGCAGAGGGGACAGAGGGAAGGATGGCTTTCTGAAATTATAGTTAATTGGAGAGACTTCAGGGGGAGCTAAAGCCAATCATAAATAAAGTCATAAGCTTGGCAAGGCAAATACCAGCATGGCGCACCTGCACCCGGAACGCATGACTTGACGGCGGTGCAGGAGGCCGCCAAAGGAGAAAGCATGGATGAATATTTTAGGGCTTGGGCATCCGCTGAAGGTCGTGTTTTACGACTCCAAAGTTGTAACTATGAAATACGACGTCTTGTTTAAAGTGTGAGGAAATCTCCAAACAGCTTTTACAGCATCTTCAATCAAAACAGGATGGTTCCAGAGCCAGAGGGTCAGAGGCGCTCAGGACGGAAGAAAGACAAGTCTCTCTGAGCGCACAGGTGGCTCTGGTCTAAGGACTCTTCAAAACCTGGTTCCCGCTTTCGGCATGGTCCAGGAGTTCCTGGCTAATTCTCAAACATTTGAAAGTTTTCCAATGGCCCAACAAGCCACTGTCAACCAGGGAAGGTCTTTAGTGTAGAGGAGACTGGCATCCTGGTATAGAGACTCAGCTACAACCCTGCCGTAACCACTTCCTGTGTGGCCTTGACAATGTAGCGTAACCTTCCTGCTTAGTCTCTTGGTCCACCAGATACTCAGTGAATGCCTGTCTCATGCCAAGAAATGTGCTAAGTGCTGGGCACAGAGCAGACAGTCTAGATAGGAAGTAAGCAATAATGTCATTGACAAAAAAGGGCGGAAGTAATGATAGGAAAGCATATGGCGTGTGTGATGGGAGTCGGGGGGGGGGTGTTTCTGGAAAGATCCTTGAGGAAAGTGACACTTGGACAAGGACCTAAAAGCTTAGGAGGAAGCTGGGCAGGCTCAACAAGAGAGAGAAGATTCCAGAAAGAGAGATATGTGGACTTTGGTTAAAGGATCCAAGAGGGGGCTTGTGCAGGGGGGGGGAGGAGGGAGGGCAGGAAGCAAGGGAAGCTGGGGTCGGGCGGAAGCTTTCCCTGATCCTGAGTGACAGTGGGTTAGGGATAGTTTTTACTGAGTGAGAGCATAGGGTCAGACTTGGTACTCCTGTGTCCATCCAGCCCTGTCCTTATGAGAGGGGATGGGAGATCGGGCGGAGATAGGGGGAGGAGCCATGGCTGAGGTGACTGGAGCACTGTGACCTCCAGGTGTGTGCTGTGGACGTGGGGGACATCAAGTAGTCCCCAGACAGGAGCAGGCCCACCCCTGCAGACCCAGGTCCAGGAGAGGATGCACAGAGGCAAGTTCGGTGAGCTGAGTGAGAACACAGTGTACAGGGAAAGTTGACAAGGGGCTCTGAAGCCCTCCGCCCCAGGCCAGCATCCTCCTATCCCCCTCCCCCCCCCCGACGCCCCACACCCTGGCCAGACAGCTGGGGACCAGGCCTAGGCTGAGACTTTGCAGACCCTGCGGCTCCATACAACAGAGCAACCATTGCTCTGGCCAGGCTCCATTCCCACCTGAGCCCTTCCCCCTAACACACTCACTTTCTCCCTCTCCCCTTCCGCCTCTGCCCTCCTCTACCCAGGATCCACAGCACCAGGTACCTTCCTGAGCACCAAGGATGTCCTTCTACTCTGGGTCTGGCCTCTGACTCCATACTGAGGCCCTTTGTCATGCTGCAGCTCTCCTTCCGTCTGCCAAGCAGAGCCCAAAGCCTTTGGCAAGACTCGGCGGATGGGCTGGTTGACCTCCCCTCCCCGCCACTCTGACTCCTACCTCATGCACCCCATGTTCATTGTCCACCCTGACCCGCTTGCTTCTCCACACCCACTGCCTCCTCATCATCACTTTCTTCCTTCTCCATTCCTCTCTCAAGGTTGGGATGAATGTCCCTTCCTTCAGAAGTCCCTAGCCCTGGCACCATCCAGGTGAAGCCCCTTGGTTCTCTCCCCCAAGAACCACTCTTCTGCACCCACTCTATCTAGTGAACTCCTATTTATCCTACAAAACCCAGCTCTAATGAGGCCTCTTCTATTTCTCCTTCCCAAGTTGACTCATTTAAGTAACATGTTCCGCTGTTTATTTATGTCCTTAGAGAGTGAGCTGTCCTCTCAGGAGACCAGACCTGTAACAGTTGCTCACACAATCACATGCCAGGGTCTTTTCTGCCCCAATGGGTGAAACCAGGGCCCAGAAACCCTACCACTCACAGGAACCTTTTATCTCTCCCCACAGCGGATGATGCCTGTGGCGGGACCCTGCGGGGCCAGAGTGGCATCATCTCCAGCCCCCACTTTCCCGCTGAGTATCATAACAATGCTGACTGCACATGGACCATCCTGGCTGAGCTTGGGGACACCATTGCCCTGGTCTTTATTGACTTCCAGCTGGAGGACGGCTATGACTTCCTGGAGGTCACAGGGACCGAAGGCTCCTCTCTCTGGTGAGTTCCCCGTCAGTCCCCCTCTTTCCCGTGTGGCCTCTGCAGCTGGGGAGGACCGGACTGCCCAAGGTGTCCTTTACATCCTCTCCCTGCCCCCGCCGGCTTGTTTTGAACCCTAGAGTCTTTGCATCTCATCATAATGAGAAATCACTGCATGATTTTGAAGCGGAGCTGCATTTTTACAGGGATTTTCATATCTGATTCAAAGTATGCCCTTGCTAAGGAGTTTAAGGATGGAACTCGCTTAAGAAACCTGAATTAAAGCTAAAAATGTTTTGGTCTCATGACATGAGCCCTGGTAGCACTGTGTGGAATCTTGTTGCATTTCTGGATGACACAGACACCTTCAGGGGCCGTTGCTTTTCCGAGTACTGCCGGGGCCTGGAAATGTGGGCAGTGCGTGTAGGGGGAGTAGTGAAGGGACTCACCTCCCTCTTGCCAGCTGTGCCAGCGGGCTACTCTTCTTCGTGAATATCCCGGATGCTCCCAAATGTTGGCAGGCCAGGGAGGAGGGAGGGCATGAGAGGCTAGGGGCTTGGCATCCAAGACACCAAGCTCAGACTGATAGTATGTGCCCAGGCAGGCTGAGGAGGGCTTAGGGAACTGTCTGACTGCTGGTATGTGACCAGCCTTACTGTGTTACTGTGTTTGGTTGTGTGATATATGCATGGGTGACCTTAGAGTCACACTGTGACTCCATTATCAGGATGAGGCTGTCTGGGGGTATTCGTGGCACATCAGGATCCAGCAGAAAAATTTCCAGATGTAGGGCAGGTTGGGATGGGCATCTTTGGATTTTGTGGCAGAGATGGCTCAGGGCATGGGACAAGGGGCAGAAGGGCATTGCTGAATATTCCAGAAGAAGCAGGAACTAGGGGCTTGAGAACCAGGAGAGGAAAATGTTTCAGGACACAGATAGGGTAGTTATTGGGGTAGTGGTCAGGCAGGAGAAGAGGGAGCTGGGAGGGAAAGGAGGAATGAAAGGCTGTGATTGTATGCTTCCTTTGAGGAGTGTGCTCTCTGTTGGGCAAAGAAGTCTACCTTGTGTGGATTCTATAAATGTACCTCTGAGCAGTGTGAGGGCAAAGACCTGGAGTTCCCCTGAGCTGCCCAGCCTGCAGACCATGGAGCCCCAGGCTCATTTTGTAAAATACTCATTCTTCTCACGGCAAATGGAATCTTTGTGCTCCTTGGGGGAAATATGAAAAGACATAGAGAAGTGGGGGCCACTGATTAACACCATGATGTGTACCCCTTTGGCCTTTCCCCCCGCTTTGCTGGCTATTTATACATTTTAATATTATAAAATGGTATCTGAATCTCTCTACTCATGTATTTTTAACTTAGCATGGAATCATGAGAATTTGTCTTGCATCATTACAGAGTCCTCCAAAATAGAATATGATGAAAGTGGCAATTATTGAGCATTTTTACCCGTAGGTGCCAGGCCAGTTCTAAGTCCCTTATAGCTGTAATTTCATCGCATGTTCATAAGGTCCCTATAAAGTAAGTTGCATAATTTCCCTCCCTTTATAAAAGAGGAAAATAAGGACCAGAGGGGTTCTGCTGCTTGCTTGATGTCACATAGTGCTAGGGTTGTAGCCCAGGTTAACCCCCACTTAAAACCTGTCTTCTGGGCCAGCTCTGGCATACTTTCTAGGATGGTTTCCCATGGCTGTATAGCTCTCTACAATGTCTTTCTCTCCCTGCTAAGACTGGGACATGGTTTGCTTACGACGTCTGTTGTTCCAGCCTCTATACAGATGTAAGGATGGTGTCCTTACCTGCCCCCTCTCTTCCAACCCCAGGCATCTTTGACTCAGTTATCCATCTGTGGACCAAATGATCGCCTATGGCTTCTGCCCCCAGCTGTGAGTCTACACATCACCTGAACTCATGACCCGAAACAGAGTACAAAGAGTCAGTTCCTTTAAGTCACCCAGTGGGGAAGGCATTCCACCGAGGAGATCGCTCGAGAGGTCGTTCCCAACTCTTGGCCATAAGATTGAATGTGAATTACTGAGAGGGCTGGTGTTGGAGGTGCCAGGCAGGATGTATTTGTTGTTCTAGTTCATATGAGCCTGGCAATCACAGGTAAAATAAGCCTGGGGCTCGGGATGGGAATGTGGGAAGAAGAAACCTTCTCCCCTGCCCCTCTCCTTCAGGACTTCCCGGATGCTTGCCAAAAGCTGTGCTGCTGGTGTGGGTAGACCACTTTGTGAGTGTAGAGGAGATTTCAGGCTGTGCTCTCGAACTCTGGGGCCTATTCAAAGAAACAGATGTGAATGACTGGGCATCTGTTTACCTGTGGGGGAGATGAGAGTTCTTCGAAAGAGCATACTTGCCATCCTCTTCCCTAGCAGCAGGTTGCTGTGGATTCAGAGGAGAGGGAGCATACAATACGCCTGAGTCAGTTTCCAGTCTTCCCTCCACCGAGTGAGAAAAACATTGGAGTTTTCCTGAGGGGCTCCTCTTGTTGGGATAGTCTGGACTAGTGCAAGAATATGGTCTGCAATCTTCTGTTTCGCCAAGTCAGGCTATTTCAGAAGTGAGCCTGCCACCTCTCAGTGCAGGAGTTCATAAAACCGAGGAAACCAGTGGCCAAGAGTGCGGCAGGTAATAATTACTAGGCGACCTCGCAGTGACATAATGAGAGCTGGGGGAGGAAACTGCAGAGAAACAGCAGGGAAGCCCATCCCCAGAGCCCATCAGCATGCGACATCTTGGTGGACTTGGTCTTTCTGGTTTGCACTGGCCTTCTAGAAATCCCCAAGTGCCTGCTATGGAGAAAGCTGTTACTACCGTGAGCCCTGAACTGGGCCGTCCCACCATATTTAGAGAGTCCTAGGCCTTAGATCCTCTCGCCCTTCATTCATTGTATGGGTGCAGGGGATTGACCATGAGCAAAAGCTGTGCTTGAATGATCCCAACACAGTCTGCCCTACTCCTGACATCCATGTGCTGCCATGGTACCCAGGCATACCTCTCCATATCACTGCCACGAATGTGCCACTGAGTCAGCACCCAACCCCTTTCACAGGTGTGTATACATATACACACACACCAGAATTTCTTTGGCTGATGGGGGGGGGGCCTCTCTCTCTGCATGTTCTGCTCTTACTGAGTGGGTGAGTTTGACCTCTGACCCTCAATGGACCCCACATCTTCCTATCACATTAAATGAAAATGTTCTCAGTGATGCTATTTTCAAGAGACCATGATATCGTCAAAAGGCTGGGTTTGGGGATGTAAGAAACTCTGTGACTATGTGAGACCTGGGTCTCTGGAGGACTTTGGGTCAGGCTGAGATGAGAAATTGCTGCCAGCTGGCTACAGAGACAGCCTCTCCACCAATGAGGTAATCACTGCAGGGAAAGCCAAGGAGAGACCACTAGACTTGCCCCTCTCCCCGCTTCCTCCGTCTTGTGGCCCATCATCCCAACGCAGCTCTTCTAGGGTTAGACCTCAAGTTCCATCAGGCCGTCTAGATGAGGAGAGGGCAAGCCTGGGAATCAGATACACTTGGCCCTAGTAGCTTTATAGTCTCGGTTAGTAAATGACCTCTTTCAGTCTCAGTTTACACGTTTGAAAACGGGGTCCATGCTGTACAGAACATGCATAGAGGCTTGAACAGGTGCACTGCGGCCAGGCTCCTCCCTGGTACAGCACTTCCGGTTTGGAGACCACTCCAGACCCATTCTCTGAGGGACAAGGGACAAGATGTGACATCTCTAGGGACCCAGAGCTTCACAGACTCCGTTCTCGCCCTCAGGGTCCCCTTACATTATCCCCCTTCCTTGGCTTGCTTTTGTTTGTGTTGTTAGGGACACAAACGTTCTCATCTCCTTTAAAGGCGGTCGTTTCAATGTTTTGGGGCAGCACTCTCTCTCCCTTTGAAAGACCTCGTTTTAATTATTAGGCATTCAACGCACGAAATTTAAACACACTGCAGCCATTTGATCTCCATGACTTTTGACTAGGTGTTTCATTGAGGGACCATTAGAAGCAGCTGGAGTCAGAAGGTGCATGATGGATGCCTGAGGGGGTCTGCTTATAATACCTATTTGCTTATTTGTTCATTCACAGACAACAGTTGGTTTCGATTATTTGTATGCTTTGTTACTCCTCCTATTTATTTTCTATAATCATTTATTGAGACCCTTCTATGAACCAGGCTTTCCTACATACTGAGGACACAAAGACACAGGCTGGGGGCCTGGGGAGTTTTTATTCAGTCCACAAACATTTTTCTAATAGCCGAGCACTGTACTGGACCCTGGGGCTCACAGCTAGCACCAGGAGGAGACTTTTTTTTTTTTTTTAATTTTTATTTTGCAATACAATTCAGTTCTACATATCAGCCACAGATTCCCTTGTTCTCCCCCCTCCCGCCCCCCTCACCTTCCCCCCAGCCCGCCCCCCATTCCAATCTCCTCCAGGGCAAAGCCTTCCCCACAGACTGAGATCAACCTGGTGGACTCAGTCCAGGTAGGTCCAGTCCCCTCCTCCCATGCTGAGCCAAGGGACCCTGCATAGGCCCCAGGTTTCAAACAGCCAACTCATGCAATGAGCACAGGACCCGGTCCCACTGCCTGGATGCCTCCCAAACAGATCAGGCCAATCAACTGTCTCACCCACTCAGAGGGCCTGATCCAGTTGGTGACCCCTCAGCCATTGGTTCATATTTCATGTGTTTCCGTTTGTTTGGCTATTTGTCTCTGTGCTTTATCCGACCTTGGTCTCAACAATTCTCTCTCATATAAACCCTCCTCATTCTCGCTAATTGGACTCCCAGAGATCCACCTGGGGCCTAGTCATGGATCTCTGCCTCCAGGTCCATCAGTAGTTGGATGAGGTTTCTAGCACGACAATTAGGGTGTTTGGCCATCCCATCACCAGAGTTGGTCAGTTCGGATTGTCGCTCGACCATTGCCAGCAGTCTGTTGTGGGGGTATCTTTGTGGATTTCTGTGGGCCTCTCTAGCACTTTGTTTCTTCCTATTCTCATGTGGTCTTCATTTACCATGGTCTCCTATTCCTTGTTCTCCCTCTCTGTTTTTGATCCAGCTGGGATCTCCCACTCACCCAAGCTCTCTTTCCCTCGACCCTCGCCCTTCACTACCCCCACTCCTGTCCAGGCTGTTCATGTAGATCTCATTCCATTTCTCTGTCGTTGGGCGATCCCTGTGTCTTTCTTGGGGTCCTGTTTTCCAGGTAGCCTGCCTGGTGATGTGAGTAGCAGTCCAGTCATCCTTGTTCCACATCTAGTATCCTGTTATGAGTGAGTACATACCATGTTTGTCTTTCTGAGTCTGGGATACCTCACTCAGGATGATTTTTTCTAGATCCATCCATTTGTCTGCAAACCTCATGATGTCATTGTTTTTCTCTGCTGAGTAGTATTCCATTGTGTATATGTACCACATTTTGTTTATCCATTCTTCAGTTGAAGGGCATCTAGGTTGTTTCCATGTTCTGGCTATTACAAACAACGCTGATATGAACATAGCTGAACAAGTGCTCTTGTGGTGTGGTTGAGCATTCCTTGGGTATATGCCCAAGAGTGGTATAGCTGGATCTTGGGGGAGATGGATTCCCAATTTTCTAAGAAATCGCCATATTGATTTCCAAAGTGGTTGTACAAGCTTGCATTCCCACCAGCAGTGGAGGAGAGTTCCCCTAGCTCCACATCCTCTCCAGCATAAGGTGTCTTCAGTGTTTTTGATCTTAGCCATTCTGACAGGCGTAAGGTGGTATCTCAGAGTTGTTTTGATTTGCATTTCCCTGATGATTAGGGATGTTGAGCAATTCCTTAAATGTCTTTCAGCCATTTGAGTTTCCTCTGTTGAGAATTCTCTGTTTAGTTCTATAGCCCATTTCTTAATTGGACTGTTGGGCATTTTGATGTCTAATTTCTTGAGTCAGGAGGAGACTATTATTCAATGGTTCACAATATCATACACTAGGTATTTTTCTAAGACGTATAAAAGAGGTTCTCCCAGAGGCTAACGAGAGAAATGCAATGGCTAAGACTCTTTCAGTTTGAGAACTGAAACCCCATTTCCAACGGACTTAAGCTAAAAAGTAAATGTATTGATGTCTGTCACTGAACAATCCAGGATCTGGCTTCAGTTACTGCTGGATCAAGGCGAACAAGCCATGCCATCTCTGCTCCCACCGCTTCGCTCTCTTGTGGATTCATTTCATCCTCAGGCGGGCTTTCCCCATGAGGAGGCAGAAATGCCTCCCATCAGGTCCCTGCCACCCACCTGTGTTAGCTGCCCCAGTAGGAAGAGGACATAGTGCCTTTCTTTCTTCTTAGTGTTTATTTTATTGATTGCAAATTTCATACACGCATTTAATATGTTTGGGTCCAGACCACCCCCATCCCTCCCTCCAGTTCCTCTTCTATCCCCTCCATCTCCATCCCCTCTTCTTTTTTTCTCTCTTAATACATGAAGTCCATTTAGTGTAGCCAGTATATGAATGAGTATAGGGCCATCTATCACAGCAAGCATAGCCTCCCCAGGGCCACATCGCTAAAGAAAAAGGACTTCCCTTCTCCCAGCAGCTATCAGTTGCCAGTGACTCCTCAGCTAGGTGTGGGACTCCCTGACCTACTGCCCACTCCATGCCAGGGTTTTGTCTGGCTTGATCCCATGCAGGACTTGTCCATGCCCTCATGGTCACCATCAGTTCATATGCACCACTCCCCTGCTGTGTCCAGCAAACATTCCCCTACTGTAGTCAACCATTGCCTCTGGCTCCCCTCTTCTGTAGTGACTCTTGAGCTGGGGGCCAGGGGGTGTGATACTGATGTGCCATTGAGGGCTGAGCCCTCCGCGGCCTCTTATTGACCAGCTGTGGGTCTCTGCGTCAATCATCATCTACTGCAAGAAGCTTCTCTGATGAGGGTTGAGAGATGTACTGATCTGTGGTTAGAACAGTATGTCTTTAGGAGTCAGTTTACTTTTATGTTCATTTAGCAGAATCATAGTGGTAGGTTCTTCCCTAGGGCCTGTGACCTAGCTGGCCTCAGGTTCTTGCTTCACTAATAGTGCCGGGAATAAGTTCTCTATTTGCAGAGTGGGCCTTAACTCCAACCAGAAAGTGTTTGGTTACTCCCGTAACATTGGTGCCTCTGTTACCAGTGGGCATTTATTTTGACAGGCCAGTCATTACTATAGTGTGCAGGGTTCACAGCTGGGTAGGACTGGTAATTATCTTTCTTTGCCCAGTAGCATGCATAACACCTTCCAGCATTGTGAAAGCTAAGCCAGTAAGGATGAAGCTTCCTGGTCAGTACTAGCTTAAACTCTTCACGTTCTGAGTCAAACATGTGGTGTCTTCATCAATAGGGTCTTACCATCAAGTTTGGGAGGTGTCCAAGAGAGCAACCAAGAAGAATGGTGATAGGCTATAATGTTTTGGGAGGTATCTGTATGACCCTGCCCTTCTTGATGGTACCTGCAAAGGCAGTACCACAACTGCCCTCATCACATGTCCACCCCTCAGCACTCTGAAACCAGAGATGTCCTCATTGACCAGAGCCAGGTCACATGACTGCAGACCTCTTGCTGGGAGTACAGTAGGGATGAGTCCAAGGATGTTAAACTTAGGGGATAGGAAGTTGAACGTTAAGACTGTCTGTCCTTCAAAAAAGTCATCAGACTTCATGACACAGGGGTGACATTGCATCTGAGACTGAGTGATGTGTCCCCAGGGATGGTTTTCATGTTGAGCCAAAGAATGAATAAGATTTTGCCAATAGCTTGGAACAGGAAGGAAGGATCCCCAGTGTTGGGGGCATTGTAAGCCACGTGCAAGGATTGGGGCAGGAAGAGGCTAGTACATGAGGCTGTAAGTGAACAGGAGAGTGTGGGCTCAGGAGAACCTTGCAAGCCCTGTGTTCACAGAGAGGTTCCACAGTTCCGGAAAGCTGCTGAAAGTCTTAAGCACAGGAGCAAGAATACTCTGAATTTTTATGGGGTCAAACTTGAAGGCCTAGAAGGCCGCTGTAAAACTTGCTCGCAGGCACTGGGGCTGGAGAGGGACCTGCCTGGACTGCTGCTGCAGCCCTGAGGTAGGGAAGGAAGGACATTAAAAACACCTCAGATACAGGGCTGAGGGGACAGCTTAATGAGTAGAGTACTTGCCTAGCTTGTAGGAAGCCCTGGGATCAGTCCTTAGTCTCAAATAAACGGGGTGTGCACCCCTATAACCCCAGAACTCAGGAGGTAGATGTAGGAGGATCATGAAGTTCAAGGTCATCCTCAGACATATAGTGAATTGGAGGCTAGCCTGGCCACATGAGACCTGAAGGAAGGGTGATGAATGGAGGAGAGGAGTTGGGGGGCATCCGTGTCTCTGAGTGAATGACTGTGGGGGCCACATACTAAACGGAGTACACAGGGAAGAGGCGGGGCTAAGGTGGAGGAGATAGGTCGTACCTGCTGGCCGTTCTAGCATAAAGCAGGCAGTGTAAGGAAGCCAAGTCTTCAGCAAGGATGGAAATAAGGCTGCATGCTGTTCATAGCTCTGAATAACAGAACTCGGGGATAAGACCTGCAAGGGTGATCAGTGAACTCAGCAGTCATGTCAGCCAAATTTGGTGTCAGATTTCCCTGAAGAGTCAACAGCTCTTCTTTATTTTTACCCTCACTGTCACGGGCCACCCCCATCTTTATCACCAGTCCCCTTCCATCACAGCTTTATCTATCTTCACGTAGTTCTTAGGCCTGTGCCTTGTGTGGCGTTGGGCCTGGCCCTGGGAGCATGGTGGTGGAGAAGACAATGGGGGCCTGTGCTACTGTGGAACTTACCATCCCAAAACAATCACGGAGTGAACAGCAGGCACCCGTGAAATCTCATAACAGAATGAGCAGAATGGGAGACTGAATGGGAGAGAAGGGTCAAGGGTGACATCACTGAGGGGGAGGGTGGAAGCTGAGACCTTCCCGATGGGGGGTGGGGCGGAGCCTGTGAAACCATCACATGCCCTAACTGCCTTTGAACTTCATGCAAGGCCTGGAATGTGTCTTCTAAGGTTTTTCTCCTCCTTGAATGTCAGAAGCTAGGCAAGATCAAGGTCCCATTCTGGCAGAGGTGTCCAGAAAGCGGTGGGAACGGTACAGGGCTGGGGATGCTGAGCCTGACTCAGGGGATCTGGTGAGAAAGCAGACCAAGGGAAGCCAAGGCTAGGACCCTGCTGCTGTCCCCCAGCTGTGTGATGCCCCCACTGCCACTCCTTCCCTGTTACATCGCACTGCTTTAAGCCACACCAAAAACTGTTCGCTTCTTCTGATGGAGCCCATGAAATTGCATCTGTTGTATCCATCAGGAGCCAGGCCATAAATAACTAGCCTTTTAAAATCTCATCTCATGCATCTCTTGGAGTTGGAAATAACATTACAAGCTCCATAGCCGAGCCATAGGAAAGGATTAGTGCCTTAGCAGGCCGCTGGCATGCATGGGTCTACAGGGCCAAGGCCCTGACTCCCACGCTCCCTGCTGAAGAGCAGCGTGACTTCCTCTCCTCCCTTCTGCAGGTGAGAACATGCTTTCAGAAAGAGAACAAAAGGCTGAGCTGAGAGGAGCAGGGTTCAAGGCTGTGTTGTCTGCCGTAGACACAGGGGCCCTGCTGACGCTTGGGGCTCACAGTCCTGTGTGTGGGAAGTCGAAGTTGGGCAGCTGGCCTGCCCCCCATGGCTCCGACGGCATGCAACAGGTTTGTACTAAGTATTTCATCTGCTAGGAGGCCTGTGCCAGGGCTGTGAAGGGCACAGACAACAAGATGCTGTCCTCGGCCTCTCCCAAGGAGCTGCCAGGTGCCTGGCGGCACAGATAAGACAGATGGAAGAAATTGTTCTGGGCCCTTCTTGGGGGGCCCCACATTCTGGCAAGGCCTGTCTTCCGGAACAGTGTTGATTCATTCAGAATGTCCAACGTCTCCATTTCCTTGTTTGGCCACAAATGTGCACTCCACTCACCCTTGGCTTAGTCCAGCCTATATTCCACTGGACTTCCTCCCCTCTGTGGCTCCTGCAGTCTCTTTCCAGGTTCCCCAGACGTCCTCGGCTCTCTCTCTCTCTCTCTCTGAACCTAGACTTCATTTAATCTCAGCTTCTCTCCAGCCAGTGCCTAGGGTGTGACGCTCACAGATCCACGAAGGCAGCAGGATTGATTCACATAGAAAACTGGCATTTGATAATCTGTTGGAGTGGTTCAACTCCCCAGTCTGGGTCACTTGGGAAGGGAGGGAGTGAAGCTGGTCCAAGGAGGGAGACTTCATGGAAGATGTGATGTGACTTCCGGTGTCCAGGTCATTTGCCTCCCAAGCTTCCGTATTTTAAGAAAGAGTCTCACTGTCCTGGAACTGGCTCTGTAGGCTATGCTGGCTTCTGGTTCACAAAGCTCTTAAGTGCTGGGATTAAAGGCATGAGCTACCATACCTAGCTTAACCCAAGCTTCCTGAAGAGGGGTCTACACTGTGTTCCTGGCCTTTGGTTCCTGTCATTCCCCTCATCTACTTCCCCCTTCAAACCTCAGCCTTCCCTGAACCTCTTCACATCATCAGGGGACACCCATCCCCTCAACAAAACCCACTGCTGACTCCAAAAGACATTTCCGATGCCATCCTGAAAGATGATCTCTAACACTTAACATTGGGTATCGGGTATTTTCTCCTTTCTCTACCTCCAGGCTCCTCTTTCTGGTTTTTGGCTGCATTACTGGGATTTGAATCCAAGGCCTCGCAAATGCTAAGCAAGTGTTCTACCTTGGAACTATATCCCCACTTCCTTTTTTTCTGGCTCCTCCTTGGACCTGTCTAAGCCTTCCTTCCAAGTGTCTCTCCTTTGGTTGCCTTAAGGTTCCATTCCTGCCTTATTGCCCTGTTCAAGGAGCACATCTTTTCCAGCTGAGCTTACCTGCTATCAAGGCTTCAGACACAATATATTTGTTTTCAAACCCAAAGCTGGATTCCCTAACCCACCTCGCCACTGAGTATCAGACTGTAGAGCCAATATCTTGATGGGTGTGGCCCCAGCCATATGCCACCATTGTCTCTACCCAAGTTTGTCCCCTCTCTGCTTGTCATTGACTACACAGAGGCCAGATTTGTTTCCTGTGTTAGTTTTTGGCACTACCTTGTTATCTCAAACCCTGGGACTTGTCCCCACTCCATCCTCATCTCACATTCAATTAAGGGCTGAGTTCTCCCTGCACACTTCCTACAATATGTCTTCTGACTCTTGCAGCCACTCTCTCAGGTTGGCCCATCATCTTCTCTACTTTGTGGGTTTTAATAGCCTTTCTCCTGATCTCCCAGCATCTTGGCTCTCTCTAATTCATTCCCCCCACTGCCATCAGAATGGCTTAATTAAAATGCAGCTCTGACATTCTGAGCCCCAGGCAATAGCTCTCAATCATTCTCTGTTGTCTAACAGACAGAATCCAAGGCCTTGATAAGGCACATAAGATCCATTTGGATCTAACTAGCCCTTGCCTCCCACGCCAGCCTCATCTCTTGACTCCCCCCTAATTTTAAAACCATCAAGCCAGGGCACTCTTCCAGAGGACCCGCGTTCAATTCCCAGCACCCACATGATGGCTCGCAACCGTTTGTATCTCTAGTCCCAGGGAATCCAGTGCCTTCTTCTGCCCTTCATAGGCACCAGGTCCACTCATGTTGCACAGACATATATGCAGATGAAACACACACACACACACACACACACACACACACACACACACACACACACACAATAAACACATTTTAAGAAGAAAAAGCCACCGACGCTAGAACTCAGTCATGTAATACCACTAAGGAATAACACTTGCTTGATGAAGTGTCTATAATCCAGAATCAGGCAAGTGGGTACCCAGGCTCGAGTGCCCCCCCCCAACTTGGTGGCTTCACTATCTGGAGTATGTGACCGTCTCCAGTGGCATGGCAGGGAGAATGAGGTAAGAATCCAGCACAGACTTTTCACTATCCTAACCCAGATATAATACACTTTTCTCCTGGCTCCTTTTTCATTGGTTGGAAATTACCACAGTGTCCATACTAACTACGAGGAAGCCAGGAAATGTGGGTGAGCAGATAAAATGCTTGGTGAGGTGACCTCTGCCGTACCCTGTGTCCCCACAGTTGATGTCCTGCTCTTATCCCAAACCAGCCTCTCCCTGTGTCCGGGTCTCATCTTCTCCAGACATCCCTGCTAGAGACAACCTTTGCTTTTCTTGCATCCTTTAGTTCCTTATCTCTTGACCACTCTAAATACACCTAACAGCACACAGCCGTGTTCTAGTATCTCCCACCTAAAACCCGAAACCAAAAAGATACCCACAAAATTTCCTGTTTCTCCATCCCACTCAGTTACCATACAGTTTCTCAGCTACCCCAAGTGCTGAAACGGTTCTCTTTCTTACTTGTGCTCAACATTGTCACTAAAGCAGACCTTACTTAGGCTACAAGTGACCCCAGGTGGCCAAATCCACTATCACTCATCCATCCTCATGTGATTTGGTTTTCTGGCAGCATATCTGGCAGAAGCCAGAGTCTTCAGAAAGGAGGAAACCTCATTTGAGAAAGTGCCTCCATAAGATCAGGCTGTAGGAAGCCTGTAGGGCATTTTCTTAATTAGTGATTCATGGGAGAGGGCCCAGCCCATGGTGGGTGGTGCCATCCCTGGGCTGGTGATCCTGGAGTCTCTAATAAAGCAGGCTGAGCAAGCCATGAAAAATAAACCAGTAAGCAGCACCCCTCCATGACCTCTGCATCAGCTCCTGCCTCCAGGTTCCAGCCCTGTTTGAGGTCCTGTCCTGACTTCCTTCAATAATGAACAGCAATATGGAAATTTAAGTAAAATAAACCCTTTCTTCCCATTTTGCTTTTTGGTGATGGCATTTCCTCATAGCAACAGTAACCCTAACTAAGACAGCCTCCTCCTCTTGGCTACCAGGAAACCATGTGTCTGATACCATGGCCATTCCTGGGTATCTCTTCTCCACTGCTCAGCACCTGCCCAGCCTTTTCACTTAGATCCAAGAGGGCCCAGAATCCTCCCTTTTCCCATCTTCCCTCATTGCCAGGTGACCTCACAGATCAGTTTTCAATATTGTCTGTATGTCAGCAGCTCTCAGTTAAAATTTCAACCCTCTGAGCTCCATGTATATTAAAAGGAATCTTAAAATGAACACATCCAAAGTAGATGTCTTTTTTTAGTGTGGTGAAATATGTATTACATGAAATTTGCCATTTTTTTCCCTAAATATACAATTTGATGGCATTAAGGATGCTGGATAACAACCCTGTTCATCATTGCCCACCCTCCCATCCACCCCCAGCTGAAACTATATAACCATTAAATGACAGCCTCCAGCCTGTGGTGACCACCCGTCTGTCTGTCCCTCTGAATCTCACTCCTCTGGGAATCTCATGTAATCGGATCGTACACATGCCCTTTTGTGTTTAGAATAATGTTTTCTGGGTTCACCAGAGTCAGAATTTCATTTCTTTTCAGGCTTATATCCCATTGTGAGCTTGAGTCTCCTTTGGTTTACCCATTCTTTCTCTGGTTGTGATGGTTTCTTTGCAGTTTGGACTTCTCCTCCCCTTCCTGCTGTAAAAGTTCCTCTCGCTCCCTTCCCTACGGCTTCCCACGTCAGCCTGTCTCCAAGGATAAACCGCTTTGCCCATTCTGTGCCATCAGTGTCTTTGGGCGGCTCAGTGACCCGATTCTACCCAGAATCCATTCTCCAGGAAGCAAGGCACACGTTCTAGTTGTCAGTCAGGTTGAATCTTGGCTTCATGTCTCATCCCTCAGCAAGGTTCTACCTTGCCTAGACTACCCCTCCGACTTCACCGTCTCTCCGTCCTCACCAGAGCCCAGCTACAACCTGCCCTCCTCCTTCCCCGGATGTGCTGGCAGGACCTGTCTCTATCCCTTCTTAAAGTCCTCTTTCTTCAAAGCATGCTCCCTCTCTCTCTCTCTCTCTCTCTCTCTCTCTCTCTCTCTCTCTCTCGCTCTCGCTCTCGCTCTCGCTCTCTCGCTCTCTCGCTCTCTCTCTCTCTCTCCCCAATATCACACACTCATTTAAATGACCTGTGGGTTTTGAAACATTAAGTTCACTTTAAATATCTCCTCCCCAGGAAATCTTTCAATTCCATACAGTCTCAAGCAGACCCTAGCTGTTTATCATAGTATCTTGCTTTATTTAGGCCTTTGTCGATACCTGGTATTTTCTTACTTAATGATATATCTGCATTTTTTTCATGCCTTTCCTGTCCTCTCCACCCCCATCTCAATTGCCTGAGGAATGAAGAAGAAAAGAAAAAAAAAAAAAGCCTCAGGTCCTGGGTTTGCACTTAGTAGGACTCTAGGGTGGTTTTGCCCCGAGGACCATGCCTGGCTGATCTCAGCGTCCTGTGGCTAATTGCAAAGGTTAACATGGAGCCTCTCCAACCAAGTATTTTAAGTAATCACCTTCCTGGGGGACATTTGCAAATTAGCACTGACTCTTGCTGATTACTCCTCCTAAACTCTGTCTGATTAATAATTAATCAGCAAACCGCTTGTCCAGAGAAAGCTGATCAGCGCCAGGAAAGATCTTAAATCATGCAAGTCATCGGCCAGTCCTAAAAACACAGAAACAGCCCAGCAGTGGGCAGGACTGGAGAGGACTGATGGCCGCGTGAGCCATGGATGGTCTCTGGGTTGTTTGTTTTCCGTTTTTGTCCCCCCACCCTTTCCTCTCACCACCTTTTGACCGAGAAATCAGTTAGGCTCCCACTTAGAGCCCGAGAGAGACTTTCTCTGGCACAGAAATAGAAATGTGTTAAATATCACTTTCCTTTTTATTCTTTCCATTCAAAAGAGTTTTGGTCTGGGAGGCAGAGGTTAAAATTAGCCGGTTTGCTAAGCAAATGACTGTCTGGTGTCTCGTGCCATTTTCTGAAGCCCCATCAGTTTCAACTCTTCACTGGAGCCCTTGGACCAGCACACCTAGCTAGCAGTAAGTAAGATGCTTAATGGGTACAGCTCGCTGCTACACCCCAGGCTTGGGGAGGAATCAATTTACCAGCCACCTGTCCCTCCAGGATTCCCTCAAGTGCCCTTTGCCTCCTGCCTACAAACCCCAGGGTGACAAGAGAAAAGGCAATCAAAGAGGGATGAACACTTCCATTGTCGGCCGTGAACTTGATGACCGCTGGGGGCCCCTTTTAAGTCTCAGGCATTACTTCCTGTCTCAAAAACCAGGCCTGTGTAGAGCTTCCTCTTCTCCTGTTTCCTCCGTGGGTCACCGAGCTATGGCTGAGGTACGATGCAGAGAAAGCAGGAGAGGTGTGTCGATGTTGGACTCTGGGCCAAAGAGAAGGGAAGGGGCAGGAAGGAAGGCCAGACTGAGTGAGGGGCATGAAACCTTGATTGGCATGAGAAGCATTCGTGGAAAAGATGACACCCCTCACCAACTGTGCTAGAATGCTCTGGAGTGAGACTGTGGGTCTCACTGTGCACTGCCGTGGAGGTCCTCGGCTTGTTCCAGCCCAGGGAAGCTCTGGGGAAAGACATGATGAGGGATATCAAGGAGTATGAAGCAAGGGGTGAGCCCTCTCAGGAACTCATTGTCTCCTGGCTGTCTGGTGACAGGCAGGATACAGAGAGAAGAGGTGGACAGATGCTGCAGCTTCTAGGGACCCCAAATCTTCTTCTAAAGACCCCCCTTGATCGTACTCCTGCTTTCCAAACTACCTCCTAGAGCTGACTCTACTTCTCAAATTCCCTCCAGTAATTTCCTGCTGAGAAAACTGGCTGATGTTTCAGAACACAGACTGATGTCTCTACGCTCCCCCCCCCCCCAGACTCCACAATCCTAAACTTCTCAGACTAGCCCTTGGGGATGGTATTTTTTAAATTTTTTTTTTAAAGTCTGTGTCTGTCTATGCGTGAGATTGTGCATATGGGTGCAGTGCCCTCAGAGGCCAGAAGAGGGCCTTGGATTACATAGAGTTATGTAAGGTGATTGTGAGCTGCCTAAAATGGGTGCTGGGAACTGAACTTGGATCCTCTGCAAGAGCCAATGCACACACTTAACCATTCAGATGCTTCTCCAGCCCCAGGGTATAGTGTTTTTTTTAAACACTCTTATAGGAGTTCTGAGGCTGATAAAAGTTTGAGAGCCCCTAGGCCTATGAGGAGCTCCCGCGGAGCAATAAGGAAAATGGTGGATTTAGCCATTAAGAAGTAGTAAGCCTTCACATGAATGGATTCATTATTGGATTTCTCAGCATATGCTTGACATACGTGTTGGGCTATGATTTATTCATGAGTTCGAGCCAGCCCATCTATGACCTAAAATGGAGCACACTGACTCCTGGTGGACTCTCTTCATGTACTTCACAAATAGATTTGCCTTCCAGTTCCATGCTGGTTTGGGGGATAAGCAGGTGAAGAAGAAGGTCTCAGCTCTTGAAGGGACTTCTGAAGTCGACTCCACCCCTTTATCTGCTTTGTGTAGACCTTGGCAAAAGATGTCTTTCTTCCTGGGTCCTTGAGGTTTGAAGCACCTCTCTCTGCCCTCCCTTCCCCACACTGGCATGAGCGACTTCACTTTTTCATCCATCCCCCTCTCAATACTAACTCCTTAGAGCACAGACTTGGCCCACCATCAGTGTGAGCCCTCCGAACACAGCGTAAGTCCCCACGCCAAGAGGTAGAAAGATGGGCAAGCAGCTCTTGGTCTTGAGCATCTCCATGACCTCCTTGCAGGCTCCTTCTCTCACCACCAAATGGGAAAACATGTGGCACCGGGCTCCCCAGGCCTAATCTCAGAGCCCTTTGGCAGTGGGAATACCCTCAAGATAAATGAGCACTGTATAAATAAACCCTGTGATTAACTGTAGCCTGCATGCTGCTCATCAGTGGCCACTCGTTCATTTATATAGTAGCTGCCTTCTGTCCTCTGAGTTACTTTTTCCCAGCTTCCACCCTTCCATCTGGGAAACCAACTTTTCTTCTCTCTTTCTCGTGTGTGTGTGTGTGTGTTTCCATATTTCTGTACTTTATCTGTATGTATGGCCTTCCTCTATTTGGAGGATTCTGCATGTGAGATCGTCAGTATACATCCTTCTGTGACTGGCCGATGCCACAGGGAACAAGGGGCACAGCTAACTCTGTGAGATGGTGGATAGGCCAGTTGGCTCCACCATAGCAACCACATGCACAACACTGTACACACGCATATCTTAGAGCATCATCTTAGATATCTTAAATACACTTAAAATTTATTTTTAAAGTTAAAAATGCAGACAAGTATCTATTGGTCCCCTCGGACTGAATTGGGGCTGTTATATATATCGAATGCCACCCTAGTCTCTTCCCAGTGAGATTTCCCTGCCATTTTTGAATTAGGCATCAGCATGGCCATCTTAAAGATTAAGAACACTAACCTTAGAGATTTAGCCTCCTTCTCACCCACTCTCCTGAGCATCTGGGCTTCCTGGGTTTCCCCTCTGGCTTCTTGGGCAGATCCCACACCAGCTGGGCCAGGGTCCTCCCTTCCCCTCAGAGCAGGCCCAGCGGTGTCTCTCTGGCCTCTCCCAGTCTCTGCCCTCCTCCTGCCTTCCTCCTGCCTCAGCACCCCTGCAAGAGTTGTGACCAGAGCGACCAGATGTGAGACACCTGGCTAAGGGTCCATGTGCATTACTCCCTAACCTTCTGAAACTCTCCCCAAAGAATAACCCATCATTCTCCATCAAGGGGACAGTCTGAGGTGCCAAGAGAGAAAGACAGACAGGAGCTTAAGTGTCTATGCACACAACTGATTAGTGTCTAAGCTGGGCGGGAGTTGAGCCCCCATCTCTGGATCCCAACCAGGATCCAAAGCCCCCACCTCTCTTCTCTCCTCCTCTGTCCTCAAATGCACTTTTCTATCTTGACCCCAAGGAGGGCAGCCTGGAGGAGCATGGCCTTCCCAATGGATTTCAGGACCAAGTGTGCTGCCAGCAATTTGGGCGTCCTCAGTGAGCTTGCCCTCTGGGGCCCTTGTGTAGCCTTACAAGAACTCATTTGGCACAGTGGGCCTTGGGCAGGCCCAACTCTTCGTCCTGTCTGTCCTTCCTCAGACCTTGCATCACAGTAGGACAGGGACTGGCCTCTCTCCCGCACCCCTCCTCCATATTCCCTGCCTCCCAGCATGTGCTCTAGGTTCAAGGTGCTGCTGCTAGTCTCAGCCCCTGCGGTTGCTGAGTCAGAGGTGCAGCCTGAAGCTGGTGCAAGGCAGAAGCCACAGCAGGAGGAGGTGATGTCCCTCCACGCCAGGTGGCTCTAATATCCCAGAGTCATTTGGTACTGTCCGAAAGGACTGCAGGGAGAAAGTCAAGGGTGACGACCATGGCCGTGACTCTGAGTGAGCCCCACTAGATCCTGAACACCTTCTACCCCAGTTTCATAGGGCAGGTGCCAGGTTGCAGGCCTTTCTCCCATATTGCTGGAATTTGAGACTTAGTACTGCAAAATGTCCACAAGTTTGCATATGAGCACAGCGCTGCAGACCCGCCCCCTCCCAAGCAAGATTTCTGCCCCCTAAGGTGATATTTCTGGGAACCAGGATTGTGTGAAGAAGAAAATAGGAGCCATGTTTGTGGAGCACCTACTGTGTGTCAGGCACCTACTCTTCTTGTTTCCTTTGCATATTTAAGCAACTGTGTGGGACAGATTCCTCGAGGTCACGCACTCAAGGTCACAGAGCTTCAGAAGTACAGTCTGAACCTTTCTTTGCCCTCAGCCTCTTTCTCTTTCTGCCCCCAGGATCTTAGAGGTCTGTTGCTTTTCAGAGACAGCATCTGTAGTACCACAGCCCCTTTGCCTCTGTGCCAGGGTGCCTGCTTGGGCTGTGGCTGATGGAAGCCCCTGTGGCTAGCGTGGGAAAGCTGGGGACAGCTGCTGCCAGCCTTCCTGCTCAGGAGAGCCCTGTCACTGTAGACAAATGGTCTGTGTCATTTAGCCACATCATTCTCATTGCTGGTCTGAGGCCTTAGTTGTCCAGATAACCCATTTCATTTCATGTCATCTTGGTGGTGCCACCAGGGTCCTCAGACAGTGACAACCCAGCCTTTGACCCAGCCAAGAAGAGTCGCAGACAGGCTTGCTTCCTGACTCCAGCTTGCAGCCCAATCGACTCACAATTATTAGATTGTCAATCTCTGTCAAGTGACACTGTCCACAGGAGGGCAAGTGTCCCCAGGCCTCACTCTGAACGGAGGTGACATCCCAGACACTGATGTGCCATCTACCCTTTTACCGGTGATTCCTGCGCAATTGCCAATCTTTTTTCAACCCCTGCCCAACAGTGGGCTCCCTAGCTCCCCAAAAGAGTCTCCCAGCCCCTCTGCTTGTAATTATCCACGCCCAGCTCCTTCCCCAGCTCCACCTCCCCCTGGTGCCTTTGCAAATAATTACCTTCACAAGGAAGTAGACAAGTCTCTAGTGACTCCTGGCCTGGCTGGAAAAGATTCATTATTCTGTATCTAGAAATAACCAGCCCCGTCAGCAAGGGGGCCAAGATAACACCAGTGTAAAACCTCTCCATTCAGGGGAATTAATTAGGAGTCCTTATTAAACATCCAATTAGGCAAAAGGGCATTTTTATCTGTGATAGTCAGCTGCTCTTATTTTTCTTAAGCTATAACTCCAAGTTTTTGGGTGTTTTTTGAGAAAAGTGTGGCTTGCATGTTTCTGTGGAGCGATTCACTCTTCCAATGTCACCTATGTCTTCATCAGCATGTGAAAATAGATTTTTGCCATTCGATTCGCAACGCTTTGTCTCTTTGGAGTGTCATAATGACTCCACCATATCCCTTCAGTGGGAGCTGTCGCCTGCATGGCAGATTTGGGGAGAGGGACGTTTGCTTAGAATAGCTGTAGGCCATTGCTGTTTCTCAGCATCCATATTCTGTGAGCCAGCTTGAATGATGTTGACTGTCTGTGTGGCCCTGGACAAGGTACTTCACCTCTCTGAACCTCAGCTTATTCCTCTCTAAGTCTACCACCCAGGGCCGGGGTGAGGATGATGAATGAATGGATGTGAGGCTGGGGAGATGGCTCAGGGGATCAGAGCACTTGTTGAACAAGCGTGAAGACCCAAACACAAATTCCCAGCATCCACCTAAAAAGCCAGGAATGGCTGTGCACATTGCATGCAGCCCTAGCACTGGGGGCAGAGACTGCAACAAGAAGATCCCCGGAACTCGGTGGTCAGCTAGTCTAGCCAAACCAGCAAGAGCATCCCATCCAGTGAGACCTTGTCTCAATGCAGTAAGCTGAATGCTGGTAGAAGATTTCCAGCATCTTCTTCTCCATCCTTCATGTATGCCTATACTCACAAGGACCTGTACACTCAAATGCATGCAACACACACACACACACACACACACACACACACACACACACACACAGAGAGAGAGAGAGAGAGAGAGAGAGAGAGAGAGAGAGAGAGAGAGAGAGATGAATAAATGCGTACACTGTAAGGAAGTAGCTCTTGGATGGGAATGTGGTTCCTTGGCCAAGATCTTGCCTAGCAGGTGCAAGACCCTAGATTCAATCCTCAGCCCAACAGATAAAAATAAAAACTCTGGCTTAGAGTCAAAGGCCCTTTATCAAGGCCACCTTATATCCACACTTACAGGACATGTGACCTCAGGAGAGCTGACTTCTAAGTCTTGGTGTCCTCATTCCACACTGGGAGGGTTAAATGGGATGGCATATGAAAGCAGCTTTTCCATGGAGAGTGTCTTAGTGACTTCCCTGTTGCTGTGACATAACACCATGACCAAGGCAACTTATAGGAGAAAGGGTTTATTTGGGCTTACAGTTCCAGTGGGTCAGAGTCCATGATGGCAGAGTGAAGACACGGTGGCAGGGGGAGGAAGCTGGGCGTTTCCGTGAAGCCATATTCCTATCCGACAGCCATTTTCTTACATCTTTAACAGCAAGCACAAAGCAGGAGTGATAAAAGTCTTTGAACTCTCAAAGCCCGCCTCTAGTGGCACACCTCCCCCAACAAAGCCACATTTCCTAAGCTCCTCCAAACAGAGCCACCAGCTGGGGACAAGTATTCAAATGCCAGAGACTATGGGGGGGGGCATCTCATTTAAGCCACCACAGAGGGCATGATATATGCGTTTGTTAAGCTTGGATCAGTTTGTTTTGTCTCCTTCAAATAAGTTCTGGGGAGTTACCTGGAAAAAGCCTTTCCTGCTCCCCAATCAAAAAAAATTGGCTCATACTGGGTGGCATCTAGGTGACCAGAGGCTGGTACCCCTGCTCTATGTCATCCATTGATTTCCAAAGGAAGTGAACTATCAGGTAGGAGAGGGCTGGCTTCTTGGCCTCAGCCCATGAGCCTCCAGCCCAGGGTTCTTCGGTCCTTGGACATGGGACACACATACATCTACCTACTGTAGACTTGTAATCATGTCGCTAAGGAGACCAGACACAACCCATTTATTTCAGGGAAGAGAAGATCTAGAGAAATACCAGAAGCTGGGCCTTCCAGAAAGTTCTGTTGAAAGGGTATTGTTCTACATTCCACAGATAAGGAAAAGGAGTCCCAGCATCACCCAGCAAGTGTGTGGCAGAGCCAGGCACCTGTGTTCTCCAAGTCAGGCCCCCTCAGATTTCTACCATCTAACACCTTCCCCCACCACCCTGTCCCTAGACCAGCATTTGTCAGACTTTGCAAGACAGGATCAAGGCAGGTGCTCCTGTTCAACCAGGTCTGTGTCCATATGAAGCCTGCTCCATGCCATGCCTCTTTCCTGTCTGCGTGTCTCTGCTGCCTGTTGCTTGTGCCTCAGTTTACCACACAGAAGAACCACTTCAGTTCCCAGTTCATTTTCTCAGTATTGTTTTGGCTTCTCTGTATGCTCTTTCACAGGCCCTGTGGCCTGTGCCTCTCCCTTACTGCCTCTCTGTCCATTCTTCTGCCTCTTCTCTCCTCTCCTCTTCTATCTCCTTTTCCTTTGATCCCTCTCACTCTCTCCCCACCTCCTCACTGCAGCCACACCAGTCCTGTAGCTGCTTCTTACATAACACACATGCTCTTCCCACCCCAGGGCCTTTGCACTTACCATTTCCTCCATTAGGATCATTCTTGCCCTCCATAGCCACAGATCTCAAGCCCTGACCTCTTTCAGCCACCGCCTCTAAGCTCACATTCTCACGCCTTCTAGGAACACCTATTTAAGATGGCAAGTGCCTCTTACCATTCTCAGAGTGTCTGTGAGTGTTCTCAGCTGACTCCACACCCCAAAGGGTGCCTGGCCCCAGAAGCTCTGTCCCTTGAGAGCCATCACCCTTATTCTCCAGATGAGGAAACTGGCAAACAAGGATTGACTGTGGCAGGGTGATCGTAAAGCAACTGGGAACATAGCAGACTCACTTTTAAGCAGACTCTGAGATGCGACCCTGTGCAGGCCTCAGCCCTGCACCAGAGACCAACTGTCCTGCTACAAGTATGTGCTTCTGGAAGTGAAGGCAGGCCGGGCTGTGAACCAAGAGCGAGCTCCTCTCTACCTCCCTCTCCCCACCCCCTCACCTCCTGCCAATTCCCCCATCAAATAATTCCTGATAATGAAGTTAGGATGAGTCATTGGTTTTCTGATGAGCATGAATTCATCATCAAAATCTACATATTTCAATCCCCTGATATGTGCTCAGATTCCTAACCTGATTAATATGTAAAGTGCTTCATCCTAGGACTTACCCAGAGTGAACTCAGCCTAGTTCTCAGGACCAGCATGGCTCCTGGCCTCGGGGGACCTGCCATGTGTAGGAGATGCCAGGGTGTCATGTTGGGAGGGGCCGCGGGAGCTCATCACCCACTGGGTCAAGGTGCTAAGGGGTCCAGCTGAGAGAGGAAATCAGACCCCTCGATACCCTAGCACTGTGGCTTCGGACACCCCTGCTTGGTAACCCAGAAGGACATGGCTGCATGGTTCCACACACAGCACTCAAAACGGATGCAGCCATACATCCTGTCTCTACAAACCTCAATGAGATACAGCTCCTTTCTATGTAGAAGGACACCCAGTAGGGTTGCCTGTCTGCCACCACCACCAGGCCAGATCTTTGCACTGTCTCTGCATGGCCCCTGCAGAGAAAACCAAAGCTTGGCAAGAGGCACGCTAGCCTCCCTCCACATCCCCAGCCCTGGCTCTGCCCTCACTGCCACCAACCAGTGTCTTGCCATACCCAAGATTTCCTCAATTTAAGATGTAGCTCCAAACCTCTGTCATCTCATCCAAGAGACAAGTCCATCTCTCCACCTGAGATCTTGCTGTTGGCCTAGACTGGACCAGTTTGCGTCCATACCTCCTTGAACTCTGATTACTGCCCCAATACAGAGAAAGCCCCTGCCTTTCCAATCACATACAGGTTAATGCTGTGACTGCTACATGTATGCATGCACACACACACACCTACACAGAAGCTCATGCCATGGCTACCACACATGTGTACACACAGGAGCTCATGCTATGGCTACCATACACACAATGTATGTAACACACACACACACACACACACACACACACACACACACACACACACACACACGAGCTCATGCTCTGGCTGCCAACATCACTAGAGGCTATTTCTCATTCCAGAATAAGACCTGAGCCCCCATCTCAGCTCTATGTTTTGGCTAGAGTTTAACCTCTCAGATCTTCATATTTCCTGAGCTTTACACAGGACTTGGGGAGTGACCTGTATGCTCATTAGGGAGGCTATGAATTTCGTTTTTGGTTTTTGCTCTCAGCAGAAGGTCCTGTGGCACAGTGTAGGTAGCGTTCCATCCAAGTGCTGGTGTTGAGAGGTGTTTGGGGACCATGGTGGCAGCTCATATCCATAACACATACACCCCAAAACATCTTGGATTTGGGATCCTGCAGAAGATAAGGGTGTCATCTCCCAAGGAGACACCCTGCAGAGGATAGCAATCTCAAATAAACAGAGGGTCCCAGAAAAGGACCCTTTCTTGATACATCATGCTAGAGCCCTTACCCATCTGGCACCAGGGCATCATCCTAGCTTGCATATCCTCCAACAGTCCTGAGACAAGAGTTCAAGTGCAAGAAGTTTTTTTTTTTTTTTTTTTTTTGTGAGGGGAAGTCACACTGGTGCAGTGACAGGGCATGATCCAGAGGAGGAAAAGTTGATATTAAAGCAGGACATTCCTGTTGGGGACAGAGTCCCACAGGGAAACTCTACCAAGCCTACAACAAGATCTAGAATCGTGCCTTCCAGGGACTGCAGGGGCTAGTTTCTTAGGCACCAGTTCCTGGGAGCCATAGAATGAACTGCTACTCAGGGCTTAATTCCCCACCCCTCCCAATCTGCTCTGTGCATGGGCGAAGTGGCTGGGATTGTGGCAAGAAGCCCCCTGGGCACCAGGATGCAGATGTTGGCAGCTGGCAATGAGCTGCCCCCTCTGAGAAGTTACAGATGCCAAGCAGGTTGCTAACAATAGAGAGCTGCATGGAAGTGGTCTGCCAGCCCAGCCTGCCTTGAGGCAAAGCCACTGTGTGCTGGGACCCACTAGGTATGACCTGAGAAAGCCTCTTTGCTCCATCCATGGGAGCCACTAAGACTTAAGCAACCCACAGAAACCTGCAGAGGGGACAGAGGCTCTGACAGCAAGCACAGAGGACACTGGAGGTCCAGTAATGCTTAGAGCAGTGATTCTGAGTACCCACCCCTGTCACTGCTATTAGACATCAGCCCTGGAGACCACTTAGGACAGGAGGAGGAGAGGACCTGACATGAGGGCATGCTACAGAGCCAGCAGAAGGACTGCTTCGGGGACTAGTATCTCCAAGGCCTGAGGGTCCCAGGGAAAAGTTGGGTTGTCCTTCTGTCAATGAGCTCCTGAAATCTGGAAACCATGAAGGCATGAAGCCTCAATTATAAAGCCACAAAATGATGTTCACCGAATTTAGGTCAGACACTAACACGTACGCACACACCCCAATTACCACCAGAATGTAAGAGAGTCTACTGTCAACATTCAAATATTTTTGAGAAGTTTGTATTCCGGGGGCTGTGGATTGAGTGAACTTGGCTTGTTCCCCAAGTTACAGGCACCAGGGTGAAATCACAAAGAGCTCCTGCATAGCTGAGCAGGAACGCCCACCCGAGGGCTTTATTTAAACACGCCCCAGCATTCCCTCCATTACTTTCGAGAGCCACCAAAAGAGATTGCAGAACTCAGAGAAGGAAAAGGGCTCTGTGTGCAGTCCAGTTCTTCCACAAAGCGCATTGGTGAGAGTGGGCCCTCCTGCTTCACCCCACAACTCAGTTCCCTCTCCCGCTCCACCTGGAAGATCACTGAGAAGCCCAGAACCTCCTCGGCCCACATGAATGAAATCCCATGAGGCAACCTTGAGCAAGTACCTCATCGCTCATGGTTCCCATCTGCAAAGCCAGAAGTAGTGCTCCAGGAGCAAGTAGTACACAGAAAGTTCCCAATAAAATCCACTTCCCTGCCCTGCAGTCTTTGGAGTAATTTTTATGCTCTGTTTGGATTTCAGTCTCTTCCTCAGCCATTCTGATCACCATAGGCAGAGATGCGACCCAGACATTTGCACCGATGGGTGGGTGGCGGATGGACAGGTAGCAGCATGGTCCAGTCGTAGTTGTAACAAAGCACCATCAATTTTTGGCACGCATGCCATTATTATGTGAGGAATGGGCCATTCATCATTTTTAATGGGGTAACGTGAACCCTTTCTTCAGAGCTGTTTGCTGCGTTTGGCGTCCAGTTTTGATTATTCGCCTCCTCTAGTACATTCAAGTCAAAGCCCTGTGCCCCAGGGTGCCGGGTGCCCACCCCCCCCCCCTCCGCTTTCCACTTCAAATTCACCTCTCCACCCTCGGAAGAAACTGAAGGAAAGAGCAATGATTTTACCAAACCATTTCCCAGCTAAACAGGAAACCAAACTTTAAAAGCAATAAAAGGTTTTAGTCATTTATTTCCATTACAAACATAAGGTATGGTCATCAAAGGAAATTCAGAAAAATTGAGAAATGCTAGATAAATAACGAAACAATCACATGGGGACATTTGTATGCATTCTGTTCCCTTCCCCTTAGCATGGCTTTGCTTTGTTTTTAATTTAAACAACTGCATTTGGGGGAGTGTGTGTGTGTGTGTGTGTGTGTGTGTGTGTGTGTGTGTGTGTATGCTATTTACAAAAGCAATTTGTGCTCGTCCTGAAAAATTCAAAATGTGCACTGCCTTCCCCAAAGACAAGTGTTATTAACTATTTGGTATGTAGCCTTGCTCTGGATAAGGGGTGGGCACACTCGTGTTTAGCAAATGCCTGGTAATGCATCTTCGCTTGCAGCCCCCTGCAATTAGCAGCATCAGGCATTTGTCTTGGTGCACACTGGTACACATAGAGGAAGACTTCCTTAAAGTGGGATTTCTGGGTCAAAGCAGATGTTATTTTTAAATTTGTATTCTGCCAAAATGTACTTCCCCAAAAGAAAAAAACCCACAACGCTATGTCAACTTGAGGTTTCCATAAACTATGTATGAGACTAGCTATTTTTCTACTTCCTCTCTCAAAGTTAAGTTTTGTTATTATTATTATTTTTTTAGCCCGTCTCAGTGGGTGAAAAATAATGTCACTTCCAGGCAGGTACAGTGGCATTCTCCTGCAGACCACAGCCACTTAGGAAGCTGAGGCAAGAGGACCTTTCATACACACCCACCAGCCTGGGCCACATAGCCAGACTGAAACAAAAGCAAAAAAAAAAAAAAAAAAAAAAAATGAAAATAATGATATCGCCCCTGCTTCTCCATTACTACAGTTAGGAGTGTAGCAGTCTCATGCATTTATGCTTATTTTTATTTTATTCCCAGTATGGCCAAGTGATAATCTCTCCCTGCTTTTCTGCTTGTATGTTTCTTATTGATTTGTAGGAACTCTTTATATATTTTGACAAAATAATAGTTCTGCCGGTCAGTAACTGGTCTTACAACATTGCTCTGTTCTCCCTCATAAAAGACATTTTAAATGTCAGAACACCCCATCTCCCAATTTGATCACGTAAAACTCCAGATTCTGTGTTAGCTGAGCATCCCTACTCTCTGGGAAATAATGCAGGCCCAGGCCCCTGCAGAGATCCTCCTGCTGCTGCTTCCCATCTCCTCCCAGGCTACCTGGGGTTGCAGATGCCTCCTACAATACCCAGCTCTGGAGATCCAACCTCAGGTCCTCAAGCCTGCACAGAAAACACCTGAACCATCCCGGCCCCCTGCTGTACGTTTGCTTCTCCAGGACTCTCTCTCTGTAGTTAACCTCTGCTCTCCAGTGAAGGGGACCTCCCTCTATTACTGTGGAAACACCCCACTGGGGGTCCATATGCATTTGTTTCTTGGTAAGCTTCAGACTAAAGTTTTCAGCTTCCCTGCCAGATAAAAGATGTACAGAAGGCCTTGGAGATAACTCTGTGTTTTTGATAATGAGTCTTCCTCCCCAGAACTGTGGTATACCCCTCACTTTTCAGATACTTTTTTTAATGATCTTTAATAAAGCATTTATAGTTTTCATCATGTCGGTCTAATAATTGCTTGTTAGGTTTATTCCTGAGTGGGTTTTTTTGCCAGTTTTTCTTGTTCTCGTAAATAGGATCATTTTGCAATTGCATTTTCTAATTGTTTGTTGCTAGTTTAAAAAGAAAGAAAGAAAGAAACGTATTGATTTTGGTATATTTCTTTTGTAACCTGCCATCTAACTGAACTCTCATTAGTTCTAATAGATTTAAAGCTGCTTATTTTGTTTTTTCTAGGTTAGGCAATCATATTAGCAGCAAACAATGTCATTCTGTCCCTTCCTTTCCAACGTATCTGCTCTTTTTCTTGTCTGTTTGCTTGTTCTCTCTTTCTCTCTCTCTCTCTCTCTCTCTCTCTCTCTCTCTCTCTCTCTCTCTCTCTCTCTCTGTGTTTGTGTGTGTGTGTGTGTGTGTGTGTGTGTGTGTGTGTACATATGTATGAATGTACAGGCACAGGTTAGTATCAGATTTTTATTCCTCACTAACTCTACCTCATTTTTTAAGATTAAAAAATATGTATGAGTACTTATCTGAATATATGTCTATGTACCACATGCACGCATGGTGCCTGCAGGACCAGAAGAGTGCACTGGATCCTGTGTAACTGGAATTACAGATGCTGTATGCCTGCTGGGAACTGAACCTTTGTCCTCTGCACGCGCAGCTAGTGCACTTAACCACTGAGCTGTCTCTTTATTCCTATCCACATTGTTTTGGGACAGGGTCTGTCCCTGAACCTGATGCTCACGATTGGTTAGACTGGCTGGCCAAGGAGCTACAGAAGTCCTCAAGCTCAGGTCCTCATCCTCACACAGCAGGCACTCTACCAACTAAGCCATCCATCCCCACAGCCTCTTTCTTTTGATTTTGCCCAAAAAGAAGTGATCTATTTGGCAACTCCCAGATTTCTTCGTAAGAGGGACTTAAAGGCAAGTACAGCACCTGCTGAGTTCTCTATTACAGGTCAATAAACATAGCAAGGTTTCTAGAGACGGTTTATTATCATTTCATATAAATTGCCAAACTATTTTCCATATTAATGTCTTACACACACACACACACACACACACACACACACACACACACACACACACACACACTGGAGCAATTTGCCTTGGAAGGAACTGATGGGCACTGGAAAGAGAAATGCCCAAATAGCAACACTCTCTGGGTGCAAGCACACGGACCATCCCATCCCTGGAAGGTGGTGGGTGGGATTCTACACCCGACTGTGTTGAACTCAACACAGCAGCTTTTACATTACAATCAGCCCTCGCCCTCACTACTTTGCTGGGTGGTTGCATCACAGTTTACTTAACCATTTCTCTTTTCTGTGGGCATTCAGACTGTTTCTCATTGTTCATGTTATAAATACTCCTGTGAAGAACATTTTTTTTGAGTATAAAGCTTTTTTTCCCCCTTGAATTTATGATCATTTCTTTAGGAACGATTCCCAGAATGAATATTTTTTAAGACTCTTGATTCTTATTGCCAAATTGCTTCCTAAAAGCATTCGATCATTTTACCCTGCTGCTCTACTCTGGGAAGGAGACTTTTAAACTGAAGGGTGAAATACAGCTCAAGGAAATAAGCTTTGGAGTCAGGGCGCTGGGTTCAAATCCTGGTTCTTCCCATGAAACACTGTTTTTCTTCTTTTCGTGTGTGTGTGTGTGTGTGTGTGTGTGTGTGTGTGTGTGTGTGTGTGTGGTGTGTTCCTGCATGTATGTATGTGTGTCTAACTGGAGATCAGAGCTCAATGATAAGTGTTATTCTCCAGAAGCCATATATCTTGTTTTAGGAGACAGGGTCTCACTAGCCTGGAATTTGTCAAGTAAGCTAGATGGCTAGCCATCAAGCCTCAGAGATCCTCCTGCCTCCACCTCCCCGGGATTGCAAGTGCATGCTACTACACCTGTCTCTGTTTACATGGGTTTTGGGGAATGAAGTAGGTCTTCATGTTCACAAGGCAAACACTTTACGGACTGAGCTATTTCTTCAGTCTCTGGATCATATTTTCCTAAGAAGCTCTTGAGCCTGTTTGCCTATTTATATAAAGCAGCCTGAGCTCCTTCTGACGTCGTGCCGACGGCTAGCTGAGAGCCGGTGATGGCACTTGGCACAGAGTAGCAACAAGCCAATGAGGGAGACAGCCCCTCTCTTTGGTCTGTTTTCAGAGGTTCTCATTTCCCAACTAGCTTGGAGCCTTCCCCCAAAAGCCAGGCTGCAGTTAGGAGTGACTTCTGTCCTCAGCTGAGACCCATCTCCTAAGGGGAAGCCCCTTTCTTACAGCTGACTACTGGCCCCAGCTCTATGTTCCGAGTCCTGCTCTGAAGAAGAATGCCACAGTCTGCCTACCCTGTCTGTGTACAGACCACTCAGCTTCTAGACGAGACCGCTGCTCTGCGCCTGGGTAAATGAAAACAGCAGCCATCCCTAGCATCCCCAGAGAAAACTATGGGCCTCCAGTGTCGTTCCCTCTTTGATGGGCATAGCACCAAGTGGGGTAGTTCTCATCTGCCCCTTTCTTGGTTGCCTAGTGGCAGTTCTAGTGCATCAGTATCTTGCCATGCTCCCCTTTCTCGGCACCCCAGCCCCTGACCTTGACCTTGTGCAGATACACTATACCATGAAGCTGTCTCCTACTGGTCTGCAGAATGGCTATCGTGCCCTTCATCTATTGTGACCCAGTCTGAGCCTGCCAAATGCCCACAGCTGATCAGGACTATGTCCATGCTGAACACTGCTCAGTGATTCTTGCCATCCCTAAGGTAGAGTCCAGAGCCTCGGCTTGGCTCCTGAGGCCCTCCAGTGGCTACCAGTGCTAAATCATGCATCCATTTATGCATGTGTTCATTACAGGGCATTTTGTAAGGACCAGGGACCAGGCAAGGTATTGGAGTTATAATTTCAAAGTGTTTTCAAGCTAACCAATCTGGAACAAGACATAGTAGCTAAGTGTTCACTCTCTCCATACTTGACCTACACTGAACACTTGGTATCTCCCCTTTCTCTACACCCCTCCCACCTTTCCAGGCTCCTATGAGGCAGGCATCATAGCCATTCCTCTTCCTGGGTAAAAATGAACCTCAGAAAGCAAACGTAGCTTGCTCGAGGTGTCTCATCTGAGGAGTAGAGAACCACATCCTTTGTTACCCGCACCCCCACCAGTCCCAGTTTCTTTCACATGTGTCATGTCTGAGGATAACTATTAAAGCACACAGGTAACATGTCAGCTTTCCACAGCTGTAGGAGAAAATGCTCATGAAAAATGAATGGAGTTGTATTCAGGTTCATGATTTCAGAGATCTAGTCCAGGGTTGCTTGGTGACGTCATTCAGTGCTTGTGGCAGGGAAGAACATCATGGTGTGGAATCCATGCAGTTAAAGTGCTTACAGCATGGCAGCCAGGAAGCAGAAAGGGAGGGAGGGAGGGAGGGAGGGAGGGAGGGAGGGAGGGAGGGAGGGAGGGAGGGAGGGTGAGTGTGCCAAAGCCTTCAAGAACTCACCTCCATCCTATTCTTCCTTTAACTAAAGTATCTATCCCCCATGTCTCAGTAGAGTCAAAAACTGGAGATTCAACACATAAACCTTTGGGGAGACATCCCAGATACTGTAATAGATGATTATCTTTGTGTACATAGCTTGTAGAAAATCTAAGCCAAAACAAAAAACGAAAAAACAAAAACAGAAAACACCCTCACAGCTTTACTTAGCTACTCACTGACCAAGGACTAGCAAAAGAGCTGGAAAATTCTCCCAAGAGCTCCAGAGCTGCCCATGGAATTCCTGTCCTGAAGCCTGGCTCTGAGCATCCAGGTTCGTCCCCGTGAGGGGCTTTGCCTTGCTCTCTGGGAGTTTCAGAGCCCTTACAGGGTCTGCGGCGAGCACTCGATAACCACACTGAATTAAATGAGACTGCGTTCAACTAAATTGAATTGAGAAACAGGCGTTTTTGAGCAGTGGCTGGGGCTTAAGTTCATTGTTGTCCTAATAACCTTGTGGTAGATAACATTGCCTTCCCCATAAGCCAAGCTGAGCACTCCTGGTTTGGAGGGCTTTCTGTTCAGGCTCAGCCGCTTTCCCTGCGTAGACCACAGGAAATAGATGTGAACTTGTGTGTTCTCTGATGGCGTTTGCTGATAGGTCTCAGAGGTCAAACATCTGAATGCCTTTCGTCATTGCCTGGCTTTGCTCTAATTACTTAACCTTTCCAGACCTCAGCTTCTCATTGGTCTGTGCCCTGTGGGGATATTGTGGTAATTAAAAACTGAGGAATGGAATACAGTGCTCTCACTGTGCACAGTGCATAGTCAGAATGCACAGGTTTGGGCATCAGTTCTAACTGTCCTTTCCCTCTCTCCTGACCATGGCAAGCTGTAGGCAGTGGACAAGGAGACTTCTCACAGGGAAATCAAGGTAGAGGCAGAAATCCGAAGCTATGGTCTTCAAGGAAGCTAGTGAGGTCAGGGTTGTGGAGGAATGTGGAGCTCCCAGGCTCCATGCTTGGGGAAGCAGCAGAAAGACGTAGAGACCTGAGTGGGTGTGAGTTGGAGAGGTAGAGATAGGCCAGATGATTTGTGTTTTATTCAGAGGGCAATAGGGAGCCACCAAAGGATTTATCACGGAGAAGTGACCTGATCAGCTTTGCAGTGTCCAGAGGTCACCCTTGCTGCTCTGAGAGGACAAGGAGGAGGGCAGGCGAGCAGCACAGATGACTGGTGGAGCTGCTGTTGTCTGCAGAGCTCAGGTGAGACTCGGTGGGGTCTAGATCAACGTCATGCGAGCGGAGATCGAGAGGAGGCGCGCAAAGATGCGGAGCACACAGCAGAAGAGAGCCATCATCAGCTGGTACCCAGGGAACCAGAGGGATGAAGCGGGGGAAGAAGTTAGGATTCCGGCTGCTGGCTTTCTGCTGGAGTGGCTGGCCAGCAGAAGGACAGAGGGGGCTGGGCACACTGAAATGCAGATACACGTGGGGCACCCAAGGTTGCAGGAGCTGACACCCAGAACTAAGTTAATTGAACCAATGGCGAGTTGCAGGAACCCATCCCTGACTCAGCATGAAGCTCCTTCTCACAATTAGACTGTTTTTCTGGGTGTTAAGAAGGAGGGAGGGAGGGGCTCGGGGGATCGCTCAGTTGGTCAAGTTATTGCCATGCCAGCGTGAGAATCTCAATTCAGTCCCTAGAACCTGTATATAAAAAGCAAGGCCTGGTGATGCACGCTGCAATCTCAGCGCTGGGGAAACAGAGGCAGGTGGATCCCTGGGGCTCCCGGGACAACCAGCCTAGCTTAGCTGGTGAGGCCCAGGCCAGTGAGAGACCGGTCTCAAAAAGCAAAACGCGGGGTTGCGGGTGGTGGCTCACGAGTGACAGCGCAAGAGGTTGTGCTTGGCCCCACACGCACATGTACGGACATATGTGTGCACGCGTACACACACACACACACACACACACACACACACACACACACACACATTCACGCAGGCACGCACATACGCAAACAAAGCGAACTAACTAGTCTCGGAAGGGGTTTGTGGCATACGTGACTCTGTCTTTCAACCCTGTGACATTTAAGATAAGGAATTACAGTAGCTTTGACTCCCTGAATCTGGTCCCGTGCTGACCTTTGACCCATGTGATTGCTTTTGTCACTGTGATTTCAACCAGTAGTTTTGGGTAAGGGGCCGGAGAGGGTTCCATGGGTCCTGCCTTTCTCCTTCACTGAGTCGGAGGGATGGATGGCACTTCTGGTCTCCTTTTCTTTGTGGCTTGAAGCACATGTCCACTGTGAACCTCTTCAGCAAGCCTAGGGCAGTGTGGGAGAGTAGGTCTTACCTTAGCCCTTCCCACGGATGCCAGTCCAGTGTGTGAGACTCCTGAGGAAGCCCAGTCAGTAGAGAAGTGAGCATGTCTCGCTTCTCCTCGGTGTGAACACTCCTCAGCGGTGGGAGCGCAAACAGGGGCTTTAGAGAAAGGATGAAGTCACAAGTATTGTCCACCCACAGCCCATCCTTTAAAGCCGCCTCGTTAGACTGTCCGTCTTCCCCGAGTCAATTGCCGCCATCCACACTCAATTACCTCTAACCACCGAACTCCCAGCTCCGCAAAACTCCTACCCTTTGCCCCACAGAGACGGGGCCCGAGTTGGATCCCAGACCCTCCACTCACAAGTCTTTAATCTTAGGCAAGTCATTTAACCTAGTTGAGCCTCGTGCCCCATCGGTGGGATTCTAAATTGGCACAATCTTTTCGGGAGGTAATTTCACAGTTGTGATTAAAATGTATAATGTGCGTAGCACTGTTAGGAGTTTATATCAAGGAACTAGGAAGAGGTTACTGGGAAATGATACGTTGAGGATGTTCACCACAGTGTTATTTATTATGAAGGGAAATAGGAAACTGTCTATGTCCAACATTAACGGTCCAATAAACATGTGGTGGATAAAACATGTGGCAATTAAAATGATAATTTCAACTAATATTCAGAGAAAGTGGAAAATGCTCAGCATATATAAAATAAAAAATGGGTGCACATAACTGAATATATAGCTAAAACTAAAAGTGTTACATGTATTCACATATAATAGTTGTAAAACAAGAAAAAGGCCAATAAAAGTGTTAGCATCCTTAGTTCCAAACAGGAGTATTAATAGACTTTTTCCCTCTATATTCTTTTGTTATTATCTGGAAGTTTTACAATGACTGTATTATATTACTTTTTAGCTATAGAAAAAAATCAGTAGAAATTCAAATGTATTTATTTTTTTGTAGCCCTGTGGGTGGACCCAGGGCCTTGCACATGCGGAGCAATGAGCTCTCCCTTCGAGCTGCGTCGCAGTCCCTTAAAACGCATTTGGATAGTCCTCACTCCTTAACAGGTGTAGAGCCAACTTCCCAAGTGGCGCTCCAGACCATCATCCCATCTCAACCCCACACCTTCAGCTTCTAGAACCCTCTTCCATCTTCACAACCCCTGCCCCCACCGTTCCACACGCCACACTCAGCGCTCCACACTGCTTGCTACTAGGTGTTTCGTAGATGCTTCTGTTGCCATGTCCGTATATACTTCCTCACATGCTGCAGGAGCTAGCTCCAGCCTCCCCCTCTTCCTTCTTGATTGCTTCCTGCCCCGCCTTTTCTCCTGGAGAACATTCTGCATCCATTGAAGTACTTACGCCATGCCTGACACGTCCACTTTCCTTTCTCCAAAGGTCCGTGGAAACTCCAGGGATAAAAGACAAATTCTTTCTTGGAGAATTAGGAGAGGATTCTTGGAGGGCGTATAGGGGTTTGTCAGCTAGACCAAATACAATGACCATCCACACAACTCTAGAATGAACTCCCAGCTGGCACAATCCCATCCCTGTTTCTCTCTCAACCATTATCTTGCTGGATAGTCTGCTACAGGTGGATCCAAGTCTATCCCAGCAGCCAAGGAGGGCTCTGCAGGCAGAAAATTGTCAGTGTGCTTTGTAGTGCCGAGCCAGGTGCCTGACACAGACTGGGCACTGCCAGCTCATTCTTCTCCCAAAGTACAAAGGTCTTAAAGCAACTATCCTAGGATGACCCTCCCCCACCCGCCAGCTTTGCACATGGCAAAGGGCTGTGTTGTTGTTACTGGTTTCAAAGTGAGCCCTGGGGGTGCTGGCAGTCTTTAACACACAGTCTGTTGACTTGAACCAAACTGCAGATGTTATTTACCTGGTAGACAATGAGAGGTTATTCTACAACGTTTGAACTTTGCTTGACTGTGAGGATCTCACTCACTCAAGCTCTGCTTCCCCTTTAAGCAGCCTGCCACAGTTCCAGAATGACGCCTTTGAAATAAATCCTGCTTGAGTAATGTTTCTCTTGGACTCATAAAATCTTTATGGCAATCTCTCCTCATCTCATAGACTCGGAGAAAGAAGCAAGAGCCAGAACCACTGAGCCACAAGTGGGGAATGCAGTATTTTCTCATATGGGTCACACATTAAATGCAAATAGCAGTCTTAGAATGCAGATCCAATACTGACTACATTAACATGTGAACGCATACACACACACACACACACACACACACACACACACACACACACACACACACACACACACCCTAGCTCTGTCCAAAGTGCTGAATCTGTAAACTGCAGTTACCTAATCTCTGATTAAAGAGTAGGTGGTAAGGAAATGTGTTCACTGAGATCGACAGTTTGAACATATGAACAGACCCAGTCATTCTGTAGCAGGGCCAGGGAGATGGCCCAGCAGGTGAAAGCACTGTGACTTCAAGCCTGACAACCTCAGTTTGATCACTGGAACCCACGTAAAAAGCCAGATGGGTGGCATGCATGGTGATGGAGACAGAAAACAAAAATGGCCAGAAATGAGGGTTAGGTATCCTGGAATGCTCAGCACAGTGACCAAAACAAGAGAGACCCTGCCTCAAAAAGGTAGGAGAGGACCAACTCCCAAAGGTTGTCCTCTGTCCTCCACACATATGCCAGGGTTTGCATGAGCACCCCTCCCCCTACAAAATAAAGAAATAAATATTTGAAAAGATCCAGTAATAGCCATACTAAGGGGAAGAACAAAATTATAGCAGAGAAAGAACCACAGTGTAGCTCCCCTGATGAATAAGAACAGGGAAACCATTAAATGGGTAGAGCTGTGCCTCCAATCCAGCTATGCAGAAGGACCCCCTGACTCAGGGCCCATGTGGCCACTCAGCATCCATCTTTTGGGGTCCTTCTATTTAATAGGTGTTACACTATGACATTGAACTACATAAATCATCATCTTTGGTCTCCATGAGGTCACCACCAGTGCTTGTTCAACCACTGACCAGCCACCGAGCCTGAGCAATTGACTTACCTTTCAAGCCTCCAATTCCTCATTTCAAAATGCGGGCTAATGGGCTCTCACAGGATTATTGTGCAGATTAAATACGATGACACTTGCAAAGCACTTCGCACAGAATTGAACGTCAGTGTGTAAGCCCTGGGTGGATGCTCACATGTTAGTGTTAGGTGTGAGGCACTGTGCTGGGCTCTTCATGGCCAATATCTCCTGTTCTCATTTACTTAATCCCCATCATGTTGAGCAGTTTTAACATCCCTTTCTGGAAGGGCGGGGTCAGGGTGCTCACCTAAGTTCACACAGTCAATCAGTGGTGTGTATGGAATTCCAAGCCAGTTCTTTCTTCCTCCAAAGCTGGTGCCCAGGCTCATGGTGGAGCTCACAGCAGTGGACTTTGGGGGTAGACCAGTTCTCCAAGGCAACCATCCAAGGAGATGAGGCAAGATGTACTCTCACCTGTGTCTGGGGAAGCAAAGCTATAGGAACCAGGAGAGCACACAACTCAGATGTGTATGGGACTAGAAATGAGTTGATAGAAATAGAGGGGGAAAACCCCAGCCCATGGAGGAGATAGGCCTCAGCCCCACCTACCCAGAGTGAGTTTCAATGGGTTCCTAGCCCTGGAGTAGCAGGAATCGGGACCCAGGACTTGAAGAGATTGATGTAGACCAGCTAGGCACTTGGGCCACAGTCAGGTGGGGTGGCTTGCCTCCCAAGGGCAGGAGCCCTGTGAGCTACATTTTATGCTACTATAGATAGAGCAGCAGGCAGCTGATGCCACTTGACCTCAGGGGAGGGGCCTTCTTCTGAATTGTCAGCTGAGGCTCATGGCACTGGGACAGGATAGATTGACCTGAAAATGTGCTAAGTGAGGGTGGACAGTACCCTAGTACCCACAAGTCCTTGGGACCTCAAGGACCTCAATATCCTCACACACTGTCCTTGGGACCCCTAAGCTGAACAGAGTCTATGATTGCACTGTACTGGGGGGGGGGTCCCACAAAGCAGGGAGGAGGGAGGTCCTGGACTAGTGAGAGCACATTGCTACTCTGAGGGTAAGAAGGTGTCCTTTTCTTTCATTCCAAGAGCTTCTGGTACAGTCCTACTCAGTCCCATGAGTGTGCATGTCACCTGCTGTCCTTCCCGTGTTAACCACAAGGATTCAAATCACCAGCTTCTTCTCTCCACATGACTGTCCCCTAAACAACGGAGCCACTGGGAGTCTCTTGATTGAGGTTGGAAAGGTCACAGCTCAGTAGTGCTTGCGGGGGCTGGCTTGTCCCATTTGTGATGGTTCCGTGCCGTCCCAGGGGCTCCCTTCAGGTGCCTTTGCAGCTCTGACCTTCTGAGGCTTTCCCACACAGTCTGGACAGCAGGCAGGCCGATCAATGAGGATCGCGCATCTGATGGCGCGGCTCCCCGGGCCGCTGTCTCTTGCTTTCGCTCCTCACTGTTGGATCAATGCAGGAGCAGGTGGCTGTGCTGTGTCCTAACAATGGCTCCTCGGCAGGGCCTTTGCTCTGCCCTTCTGTCAAGCTGGGGAGGTCACAGACAGCCTTGCTCAACAGGCTTAAGGCTCCGGGGGAGGCCTATGTTGGCATCTGATTCAAGTCAGGGGCGGCAGGGAGGGGGGCATCTCGGGAAGGGCATTGCACGCAGGTTTCCCACCCTACTCTCAGTCATCTCCATCATTAGGTGGAAAGTGGGGTTGCTTCTGTCTCATGTATGAGCACCCAGGGTGTGCAGTTCTCATCCGCTGAAGCTCAGGAGAAGTCCTGATGCGTCTGAGAAAAACAAAGCAGGAATTCTGTTTATTACAATGCTCGCCTTCATGTGACTTTGACCTCACGGGATGGCTCCTGGCTTTAGAGGGTTGGGGAGAGGCTGAACAATTATACAGGACAGGAAGTGCTGGAGAACCACCTTAGTTTCTATCCAGGTTCTTTCCTCCCCTTTGCACATATCTCAAATGGTCACTTCAGCCCCCGGGTCTGCCTGACTTCCTAGCTCTAGGGACCGCATTAACTGGTACCATTTCTGAATTTTTGATTCAAATCACCGAGATGAATGCCTCCTCTCCTCAGCTGATATCCGTGACTTGTCCAATCAGCTCATGCTAAGAAGAGGCATATGTGCTCAGCAGGTGCATGCAGAACTGCAGGAATCCATCTCCTCAGTGATAGCTTGTCGGGGAGAAGAAGAGTCCCCAGAAAGGGCTTAGGCTGGGCCAGCAACCCTTAGCATAGCTTCCACATCAGCCTAAACTCTGTTTTCCCTTTGAGCCCCCTCAGGAGGTGATAGAGAAAACTGCTCTTTGCATCAGCCTCCTTGAACTAAACTAAATAATGCAGAATAACAACCCAGTACTCTGTGACGAGAGCTTGAGAGCCATCCCTGGGTGTCCTCACAACGACTGTGTTGTCTGTGTGGCTTTGAAGGTCTGCAGAAGAGAATCCTTGTGATTATTCGGAATCCTCTAAGTAGCCACGTTCCCCTAGTTCTCAGAGTGGTAATGCCCTGGGATTTAGAGATATAATTAAGAGCAGATGAGCCTAGAAGAGGTTGATGGTGATGAGTCTGGGATTGTACCAGACAGCAAAGAGAGCTGTGGTGTGATTGAGCTCCAGGTCCCCAGCTCCCTCGTGTGGCTGTGCAGAGGGCTAGAGGAGTCTGGTAGAGGAGACTGCAGTTCCTGGAGTCCTTCATCTTCTATTCACTTAGAACTTAAGACACCCCTGCACCCAGCCCAACAGGTTGAAAAGAGGCTGTGCTGAGTTGCCCTGCCCTGTGAGCCCCAGCACTCTGGACAGATCCTTGCTGTGAAAGGATTGAAGGAAACCTGCCAGTCTGACCCATTTCCTCTCAGCGGCCATTTGCCTTCTGCCCACATAGCACTCTTGCCAATCAAAGGCCAAGCATAGCATTTGGCCAGCCTCTCCCGCTTCAGCCCTTCCTCGCTTTCCAGTGCTTTCTCTGACTTTAATACTCGCTGAAAGGCCTGGCTATCCCAACAGGGCAATACTATGTTTTATTTGATCTATTGACTGCAGTGACCTGACTCTGTATCATCTGTCACACCAAGGATGCTTTGACCTTCCAAAAGGAAATGGACGCTCTCTGAACCAGAGAAAGTCTGGGGTCTGGGGCGTTCTGGGGCATTGAATCACCATCAAAACATGGCCTAGAGTCTGCAAGCTTATGATTTGGTGTTGCAGGGTGAGGAGGAGTCCCACAGCTACCACAAGGGGCAGTGGAGTGAGAGTGGTAGACCCAGAATGTCCGAGTTCCTCTAATTGTTAGCTGTGTGACCTCAGGCGATCGTTTTAACCTCTCTGCGCCTCCATCTTTTCAGCAGTTGGCCAGAGGTGATCACAGACTCTGCCTGGTGGACCTGTTGTGCGAGTTACATGTGTATGATGAAGGTAGAACCACGTCTGGCATACAGTGGATGCTCAAAGTGGTGTCTGTCCACTGGGAACTGCTTAGGTACCTTATCACACGTCTCTTTTTCATCTCAGGATAAACCTCATAAGCAGAGTTGGGGATCCCATTAAGCAGGAGAGAAAACCGAATCTATCACACTCAGTAAATTGCCCAGGGCCAAATCGCTGGTCAGCGCCAGGGACAGTTCCTGTGATGGAGAGTCTGCCTCCAGACCCTACGTTGTTTCTTGTCTCTCCAGCGACTGCTTCCTGTCCTGGTCAGCCCTGCCTGTCATAACTAGCCCATCCCCACCAGCCCACTGCCAGCTTTTGTACCACTGGAGGATCCACATCTCTCAGATCTTCATAGCACTTTCTGCCCTAAGAATGTGGACAGTTTGGTTCATGTGGCTATGCTTCTGTGTCTTTGCTGAAGCTGCCACAAGACACCAAGAATGAGAGCAGTGGATCCTAGTAGTCATCAGTGGCCCAACCCTTGCCGGCCTTGTAGGGCTGGAGCCACCAGGTGCCTACAAGCTGGCCTTGGGGATTTCTTGTTGACCCTCAGGAATCCTTGGTGTCATCCAGATGAGGCCACTCGGTGACCCTGGTTAATTAAGACAAACCTAAGAGTTTTTCTAGATAGTGTGTGAACTCGGGTGCAAAGAAGGACATTATTCAAATATAAAAACTGTCTAACAGCCCCTCCCTCCATCAACCACGGTCAAGGCAGGTGATGGCTGTCTCTCTGCCCTCTGCCCTCTGCCCTCTGCCATCTGCAGCTCTAGTCTTGCTTTGGTCTCTCAGTCTCTGGGTTCAATTCAGGAAATAGTCATTCATGGAATTACACCTGCCTCCTGACCACATCAGATCTATGGCAAAGCTCAGCTTTCCAACCACAGCTCTTACCAGCACCTTCTTCCCTAGCCACACCAGTTTCTTGTGACGTAACTTCTCCTTCCCTCTCCCTGTCAATGAGAGGTTAGCCCGTCCTAACTGGGTTCCTGAAGGCCTTCAGCTGGGGAAGGGTACATGGACACCATGTCTAGAATGCAATGGGACAATGCCTGCAGAGCACTTTGAAGGCAGGATACAGTGAGTGCCCCACATGCTGCTTGTGAGTGGTCTGTTTACTACAGGGGAGCTGGGAAGCCCCAAGGAGCTCTCTCCTACATGCTGACCTTCTCCATGAACTTACCTTTCACATATCACAGATCTCAGCTTCACCCTGCAGACTAACCTCTTTCCCCAAGGGCATTCAGGGCAACTATCTACCTTGACTTTGGGGCTCCCTTGGAGGACATTCTGCCAGGGTATTGAGAGGGCAGAGGGGACAAGTAAGCAGTGGAATGGAGCAGGAATCAGGGACAGAGATGCTATGTGAGTGGAGATTCCCGTGCCCCCTTGACAAGGAGGTTTAGAATAGAGGCTCCTGGCCAGATACTTTAGCACAACTGTACTCACAGCTGTAGCAGGGAAGGGCAGCCCTGGAGACCACTGATCTCTTCCATGCCCACTGCTGCTGCAAATTGCAGATAATGCATTAAAAATACAGGGCTGCATCTGTTCATCCTAACGTGTATCAGGGAGTTCGGGTGCTTTATAATGACAGGATGTGAGCCAGAGGTGTTGCGGCAAAAATAGGGGTGGCGTGCTTGCAATGCCAGCATGGGCACCGAAGAGTAGATGGGGTAACCAGCTAAGCGTAGAATGTGTGTACAGGTGCGTGGGAGACCTCACTCTGGTGTTTGTAAAGATGTCCTGAAATCAGAGGACCAGGACAGGAGAAACAAGCCACCTCTCATTACTCACCCACACCCCAGAAAGCGAAGGCTGAGCATATAACCTCATCTGCAAAATGGAATTTTTAAAGTGCCTTGTGACTGGGAATGTGGTTCAGTGGTACAACACTTGCCTGGCGTGGCCAAGACCTTGGATTTAATTCCTAAACCCTTGAGAATAATGTAGAGGATAGGGAGATGGCTCAGCCTGTAAAGTGTTTGCTGTCCAAAGATGAGGACCTGCAGATCCCCAGCATCCAAGTAAAAAGATGGGGATGGTGTTGGTGCATACCTGTACTTCCAGTGTTGGGGAGGCAAAGACAGGAAGATCCATGGAGCTTGCTGGCCAACCAGTCTAGTCCAGCTTCAGTGAGTGACCCTGTGTCGTGAGAGTTTTCACCTTGGATAAGGACAGGGATGGTGGCCAGGCAATATCTGCCCACCCCTTCCTTGTAAGGTCCCAGTGACAAACCAGTTAGATTCTACCAGAGTTCTCTGTGGGGAACCTTTGAGTTTATTAGGCTTACTTACAATGGGTAAGGGGTTATGGTTGGGACACAGGTGACCTTAAAGTAACCACCACGGAAGACTGGAACCCAGCAAGGATGATGGTTTCCCCACAGCTGCTTATATACGACAGCTCCTACCAGAGATGTAGAGGCCATGTTCAATTAGGGCAGAATTGCATACAACTGGTTGGGAGGGATGGCTGGATACTCAAGGGAGGTCACATGACCCTCCCATCCCTTTCTTCTCTGAGGGATTCAACCGTCAATGAACCCAGATGTGGTGATCTTTTGTGGGCAGGCCCAGCTGAACTCCTGAAGATGGCAGCCGGGTAACTAGGAGGGTAGTCCTATACAACACCTTGACTCAAAAAACAAAGTGGCAAACCATTGAGGAAGACATTGTGGTCAACCTCTGACCTCCACACTCTCTCCTCTCTCTCTCTCTCTCTCTCTCTCTCTCTCTCTCTCTCTCTCTCTCTCTCTGTCTCTGTCTCTCTGTCTCTGTCTCTCTCTCTCTTCTCTCTCCTCTCTCTCTCTCCTCTCTCTCCTCTCTCTCTTTCTTTCTCTCTCTCTCTCTCTCTCTCTCTCTCTCTCTCTCTCTCTCTCTCTCTCTCACACACACACACACACACACACAAAAGTACCTGCCTCATTCAGATTTTGTTTTTCTTTGTTTCTGTTGTTTGCTTGCTTGCTTATGTAATCCAGCCAACCAGCATGGCCTTGAACTTGCGGCAACTATTTTCCCGTGTTAGCCTCCTGAGTGCTGGAATTATAGCCTTGCATCTACATGCTCCACCCCTCTTTTTATTTATAGGTCTTTTTATTAGGTAAGATAATTACATTAAATTGTTGCAAACAGTAGCAAGCATGACATAAACATCAACAAGTTTATTATTATTTTTTTAACCTGTGGGAAGCGTTGTATCAGGTTTTAGAACACTAAATGAGTGAGGCAAGGTTCTTGCCCGCCTCCAGCAGCTGGGAAGACAAACAGTAGTTATAGCTTACTATGTACTGCGATGGCTGCTGATGGGTTATACAGCTGTTATGGGATCACAGAGGAGTGGGAAATCCGAGGGGAGGGGCTTCTTGGAGGAAGTGATACCTGACAGTCAGAATACTCCCTGACTTAAAAGATAGAAAGGATGAACCTGAGGTTGGTGAGAGGGTGCCACAGGTGACACTTGTCTCCAAAGCCTGCCGACTTCAGTTGGATCCCCAGGATCCACGTGATGGAAAGAGAGAACCGACTCCCCCAAGTTGTCCTCTGACCTCCTTCACATGCGTCCTGTGGCACATTTATGCATGAGCACATGTGCACATGCATTCACACAAAATACATAAATAAACATAGAAGGGTGATCCTAGGCTAGAGTATCAGGTACAATGATTCTGGACACTAGAGGGTCACATTTCCAGTGGGAAATACATTACAGGACCTCAGAGTGGGTGCAACAGTTACCTCCTGCTGCCTGTCACAAATTACCCCCAGATTCATCAGTTTGGAATAATGTTTATTCTCTCCTGTTGCCTGGATGTGGCTATGTAGGATACCCAGGCTTTAGATTCCCGCTAAGGTAGATCAGGCTGTCTGGCAGGACTCCCATTGGAGCCTCTCTGGTGTGCAGGCTGCAGCTCCGGGTTGCTGTTGAGGGGAGACCATCTCAGCTCCCTTCCACAGGGCAGCTCTGACAGGCTGCTCTGCTCATCAGAGCAAGCCAAAGAGAGGATGACAGAAGTCATGGTCTTTTCTATATAACCTGCTATCAGAAGTGACATCCCCCTACTTTTGCTGTATTCAAGTCATTAGAGGCAAGTCTCGTGATCCAAACCACACACAAGGGGAAAGGATGGTACCAGAGCAAGGATGGAGTGTGGAGAGGTCACCCTGAGTCACTTTTGAAGCTGTAGACCACAGGCTGCTCTCTGGTCCCTGCTGATTCCTGTCTCTTCCACGTGCAAAACAGTCACTTGTTCCCAAAATCCCAGCCCATGATGGCATCCCCATGTGAATCTGGTCTGGTGTGCATGAGGCTACAGTACACATACCTTATGTAGAGACTCCAGAATGCTGACCATTTAGATTTGGCAATTTTCAAAGTGGAACCAAGTATATCTGGGACCCTTCTTCACATCTTAACATAGGATGGTACTGAGTCACAACTACAGACATTCCTGCTCAGAAGGGAGACACAAGGCCTGGAGGAGTCACTGGCCCAGAACAATTTTGAAATCCAGCCAGAAAAAAAAATGTGGATGTTTGCTTGATCCCATTTGAAAGCCTGGGACAGTTCTCCATGACTTAGGGCTCCTCCTTCTTAACTGGCATCCTCCCCATAAGCCCCCTTTCCTTAAAACCATGCCTTTGGTGCTGACTTGATTCTTCATCCAATAACCCTTTTAAATGTTGTACTGGGCCAGGTGTAGTAGTGTGTAGCTATAATCTCAGCACTCAAGAGACTGCAACAGGAGGATCACTGTGAGTCTGAAGCAAAAAAAAAAAAAAAAGCATTGATTAATTAATTTGTTGATAAATTTTGCACTTTCTTGGCCCCTTTCAGCCCCAGCTGTCAGTCTTTTCTCCAGTAAGATTTTTCTTGAAACCTTTGTGGGTCTCCTGTAACTCACTGACATCACCAACATATTCACTAGGATTGATTGCAAACAAAGAACTGGACTCTTTAGCCCTGGGGACCATTTGTGCTGCAGCTTGGGACACAACTAAGATGCACCCTGCTCCAGATGCCCAAAACCTAAGAGGCATCTGATGCCACTAGGGTTTGAGTTCATTTGTTACCACCTGGAGTCCATAGTGAATATAGAGACCATGAGACTCACTTCCAAAGACCTGACTAGAGCAACACCCACATTTTCATTGGGACTAAGCCTTCCCTGCCCAGACCTCCAGCTAAGACAGCCAAGGGGCAGCTTCCATAGGTCCCACCGTGCCTCTTGTTTGGTTTACAGGATTCTAGAGGCCAAGTCTGATCTCTAAGAGTCTTCAGGAACTTTTTGATACCCTGAAGTCTTAACCAAAGGCTTATACCATTCCCACCCCGCCTTGTCTCCAAACATCTCTCCAAAGCCCTTTCCCAATGTTTAACATCATTTGCTCTTAGGAGGGAGAACTTTCAAAAGGAGCAGGTCCTCCTTTCTCTTAATTCAGGGATTTCCTCTCAAGGATGTAGTGAGGAATCCCCCCTCTAACCCTGGACACCTCCTCTTTGCTACAAGACCACAGACAACAGTATCACTAAACTCTGCCACACCAAGGACAGACACCTTTCTTCCAGTTCCTAACACACATTCCTCACTGCCCCTGAGCTCCCACAGTCAGCACCCTCCAAGTCTGCCTTTCAACACTCGGCTTGAACATTTGCACTCTACCAATCTTCCCCAAAGCACTCCCAGCCTTTGCCCCCCAGACACCTGATTCCAAAGCTCTCTCACATTCTATAGGTCTGTGTCGTGGCTCTCTTACCTTGATACCCAAATCTTCACCCACTATATTCTGGGTGACACAAGTAACCTCAAGCCTTACCTTAGTGGCATGAAACGTGAAACACCTCTTAGGTTCTGTGTGTCGGGAATTGGGTGCATCTAAGCTGGGTCGGCAGAATAGATAGCCTTGGGGCTACAATGCCCAGTTCTTGTCTGAAGACAGTCTGGTTCCTAGCTCTCTCTTGGAAGGATTCAGTTCCTTGAAGAACAGGCTGGGTACCCCAACTCCCTTTGTGTATCACTGCCATCAACCCTATGTGCCTTGCCTCATGACCTTCTTTCAGGGGCAATTTTCCATGTCAGCATGCTTCAAGCAAGCAAGAAGAATTATATAAAGTCTCAGGATTTATAGTCCAATATTTTAAAAAATGACATAGTTGGGGAGAGGACTCAGTTAGGTAAAGGTCTGCCTTTTGTCCCCAGAACCCAAATAAAAGAAGCCAGGCAGGATAGTACAATCTTGTAATCTCATCATAGGCCAGAGACAGGTAGACAGGTGGCAAGTTCCAGCCAAGTAGAAACTCTGTGTGTGGGGTGTGTGTGTGTTTGTGTTCTAAGCACCTGAAAAATGACATTGTCCTGTGGCTTCCACACACATGAACATACACAAATGACAAGGCAACATTTTTGTCCTGTCCTGTTTATTGGAATGGAGCCTCTAGATCTGGCCCACACTGGATGGACAGGGTAACACAGGCTGCAAATATCAGGAGGTGGGGCCACTAAGAGTATCTTACAAGCCCAGGGACAGTGTGACTGGCGAGGCCTCCATGGCCTGATTATGTCATGTCTGACTTCCACAGGTGACAGGCAACCAGGCAAACATGTCATTGTTAAAGGGGAGAGTCTTAGAAGCATAGCCAGCAGTCTGCCCAGCAGGGCCTGGAACGGGCACCCTGGATGAGGAGGGCAAAGCTGTTGGGGAGGGGGGAGGGCTCTAACAGGAAGCTCTCTGTCACTACACCCCCAACTCAAAGATCAAGGACAGCCTCAGCATCCCCTGGTCCTTTTGGCTGATTCTGCTTCCTCAGGGTGATGCCTTCACCTTTTTTAATCTACCCACCAGCAGACCAAGCCAAATACCACCACCCCCATTACCAAGGGCATCCCCCCACATCGCACCATTTGCAGGACTGGCTGTGGCTTGTTTTCAGCTTACCTGAAGGTCAAATGACATCTGTGGAAGTGTGACAAGAAGCTGCATGACAAGACAGTGGGACACCCCGGCCTTTATGACCTCGCCTTGGTGACCACACCCTGTCTATGGACCTGACCTGCAGCCTCACAGGCAAGAGAAGTGGAGCTTTAGTCCCCTCAATAGCTAAGGGTTTAGTGGGTGGTGAAGCCAACAAAAAGATCCCAGTGTGGTTGAGTGACATCTCACATCGATCATCCTGCATCCTTGATCTACTTCTCTGTTGGGATTTGAGGGAAACCCAATAAATGAAATATACTTATTTCCCTCTCCAGCACAGAATCAATTGGCGGATGAAGGAAAGGCGGGGGGAGGGGGGGTCCACTTCATGACTGCGGAACTGATCAGAAGGCAGACCTGAGCACACTGCAGGGAGGGGGCAGGGCTGGCTGCAGGGCACCTTGCCCCCCCCCCATGGACATGTGAGGCCGCAGATAAAGCCTTTCTCAGGAACACTCTGGTACCCATGCCTAGCAGCCCCCGTTCTGAGGAGAGCAAACCCCAGTTGTCACACTGGGTTTTTAGCTGTGGCCACTCCAAGCAATTCCCAGTGGAGGCCCCTCATTATCTCTGCTCTTGGAGACGAACATGAGTTTATTGGCCTCGTATCTTCTAGCTTTGCCTCCTCTTCCTGCACTCATCACGGGAGATTGGCACTTGATAGTCTCTGAAGATTCTGGAATGATCGATAACAGACACCATCAATAGAAGCACACGGCTCCCCTCAACCGCACTGAAAGCCCTCTGTGGTCCCCTACTGCACTCATGTTTCATATGAACTTGCCAAGCCTGGCACCTCTCAAACGTCCTCTCACACAAGGTGCTCTGGCATGCCTGGCGTCCCTCTAACACGCCACGTCTGCTTCCTGCCTTAGGACCTTACCCCTAGCTGCCCTGCTGGCTCCGAAGGACTCTCTCCTCAGGACTTGGGATCCTCAAAGGTACTTTTGATGCTGGAATGATTAGATGGCTCCACAGGTAAAGGCACTGACAACTTGTTTGACCCCTGGATGGAAGAGTTTCCCTCTGACCTCCACATGCACTCACGCGCGCACGCGCGCGCACACACACACACACACACACACACACACACACACACACACTGCCCTCTACCCAACCTGTCATTGTCTATCCATCACCAGGCACTAGAGATGACTCTAATGTCTTGGCTGGCTTTTCTGTCTCTTCCTCCCTTGATATATGTCCCTATTACTGGTATGATGCAGCAAAGTTTTAAAAATATGTATTATTATGATGAATAATAGATTAATGACTACATGAACACAGAGAGAGGTACCAGAAAGAATTTATTCATGAAGATGGTGATGGGCCCAGAGGCTCAGTCTGTCTTCCCAAGGGCTGGGAAGCCTCACCCATCGTGTTAGATGCAGGCTCCCCTCTCCTCCTCTCCATGTTCCTCCACTGTCATCACACTGTGGTCACTGGAAACCAATGGAGTCAACTCCTCCTAGTTAATGTGGTCCTCTTTCATTAGGGGCCCTGCATCCTGTTGTCCGAACTCTGACTTGACCACCCACACTCTCATAACTACAGAGAGGGATAGAGGGTACAAGGTCCCAGAGCAGAGTGTGATGTACTATGCAGCTGTCAACCAGGCATCTCCCATCTGCCACTAAGAAGTAGGATAGTCTAGGTCCAAGCACTGGACAGAGGGGAAGGAGTTTAAATCTACGTTTCAAGGGTTGGTTGGTAACAAGGGACTGGAGACATAATCATCTGCTGGCTGTGGAGACTCATCAGTCATGAACTTGAGGAGGATAAATATTTTCACCTTTAGCTTCACAAGGGCATAAGCCATGGTTGAGATGTCACGGGATGGCTCAACTGTGGAGATCCATGGCCTACTGATATGGTTACCACAGCCTCCACTCCTTTGTGTGCGTAAGTCTACTTTTCAGATTAGCTTAACATCCCCTCAGTTCTCAGTTCCTTGACCTTCTCACCTCATCCCACAGCAAGGAAACTTTCTAGGAAAATTGACTAGCAAGGTGGAGTACCATTGGTTAGAAGTAATGCCACCTATTAGGTATTCGGGATTGTGCCACCTCATTTAATCACAAAGCTAATTCATAAGGCAGGTGCCATACTCCACTTCAGATGAGGAGGACGTGGCTCCTTAGGAACCACGAGGCAGGAGGGATGAGTGTGGGCTGCATTTTGAGAGAGCGGAGAGCACTTCATTCTGATCTCTTTCCAATGAAGCAGAAAACGAGGATGTCTCCTGAGAGCATGGAGGGGGAGCAGAGCCAAGCTGGAGCACCAGCTGTAAGCCATGGGGGGTGGGGGAAGGTTCATTAACATGACAACTTCAGGGGTGGCTTCAACCCCTCCCCTAATTCATCTCATTACAACTCCCGGTGCTGTGTTTTTAACCTTCTTTGTCATTAGGTTCTCACACAGGCAGGGACTTTCAAAATGGTGGCTGGGACAGACAACTCAGTTTGGCCCTGAAGGTCACAGAAGTTTTGTGACCTAGAGGAAGAGGAATGGGTGCCAGCTAGTCAATAAATTCAGCCCCAGCTTCCTGGTCGGGACACCACAGGTACATAGATGCTGTTCTGGCTTCCAAATCCAGCACCTATGGGATGGAGTGAGAGCCTGGCCTGAGCTCTTGGCCCCATCCTCTATACTAGAACTGGGCCTGGAATTCCTGTGTCTGGCTATATAATCCAAGGAAGCTCCTCTACCCAAATATGCATGAGTGCTGTGAGTTGAACCCTGCAGAGTTGAAGCCCCCCCTTGTCTCATAACACCAGGGCCAAGAAAGGCAGTTCATTGACATTTTATTTTCTCATACTGGTCCTGGCCGACCCCCGGACCTCCCTCTTCCTGCCCTGACTTTGTCTTTGCTTGCGGTACGTCTCCAGTTCCTCGAAGTACTTGGCTCGCAATAGTGCAGCCTTCTGCTCGTACGGCTGCTTTTCCACATTCGAGGCCGTGGACCACATCTTCCCCATGGCCTTGGCCACCTGCACCACTGACCAGTTGGGGTTCTCGCGCTTCAGCTGGGCATAGTTATCCAGGGAGAAGAGCAGGAAGGATGATGGAGGCTGCCGAGGCGCCTGCGGGTCCTTCTTTCTCCTCCTCCTCCTCCTCCTGCCCATAAAATTCATCATTTCTTCCTGGTATCGGGCTTTGTCGAGCTTGGCCAGGGCTTCATACTTTGCCTTTTCATGCTTTGAGATGGATTTCCATTTTTCTGAACACTTTCTAGAGAACTCTTTAAAGCCAAGGTAGGTGTTTGGCTGTTGCTCCTTGAATTTGTTCCTGTAGTTCAGCATAAAGTGGATGTAAGAAGAGACATTCACCTTGGGCCTTAGCTGTACTTCTTTCCCCATGTTTATATAACCATGATCTCCTGCTCTGGATCCCGCTAACTCGGAGAGCAGAGACTTCTGTTTCCGCACCCCAGGAGCAATCCAGAAGGTGCTCTGCTTGAGGTGAAATTTTCTCTGTGTGTGAGCCTCAGCCAGGGCCCGGCCTTTTCAGTGCTGGTGGCTTTGTTGGGTCGAAGAAAGGAAACTGTGATGTCATCCCTGAGCTGGCCAATGCCAGCCAAGCTCAGTCATTTGCATGTAGGCCCTCTTAGTAGTTGGTTACTCCAGGGACTTTTTTTTTTGCCTCTAAGGAAAGATGAGGGTTTATCTGAACCTTATTAGAGCAGCTCCTGGCCCTAGGAATCTTTCCTGTTGGCTTCCTAGAGGCTGTGGGCTTTGCTCAGCCTCTGGGGGCTTTCAATCCCCATCCTGCAGTGGGTCATAACAAGGGCTGCCTCTCTCCGTGCATGAGATTGTCAGGATGCCGCCTCCTCATCCTCCACACAGGCTAGAAATAATGAACACAAGGAGGGTGGATGGCCCCGGAACTGTCAGGATACTATGTGAAGGCTTTCTGTTTGCCTTGAGCAGCGGCAATATCTGCTGCACAAAGGGTTTAGTAGTAACTCTAAAAATAATCAGTGATGACAGCTGGGACTCAGTTCCTGTCAGGACAAAGTTGTCTAATTTAAAACCCAAGCTCTTGGGCTCAGAGTCTGAATCTTTTCGCTTCTCTGAAGATATTTGAAGGGAAGGAGGGAGGAGAACCAGGGAGTTTCTTAATTACATCGGAGTTCTTGAAAATATGAGTCCTTAACTCTTTGGGAGGCCCCTCACCATCCTCGAAAGAGTTTCCATTTCTTAGGGTTAGTATACAAAACACAGGTAACAGTCGAGCAAATTGGCTTCTTCGGGGTAAAAGTAGTTAATACTCCACTAGTCATCTAAGAGAGTGCAGTCAAAGCCAACAGACTTGTCTGTGTGCAAGTGGATTTACTAAAAATCCGGTGGATGACAGCAGTGCCCTATGCATAGGACAAGAAAACAGAGTCCTATTGACGTTAAAGGGGCCACAGTTAAGCAGCCACCAACAGGTAGGAGCCAAGGCTCTTGAGTGTTGACGGCTTGATTGAAGGCGCTGTGCTGGAAACATTTTGGGGAGGACTAGATTGAGATTTCTTGGTCTCGGCCTGTGCAAGCTGTTTCCTAGGATTCAGTGGGGAAGGGGATCAGAAGTATACAGATGGGCAGCAGAGTCCTATAAGGAAACTATTATCAGACCTCCAGTCCTTGTGTTAAGGAAAGGTGTCTATCTCAGCCACACCTTGCCTGTGAGTCTGTGATTTCTCCTGAAATGTGTTTGCCCTAGCAGGGGACATTGCTCCAGGTGACCTGTAAGGTACCATGCCAGCAGAAGGCCTTCTCTTCTTCCTCCCTCCTGTGTGTGTGTGTGTGTGTGTGTGTGTGTGTGTGTGTGTGTGTGTACATACTTGTGGGTCTAAGGAGGGAGAAGAGAAATGCCCATGAGAACATACTACTATGGGACATTTATCAGCCTAAGTCGATTTTACTCTTTATTTTGAGGGGAAGTAGTTGTCTTGCCTGTTTGCTGGAGTTGGACTGGTCTTCAGGGATGAATAGGACACACACTCCTGCCTAAGATCAAAAATGAGATGTGAGGGAAAACTTCAGTTAATCTACACTACTAACCAGACTGCCTAGGCCTCTCTCTCTCTCTCTCTCTCTCTCTCTCTCTCTCTCTCTCTCTCTCTCTCCTCTCTCTCTCTCTCTCTCTCTCTCTCTCTCTCTCTCTCTCTCTCTCACACACACACACACACACAGAAGCTTCATGTGCATCTGCCTTCCGTCATACAGCATACAGATGGTTATCATGCTAGCAAACACAGGAGGAAAAGACCAAAAAAAAAAAAAAAAAAAGATATAGAAGCTATGGGAATCTGTTAGTGTGTGGGCCACACTAAAGACTTGAAAGGATAGTGAGGAATGTCTTGGCCAGGGGCACAGACTTGGGCCACCTGCTTCTGAAGTCAATGCTGTGTGCTGGGGAAGGCCCACTGCCTGCCTTTCCCTGGCTACTCCACCAGGAAGATGACCAACCTGAGCCACACCACGTGACTAGTTGGTGAGGAACCTCAAGAGATCAGGAACAAAGGAAGTGAGCTTGAGGCACCTGGCTCCTGGCTCCACCCCCTGGAGGTCACCTGGGGCTGTCACATCCCTGGACTAGAGGTCTTTTCCCATGGTATTGTGTCCTCTAAACAGCTCTCCTCCCAGATTCGTAAATCACTCCATCTCCTTGGCTTCTCCTGTCTAGACTGGTGACAGTTCTGTTGTCACTGACTCTGAGTCCTCTGTCACTTGCCTAGACCCCAGGACCTTCCTGAGCCCTGCCCCTCACCTTTCTGGATAGTCTGTTTATTAAACACTCCTCAAATTATTCTAATTTGAGTCACCGTCTGTTTTCTGCTGGAACCTTGACCAAAGCACCATGCTAATAATCTTCCACCATATAGACATCAACTCCAAGTAGAAGATTCTAGAGACCCAAAGGACCACAGTCCCTAGAGACCCAGGAGCACCTTCAGGGTAAGGGCCAAGCCTAGGAAGAGGCATCTAATGTCCTGAATTACAAGATGTCCTCTAGGCAAGGGCATTGGTCTAGTAGCCAAACCGTAAAGAACTCAGGCTTCATGGATGGCAGGACTTCTGTTGCAAATACTCAGCTCTGACATTTTGGCTCAAAGGTAACCACAGATGATGCATAAACAAACGACTGTGGCTGTGCCAATAAAGCTTTATTTGTACAAACAGGCCATGGGCTAAGGGTTATAAATCTTCTGGCCCTTGGTCTGGTCATATGAGTTCAGTATTTTTTTTAGGCCCCTTGATTGTAGTCTATAATAAAGAAAATACTTTATACATATATAATGTGTGCCAGCCTCTGTTTCTGAGAAAGATCTATTCACATAAGCATCACTGGACCCTATTGAGGGTGGGGAGGCGTTGTTCTCCTTCCCATTGTAAGGAGTCATGGTACCCAGTTTTACTAAACTGTACTTAGTATGTGTGTGATGTACTATTATTTCCTGTTTTTTTTTTTTTTTTATTTTGATCTCAAGGCTCACTAATGGCTCTAGCTGATCCACAGGACTCCATCTAGGCAAGTTCACCTGGGGGACCTTGAGAGCCCCTGTCCTTGGTGCTGGTAATTCGAAGTGGGAAGAGGATGCCTTCCACGGCTGGACAGGCAGGCATTCCAGAGCTGACTTTGCTTGTCAGCGGGTGACTTCGGTCAAGTCTTTAAAAAGCGGTGATGGAGCTGAGGCCATGAGGCAGTTGGTAAAGTGTTTGCCATGCAAGCATGAGGACCTCAGTTTGGTTTCCAGAACCTGCGTCACAAAGGGAAACAACAAAAACTGGCACTGGGAAGACAGAGACAAGAGGGTCCCCGGTGGTCACTGGTCAGCTAACCTACCTCAATCAGTGACCCCCAGGCCGGTGAGGGAGACCCTGTGTCAAAAAGACAAGGTGGAGAGCAGCAGGAACAGCACCAGAGGTTGCCCTCTACCCTCCATGCCCATGTGCACCCACACACGCACCCACACACGTGCACACAGACGCACAAGATGGTGAAAAGCAGTACAGGATGTGGACAAAGCCAGCATTTACAGACTGAAATGAAAAGAGGAAAAGCAGTTGCCAGCATGCGCTCTACTCTAGTGTAGGCTGGACCAGGGTCAGGAAAAGGACAACAGTGTGTCTTTATAGCAGAGGAAGCTGGCAAGCATTGCTTCAACCAAGCTGTCTAAGGGGTCAGCAAGCAGTAATGGGTCACACCGACAGCACACAGTGCCCTGTGATGCCATAATAAGAGCAGTGCCCCTCAATGGTGGCCTCCCCCGACACTCACATCCTGGGTCCAGTCCCAAGAGAACATCAGACCAAGTCACATACAGGGTCCAAACACGTGATTGGTGTTCTTTAAGCATCAAGGTCTTGGGGAAACAAGGAATATAATACACCTTGGATGAGACTGAAGTGATGTGGCAACTCAGTGAGAGAAGAGATGCCGGGTTGGATGTTGAGCAGTAAAGGGGCGTTAGGAGACAGCTGGGGACATCTGGATTAGGCCTTCCAGCAGACAGTACCGTAGCAATGCTGATTGCTGAGTTTTAGTGCATGTTCTTTAAATATGACACCAACCTTACAGAACGGAGGAGGAGCATGCAGCACCATGGTCTGGTGGGTAGGTAGACAGGAAACAGAATATGATCAGGTACAAGAATGGGGACATGATAGTGAAGACCAGACCAGCCTGGTCACCTCTAGAGAGGCAGATCTAGAAGTAGACCATGTATGGGGGTTGGGATCCCTCACCAGCCCTGACAAAGCCACTCAAACCACAGGGTTAGAGACTGTCTCTGTTTTATCCAATCCCAGGACCTTTTTCCAACCACGGTGGCCATCTTTTGTCTGCCTGGCATCCCTGCAATACATTTCCCCCGCTTTTTTTTTTTTTTTTTTTTTTTTTTTTTTTTGGAGAACTGTTCCCACACCAGTCCCAGGGTCCTTCTGGAAACCATGCCCTTGTCCTAAGGAATGGGCACATGGCCTAGGCAAATGACCTGAGACACTGCAGGCCTTTTCTGTTTGCCATTAGAAAAGATGTCTGTGTTCTTTCTGGCGACGAAGGAGGCGAGGGTGAATCAAGGAGGTGCTGAGTGGCCCTCAAGCAGCTGCCATTTGCAGTTAGCAAGCAGATGGCCCTACAGAGAAAGGCTGGTGGCGTTTGAGCTGCTAGCTCTGGGCATCTCTGAGCCAGCTGCAGCCTGCTCTTCTGTGGTTTGGTTATAACAGCTACTGGTTACTTCTCTGCTCCTGACTGATCTGGATTTCTTCCCCCCAAAGCCATTAGTACATAAAGCGTACAGAGATGTGATCGGACAGGGACACAGGTGTGATGGGACGGGATACATAGCATGGACACAGGTGTGCTGGGACTGGATACATAGCAGGGACACAGGTGTGATGGGATTGGATACATAGCATGGACACAGGTGTGATGGGACTGGATACATAGCAGGGACACAGGTGTGATGGGACTGGATACATAGCAGGGACACAGGTGTGATGGGACGGGATACATAGCATGGACACAGGTGTGATGGGACTGGATACATAGGGACACAGGTGTGATGGGACTGGATACATAGCATGGACACAGGTGTGATGGGACTGGATACATAGCAAGGACACAGGTGTGATGGGATTGGATACATAGCATGGACACAGGTGTGATGGGACGGGATAAGAGGAGACAGGAACTCTCCTCTCCTCTCTCTCTCTTCCATCTGTTGCATACAGCCTTACCATGTTGATACGCCAGCCCTGGCTGGTTATAGAGCTAGCATATGGCTCACACACCATGATCCTCATGACTCCCATGTTTGTGCCTGGACCTTGTTATGCATGAGGCATGGTGTGGAGAGTGTCTGTGTGCAGCATCTCTCCTCACCTCTACAGTTCTGTGAAGTAGGAGTTGTCACTATTGTTACTAAATAGATGGGGAAACTGAGGCCCAGTGCAGGTACTTTACTCACCCTGAGTAAGCCAGCTAGGAATTTAAAAGATGTGAGTCCAGGTCAGCAGGCAGACTTCTTAAGGGGCCTCTGTGTGGAGTCCCTACTTCACATTGCTTCCACTGTGATGGTCCCCTACCCCTGGAGGCTCCCTGGCTACATGGAGATGCGGCCTCACCCAGAGGTCATTGCTATACGCTGAGGCTTCTTGACAGCGAGCTCTGCCTAACTATCATCCTTAAGCACCATCCTGACCCCTGTCATAGTATGTGACTGTGGATGCAGAGAGCAAAGCCACTTCCACGAGGTCACAGGACCAGTGTAGTGGTGAGAACGGAATCCAGCTCCTCGACACTCCAGGACCCCTTTGCTGGCTGTGGTGTACACAAAGGGTCTAAAGCCCAGACTCTGCTGCTCTCCACAAAGCGCAGTCACCCAGCTGTGCTCCAGAGCCACCTTCTAGGGGTGAGGGAATGACATTCAGAATGGCAGTGGGGTGGGCCGTGCCCTCGGAAGCCTTCTACAAACATTTCCTCTGTGGGAGTATTCCAAGAGAAGTGTGCCGGTAGCCACCATGAGGCAGGTATGTCCACCCTCCCTGGAAGGGGCAGGCTCCTCTTTCTCCCAGTCATCCCTGCCAGCGCAGGAGGGAGATAGGTAAGGCTGAGAAGGAAGGAACTGCTGTGGGGAGGGGTGCTGAGGTCTATCCCTGTCCACTCTAGCTCTGTTCAGTTCCCAGAGCAGGTGCTAGCTTTCTTCTCATTGACCTTGGAAGTCTATAGGGAGGCGGGATCTGGTTAATCAATCCTGTGTCCTCCAGAGGTAGCATTCTTTATACGTTGTTCGGGTACCACCATATTCCTCTTGTGAGCCCCCCCCCCCCCACTGAGTCAGCACAGTCCCCAGTGTGCAGTCCATGGGAACACATGTGGAGGAACCCCATGGCATTGGTGAGGAAACAGAACCTCCAAGAGATGATGCTACATGTCTACCTAGTAAAGAACAGAGCCTGTATTCAAATCCAGGACTAGCTGGCTCCCAGGCCTGGCCCTACCCTAAAACTTCTTCAGTTGCGTCCTGCAGGATCAGTCAGTGGCACCAGCACCAAGGCAGATATCTGGGTCAGGAGGGAGAAGGAGAGGGTAGGTGCTCTCTCAGGCTGTCATGGTCACTAAGCTCTGAAAACATGCTCCCCTAGCCCTGAGCCATGCCAGATATGAGAGGCTTCAGTATTCCAGGGCATTAAGGCTACCACCCTGGATCTCAGGTCTACCCTGCTCTGGTAGAGACCTGAGGGAACAGAGTACAGCCTCCTGGGGGTCCTGAGGCTGGTAAGGGTATGGTCTGCTCTGAGACGCTATCCCAGGGAGCCTGGAACAGAGCTAGAAGAGGACTAATGGACATAGCCAGGGACATCTTGTAAGTGTATGGGGCAGGGAAGGACAGCAGCTTCAGGAGTTGGAAGAAGAGATGCTGGGACATGTTCCCTTCTGCATCTGTCACCCTCAGGACTAGGCGGGGGAGGGATCCTCCCTCCTCTTCATCTAAGTGAACATCCACTCCTCTCCACCAAGCAACCTCAAACCAGGGCCCCAGGAACCTGTCTACCTGATTGGCCTAGTGTAGGTCACATGGCCACCCCGATCCAGCTGGCTGTTGCTAATTGTCATGTAATACATGTATACATACGGTCATCCTTTTACGGAGCTGTGGGTTGAGGGACACAGACTGTTCTTTGAAGGATTTCAGGGCTTGGGGAAGAGTGGAACCATGTGACTTAGACTGGCAATGGAAGGGGACAGGGCTGGGCGTCATCCCTAAGAAATTTGAGGACCAGATCCCCAGGTCCCTGGTGCAGTACCCCCAGCACCTTCTCCATTTAAATGCTTCAGCATGTCAGGACACATTGTGTATGTCAGGCAGGAAGCATCCAGCCCTTCAGATCTGAGCCTGGGACAGAAGGCCCCACTTGCCTCCAGCCCCTGTGAAACCTTCGTACTGCGCTGCCACCCAAAAGGCAAGACCCAGATGTCAACAGCAAAGCTCTCTTCCCCAGCCACAGACCCAGCCCAGGGCCTTGTTCCTCCATGCTCCAGGCTCACACACATCCTCCAGGGAGCCAGGAATCTGAAGGAAGAACATTTGCCTGGTGAGGCTGGGGGCTCCCCGGAGCTAACAATCAGCCGGAACTGCGAAGTTCTGCTCATTTGTGGAGTTTATGGAGCCGCTTGTAGGGAAACAGAAACATTTGCCCACAGTGACAAAGAATCCGCTGCTGCTAGGCTGGGAGGGTCTGCATCTGGGGAGTCCCCTGGGAAGGTTCCAGCAGCTGCTGAGTCGGGGCAGGCGGGGACAAAGCCAGGCCAAGACCAATGTGGTGACCCATGTCTTCTTGGCACAAGTGGGCAGTGCTCCTGCCTGACAGTTCTCCTTACTGTCCAGCAGGTCACCTGCGCCCCGCCCCGCAAATGCCCTCTGCTTTCCCTAGCAGGGTTCCCATCATTCATACACTCAGTTCATGGTCCCTTCTTCCACTGTGCCGTATTCAGTGAGTCTTCCCCTTGTGGCAGGCACTCTGCCGTGTACCGAGGAATGATGGACAGACAAGAAAGCGACAGTAGCTTTCTTCAGGATGCTCTCAGTCTGGAGAGAAACAGGTCCAGGAGAAAGTGCAGTGGGCCCTGGGAACACGGGACAGCAAGCCAGGCCAGGCACTCGTGGGTAGTGTTCCTGTTGCTGATGCTCATTCCCCTGAAGGAGGAGAAGAAGTAGCTGGGATAAGGATCTGTAGAGGAGGCTGGTCAGGGAGAATTACAAGGAGACAAACTTTTCATATCTGTAAACATTCCAAGCAAGGGATGGTTGTCTTAGGGCTTCTGTTTCCGTGATAAAGACCATGACCACAAACCAGTTGGGGAAAGAGTTTATTTCATCTTACAACTTGAAGCCTATTGTCCAGGGAAGTTGGGGAAGGAACTCAAAGCAGAAACCTGGAGGTAGGAGCTGATGCAGAGGCCATGAAGGAGTGCTGCTGACTGGTTTGCTCCCCATGGCTTGCTCAGCCTGCTTTCTTATAGCACTCAGAACCACCAGACTAGGGGTGGTACTTCACACAGTGAGCCGGGCCCTCCCACATCAATCAAGGAAATGCATCACAGGCTTACCCACAGGCCAGTCTGGCAGAAGTTTCCGTTCCTGGAATGACTCTAGCTTGTGTCAAGTTGATGTAAAAGTAGCTCACACAGGGGTTCACGCAAGGTGGGCATCAGGCCTAGAAGACCCCAAAAGGACTTCCGGAATCCAATCTAAGATGTTAATCATTGTCCTTCTTCTGACTGCAGAGGGAATGTAATTAGAAAGAGCCCCAGGCAGTGGGAGTAAGCAATCACCTTTAGTTCCTCATCTGTCCATCCACATACACACAACGCAAGTGTCCGGGAGCAGGGATGTTTGCTTGGTAAAGAAAGTGCTTGCTGCTCAAACCTGAGACACTGATTCAATCCTCAGAACCCATGCAAAAAAGTGAGGCATGGTGATGTACGCCAGTGACCTAAAAGCTGGAGAGGCAGAGACCAGAGGACCCCTAGGGCTCACTGGCTAGAGAGTTCCAGGCCAATGAGAGAAAAAATGTCAAAACACAGGTGGATAGCTCCCAAGGAATGACACCCAAGGTTAACCTCTACTCTCTCTCTCTCCTCTCTCTCTCTCTCTCTCTCTCTCTCTCTCTCTCTCTCTCTCTCTCTTCTCACACACACACACACACACACACACACATGCACACACATACATGCACGCACACACCCACCCATGCGAACACCCTCACCTACCCCCCCCACAAGTGTTCTGGTGTTCCCACAGGCCTGACAGAGTCTCCTCCTGCTGCCGTGGCTGCCAGCCAGTCGTCTCCCACCCTGCCCTCCCGCTCTATGCTCCCCCTTCCTCCGGCTGAGCCTTGCACTTTCTGAGAATCGGTTGGGTCCGTTGCCAGCTCTCCCAGTGCAAGCCATATTTGTTATTGTAATTATGTGATTTAAATTAAACATCACATAAAAGGATGAGATACGAGTGTGGAAGGAAGTACAGTCGCCGAGATGGAAACGCCATCGAATACTCTTGAACGATTCTGCGAAGGGGAGTCTCTGGAAAGGATTTGAAGGGTACAACCACCCCAAAGTTAGGCCCCTCATATCAAGATCAAGAGCTTGGTACATAGTACCAGCTGGTACGTATTTGTTGCCTGGGTGCCTGGTGAATGGCATCATGGTTGTGATTTATATGAGATACAAAGTCTGGAGTGTAAACTTGTGGTCAGGGAAAGGCCTTAGCTCTATGCAAAGCTAACTGGCAATTACATGGATGTTTAAGTTGTACACGTGGTAATGAAATGTCTAAGGCACGTACTTGTCCTTTTATGGTTCCCTCCTTAGAAATGCAACTTTAATTTAACCAGTGACATCATCTGTGAGGTTTGTGTGCTGGGAATGAGCGAAGTTTGTAAAGGACCAGACAGTAAATGACAGTGCGAAGCTTTCTCACTATGTGGCCAAGGATGACCTTGAACTTCTGATCCTTGTCCTCCCCACCACCACCACCTCTCAATAGCTATGTGCCACTGTAGCCATTTTATGGGTCTGGAGTATTGAACCCGGGGATTCACACACGCTAGGCAAGCACTCTAACCCATCCCTAATGCAAGGCTTTTCTGTGGCATGGCATAGCCCGGTAGGCACAGCAGTAGTGGCCAGTATGCAAATGAGTGGATGGGCGTGGTTGTGACTCAGCAGAGAGTCCAACTGTATCTACAGAAATAGGCAGGAGCCTGGCTCCGCAGCCACATTCTGTGTGACTGATTTGTCCTGCAGTGTGGCTGGAGATAGGCAAAGAAGCTCCCATCCTCCCTCACGTGGAGCCTGACTTCTTGGTGGGGAGATCATCAGGTGCAAAGATGAGTAGAAGCTGGTAGGCCTAGGACAGTGACACGTGACCATGGACACACTGTGCAGGCAACAGTTGACCAGGCTTATAGAACTAGTGACATGTGCCAGGTAGTCAGGTAGGGTAGGGCAGCAGGAAGACACTCTGTGTAGAGGGAACATTGTGTGCGGAGGCAGGAACTTGGAGTGGGTGTGGAGGTGGGGGGGGGCATATAAGAGTTTGGGCTCAATTCTGGCGCTGGTGGGTCTGTCCGTCATCCACTAAGACTTTTCCAGAAGTATTAACTTGCTTGTGTCACAGTGTCCCCTCCATCCCCATGACAGGTGGTGGGGAAGAAGTGAGATGGGGCTGTGCCTCCCTCCCTCCCTCCCTCCCCTATCCAGCCCTTTCCCAGGCCTGCCATGAGGATGAGGGGATGGCTCACACTGGAGACGAAGGTATAGAAAAGCCTGGAGCCCCACCATACCACAGGGTTGCGCAGGTTCAGAACCACTGCCCGTGTGAGGGGCCATGGGCGTTTGTGCCAGATGCAGGAACTATGACATGAGGGACACCTCACAGAGACAGGGAGTGCCCCACCTGGGAAGCTCAGCTCCTCATGACACAGCACCCTTGCCCCCTATATGCCTGGTGACTGGATATACGCATGTCCCCTAGGACTGGCAGTTTTCAGGGATGCTGGCATTTAAACCAGTCTCCTGTGTCTGTGCGGCCTGTCAGTGCCCAGGGACTCCTTGCTGCCATTTGGATGGGATGTCTCTCGGCAACCCAACACCCTGACAGCCCAAGAAGCTTCTGTGAAGAAATGCTTTCACAAACCACCTCCTGCTCCAGGAGCCGGGCTGAGTGTGCCCTGCAGAGGCGCTCCAAGCCACTCTCCCCCTAATCAACTGTGGGCATTAAAGGGAGTGATTTTTTTTAATTCTCCCCAAGCCAGATTCCATTAATGAAGCCCCATTTAACAGAAGTCAATTTACCAAAAAGAAAAAAACCTCGAGTGTAATTGCTTAAATACATTTTATGTAGGACTGCAGTAGCAATTTACTGGGCAAGCTTGGAATTCCCCGGACCCCCCAGAGAGAAGTTAATGTGGACAGAAAGGTTTGAAAGGGGGAGTCTCTCCTTTTGTGTTTCTCTCCTTTAATTACGATTCTAAGGGGGAACAGAATTAAAGAGGATCCTGGAGGGTAGGAGAGTAAGGGAGACACAGGATGGAAGTCTGCCTAGACTGGTCCAAGGTTGTGACTGTGTGACAGTGACTTGCTGGCTGAGTGCCCAGGCTCCGAATGAGATGGTCCAGTTTATAATCTCACCTCTGCCGTTAAGTGCTGTGTGATGTGGAGTGGATTTCTTTAACTCTCTTTGTAGCCAGGTGGCCCAGTGGGAAAGAATATAAAGAGCATGAATATGAAGGAGGAGACACTAAGATAACAGTGTTATTTCCAAAGCTTAGCTAGTAACAGAGTGCTGTGTGCATGTGCACACAAATGTGTGTGTGTGTGTGTGTGTGTGTGTGCGTGCGCGCGCATGTGTGTTTGCATGTGCGCGTGCGTGCTCAGGCTGGAAGCCAGACAGGGGACAGGCCAGGAAGAGGAAGGCTCCCCTGAGAACGTGATACCAGCTTGACCACTTAAGGATGTGAGAGAGAGCCAGGTGGGGGTCTAGAAGGAAAGCCAGCATGGGAGGCCGAGGGAACTGGCCAAGTGCAAAGGTCCTGGGGTAGAAGCAAGCCTGGGCAGGTTTTCACAGCAAAGAGTCCATGTGTTTAGAGCATGAGAAGCCAGAGGTAGAGGTGGAAGCAGGAAAGGGAGGCTTTCCCGAAGGCCGTGGAGGTCCACAGTGTGGACTTTACTCAGCCACTAGGAGTTCATTTGGTTTGTTTCCTTTTTAATGAACACTGTTAAGGGGTCATCTACATAAAATCATATTCCCAGTTGTGAATGCAGCTCATTGGATCGCTGGTAAAAGTGGCCTTCCTACACAGTTAACAGAGCCTAGATCCAGACCATTTCCCTCCTTCGCAGACAGGCAGGATCCACTGACAGCTCTCGAGCCAGCTCTGGCTACCGCAGGTCCACTTCCTCTCACTGAGCATCCATTTCCCAGAGTTCCAGTGAATGTGACTGCACTGTGCCTTCTGAGTTCGTGGTCCACATTCACGTTCCACATTCACAGACCTTGCTCATGACGCTCGCTTTGGCCCATACTGTTTAACACTCACTCTCCATGATCGTGGTCTACCTTCCTGATCTACACTCACAGCCCACACTTACTCTTTTTACCACCTAAGTCCCATAAATCTCTACTCTTCTGGCTCAGTATGACGTCAGCCTGCAAGTTTACCAATATCTTTGTACTTACTGGATTGAAAAGGAATTTTTTGTTTGTTGGTTTTGCTCTTTTGGTTCTTGGCAACCAAGTTCTCTTGCTGTGCAGCAAAGGCTGACCTCAAACTCCCAGCAGTCCTCCTGATTCAACCTCCCATGGGCTGATTCCAGAAGAGAGCCACTGGAGTGAGGAGCATCCTGCCACAGAAGCCCTCAGTTCTGTGAGAGGGCCAAGGACACCCTCAAATGCTCAACACATAGGCTTGGAAAGACGGGGCAGAGCTGAGCACACGTGTGTGTGTGTGTGTGTGTGTGTGTGTGTGTGTGTGTGTGTGTGTGAGAGAGAGAGAGAGAGAGAGAGAGAGAGAGGAGAGAGAGAGGAGAGAGAAGAGGGATAGAGAGAAAGAGGAGAGGGGGGAGAAAGAGAGAGGAGAGAGAGGAAGAGGAAGAGAGAGATAAGAGAAAGAGATGTGTGAGATAAGGGGGTGGGGAGAGAGCCCCTTGCAGCCTGGGAAGAGATGGGACAGCTGGAAGGTGCCAGGTAACCACAGGATAGCTATAGATAGGAAGCTGAGCATCAACTTCCTCCTCACCCCTGAGCTGGGAAGTTCCCAGCCCTAACTTCCAGTTATACTCTGGACTGCTAGACTACCCCCCTCCTTGCCTTTTTTTAAGAAGCAGCCGTGGGTTCTGAATTATTCAGGTGAATTTTCCCTGGTTCTACTTCCGTATGTAAATAGCCTCCAAGCTCTGTCATTGAGCTCGAATTGAATTTGGCCCAGGGTGGGGGAGCCCACGATACCAATTGAGGCTCCTTAGAAAACTTAAATGACTCACCCTGTAATAAACTATTTTAAATGGGATCTGGTGAAATACAGTAATTGGTTTCTATAATAGTTCCTGCCCAAGCACTATGGGTTATATTCCTAGAGTTTTGTGTGCGTCAGCATTTTCATGATAGTAAAAATTCAGTCCAGAGGGTATCGGGCTCCTTGGCTAAATCTTTTGTTTACTGTATATCTATGGAAAGCCACTCTGTTGGCCCTCTAGTGTCTGCTCCCCCCGACCCCCCTCTCTTGCCTTCTCCTCCTTCCCCTCTGTCTGGGAGACTCACCTGTGGGCAAGCATCACCCTCTCATCAAGTTTCCCGCTAGGTCAGCAGGAGCATCAGCAGCAGGGACTCGGAGGAGGGCCAGAGTGTGCTCTGCTGGTTCCTTCCGTGCTCTTTCCTGTTGGGGTTTTCACTCACCAGGTGAAGATCTGGGTGGAAAGCGACTTTTGCCCCGCAGCCCTGGGGTTAGGGGTATTTCCTGTTTCCTCTGTTCCAGGAGGGGGAGTGGTCATGACACCCACCCCACCCCCATTATTGCCAGCCTCCAGGGCTGCTCCCTTCTCCTTGGTTTCCACACTACCTGCATGAGGAATGTTTCTCTGACTGGGACCCTGACAATCCTGCTTGGTACCAAGTGTCCTGTTGGGTTCTGAGCACCAAGGTGAGAATAGATAACAGATGTCATTCCCAAGAGTTTGCTGTTGTTGGGGACCATAGGCTCTTTGCAGAGCATCATCTCATGGAGTCCCTGAAGCCCTGAGGGGAGGGCATGTCACCAGTTCTGCTCCATAGATCAGGTCACAGAGTCTCCGAGGGTTTTAGTGACTTTCTTGAGGTCATACAGTGCAGCTAGCTGGTCCCCCCGCCCCCTGCGGCTAGACCCAGCTGCTTCCCTACTCAGCCTCTTGTTGAGGGATGATCTTTAGGAGACTTCACAGAATTATAACTGGAGTTGGCTTCTGTAGGGTACAGGGTACGGAAGGAGTTTCTGTGGATGGGTTGGGATGTGCCAGACTCTGGGATATAGACGTATGGCCCAGACATTTTCTCACTTAGTCCCACAGACTCAGGGGCTGGGCTTCTCACTTAGAAAGGTCTGGTGCTGGGTACAAGTCACAGTAGGGAAGCCTTGATCTGAGCCTAAGCCAGCACCGACACGGGTTTCAAGTCCAGATGATTGGGAAGAATTTCCTGGGGCTGGGGTATTTCAAGGACTTCCTAGAGTCCTGCGAAGTGATAGTACAGTGCTGGAGGAAGGGTAACAGGTGACAGTCCCAGCAGAAGGAGCGAGGACCCAGAAAATACAAAAGGCAGTGCAGAACTGATAGCATTGCTCACAGAGGGCGCTCAGCTTGGCTCCTAGTCTCCATGAGGTGGTCTCAGGCCCTGTGCATCTGCTGGGATTTGGGGAATCAGGGATGGAGGGAGTCATTTCCCTGGAAATGCCTCCGGCTGGCTGCACAGGCCCCGGGCTGCTGGAGTGGGTGGTACTCACCTCCCGCTACAGATGGTGGGTAGACTCCTTGGTGTCCTGTTTGGCTCCTGACCCCTCTGTGTCCTGTCCACCCAGGTTTACCGGAGCCAGCCTCCCAGCCCCTGTCATCAGCAGTAAAAACTGGCTGCGGCTACACTTCACATCAGATGGCAACCACCGGCAGCGTGGCTTCAGCGCCCAGTACCAAGGTAAGCACAGCCAAACTGGGGCTTCCTCCGAGAGAAGGGACAGAAGTCACAGGAGTGACCTCAGGGGCCTCAGTCCCTCACACTGGGACCCACATGTGGCTTCAGGGGTCGTTGTCTTGGTTCCATTACATTTGTGGACCCAGCGGTCTCCACACCTGTATCTCTGCACCTGCCAAAGCCTTAAGCCGCCAGAGTGGTAGTTCTCCGGTGCTCTGTCACTGTTCTGTGACCGTTCTCAAGCCTGACTGTCACTCTTCAGGCCAGAGTCACCGTCATGAGCAGTGCTAAGGGTCAGGCCCAGCGTGAGGAACCTGGCAGGCACCTCCTTGCTCCTCCTCCTCACTCTGTGAAGTAGATGCTGATTGCACTCTCCTGTTACAGCCAGAGAAGCTGGTTGCCCTGCCACCTGCCTCAAGCTCTTCTGAGCCAGAGCCCCATCCTTCCTCAGTGGTTGTTAGCTGGTCTCTCTAGTCAGAGGCTCCCCACACCTCCACGCTTCTTCATTCGATCCAGAGCACAGCTTTTTTGCAAGCACAGGCAAAATCCCTTTAGGAACTACCCCTGCTTACTTCCCACCTCCCATCTGGCGAGAGCTCAGAGCAGGAGCGGCATGTGGAAACAACAGGTAAGGATATTTATGTTCCAATAAGGAAGGCTTCTGGACCCCAGGAGCCAGCTCTGAAAGAGGAGTGCGTTAACCCAGAAAGGGAGGCACACCCCACACCTGAAGGAGGGTGAGACATTCCGTGGGTGCGTGGAAAGGGACCAGACATGCCTCTAAACCTTGCCTGTAGTTTGGGACAGTATTCAAGACTGATAAATACCCTGGAGTCTAGAGTAAAAGCTGCAGTTCTAGGGACCATATCTTCACATCTACCCTTCGTGCATGGCCTCATTCCCTCTGCCTACACTAAAGGAAACCTTTGCAATATGTAAAAAATAAAAAATAATAAACCAGAAAACCACTGGACCTGAAGGTATCACAGAGCCTGGCTTTCCTGGAGACAGTATCTCCCACCATTGAGGCCCAGCCGCTGAGTAAGAGAGGCAGCCACCTACATCTTCCTGTTCTCCAAGACAGAAAAGCAGAGCTGAGTAATGCACTTTCTCCTGATTAAATAAGTGCTGGGTGTGCCTGAGAGTTCAGGTTCCTGAGGCTCCCAACGTCGCTGTGATAGGAGAAGGCTCAGTGGCCATCTAGAGCTTCAAGATCGTGCACCAGGCAGTCTCCAGGTCATGTGATTACATCCCTACTGTGTGCTTGCTACATAGCTACTGTGTGTGGGCAGCCTTTAGGTCTCCCATTCACTGCACACCTACTGTGTTGCTGTTGAATACCTGCTGTGTGCTAGGCTCCACACGAGGCAACCTTCTCCCCAATGCACAGTGGCCTTCCAGCTAGCAGAGGCTCAGATAAGTTTGTCCATCAGTCCCAGAGCACACAGCTCCTACCTACATGGTAAAACTAGAATGGAATTCACCTACAAGCCTTTATGAGTTTATCCGTAAAAATCACTAGCTTTGTTCTTAGCTGTCTCTATATATGCCTGTCTGTTCAGTGACTTTGAAACTTTTGTTTGTGAATTGCACTCCACCATAAACGTGCATGTATGTGTGTGTCCATACGCATGTATATGCATGTATACATGTATACATACATTTATATGTGTATGTATACATTTTTCCTATCATAAATTACAGTGCTCACACACACATTATAGAATGAACTGTCACCCAGGGTGTTTGGCCTGATGTGAGGCACCCTGAGCATCTCTCTTGCACTTCGTAATGCTAGCTGCAAACTCTAACTTGATTTCACAACTCTAAAGAAGTTCTTCTTCAGGCATGTCCTTCCTGAAACTTCACCCTCCGGTCTGTGTCCCCTAACCCTCCCACACGGGGCTTTTGTGCTGCTGTGTCTCAGGGCTGCCAAGGTCATGAGCACTTGGTCCCAGGTGACTCTGTTCTGTCCTAAATGTGTTTGCATCAAACAGGTATATTGTTTGCAGGAAACATGTGTATTGGCAGTTCCATTTTTATGAGCACACAGAGCATGGCCCAGCACTGGTATACCACAGGCCCAGGGTCTCATTTATTGCATTCCAGCCCAGGGAAACTCAGTGTGGATATATGAATTGCTTAGTGATCCCAGAGCTCACTTTTTCTAATGGTGATGGTGGTGATGGTGAGGATGGAGATGATGATGATGATGATGATGATGATGATGATGATGATGGAGATAGTGGTGATGATAATGATGATGATGATGGAGGTGGTGGTGGTATGATGATGATGACAGAGGTGGTGATGATGATGAGATGGATTTGGTGGTGGTGATGATGATGATGGAGGTGGTGGTAGTGATGATGATGATGAGATGGAGTTGATGGTGCTGCTGCTGCTGCTGATGATGATGATGGAGGTGTTGGTGGTGATGATGGAGGTGATGGTGATGATGATGGTGGTGGTGATGATGGAGGTGATGGTGATGATGATGATGGTGGTGGTGGTGGTGGTGGTGATGGTGATGAGGCTGGAAGATGACTCAGTGGGTAAAGTACTTACTATTCAAGTGTGAGATTAGAGTTCAGAATTCCCATAAATGTCAAGTGGGTATGGCAGCCTACCTGTTTTTCCAGTGCTCAAGTGGTAGAGACAGCAGGTCCCCTGAGCAAGCAGACTAGTTGGCCCAACTAGCAAGCTCTGGGTTCAAGTGATAGACCCTAAGGTGGATAGTGATTGAGGAAGACATTTGTCATGAATGTCTGTCCTCCACACTCATGCACATGTTTGCACACACACATACACACACACACACACACACACACAAGCACTCACACACATACCATACATACAGCAACAATTGCAGTGGTGATAACAAAAGAAAGTTTAGTTGTGTTCTTGGCTAGGCACAAATTCAGCTAATACCATGGTATCAGAAGGTCTGAGCCCTAGCCAGGGTTAGCTCTAACTGGCCACCAGAGCAGGGATGATCTTGCTGCAATTCCCAGTGTTCTCCAAGTGACATTACTACTTACTGGTGCTGTGGAATAATCCTCTGGTACACTGTAAAGGTTTGTCACTCGAATTGGTTTAATAAAATGCTGATTGGCCAGTAGCCAGGCAGGAAGTATAGGCAGGGCGACCAAACAAAGGATAAGGGAAAGGAGAAGGGCATAGTCAGGAGTCGCCAGTTAGATGCAGAAGGAGCAGGAGGTAAACACGCCATGCTAATAAAGGTACTGCCACGTGGCAGAGCATAAATAAGGGATATGGGATAACTTAAAGTGTAAGAGCTGGTTAGTAATAAGCCTGAGCTATTGGCTGAGCATTTATAAGTAATATTAAGCCTCTGTGTGGTAATTTGGGAAGTGGCTGCTGGTTATTTGGGAACAGGCAGGCAGGAGAGAAATGTCTGATTACATACTGGCACAGAAGGGTGAGCGCCTGAGGTTCAGCTCCACTCCTGAGAGAAGAGTCTAAAGACAGGCACAGATGTGAACCTGTACCTTCCCTACAGCATGCTGAGAGTGGCAGCTGGCCCTGTTTAAAAACTCTCATATTCATTATAATAGGAGAATTCTTTTTGCTGGATGGACTTATAACAGGGCAGAAAACAAACAAAAACAAGGCAAAACCAAGAATAAGAAAGAGGTAGTGACCTAAGGTGGTCCTCAAATAGATGGCTGGTACACAGTAGGAGAAAGTACTCTGGGTAGCAAACGTCCAATCATTCTGTGACTGCCACATGGAAGGCACTGCAGCCATTTGTGTATCCCTGGACGGCAGCCCCAGTCCAGGCTGCATCTGCTTTTGAAAGGCCCTTGAGCTAAGGATGGGTTCCGTGCTTTTAGACAATTGAAAGGAAGGAGCAATTAAAATAGTAATATGAGGCTGGGGAGATGGCTCAGTGGGTAAGAGCACTTGCCAGGCAAGCATGAGAACCTGGGTTCAAATCCCCAGCACCTTGTAAAAACCCAGGCAGGGTCTGTAACCTCAGCTTCCGATGGGGGCAGAGACAGGAGGATCTCTATGGACCGCCTAGTGCCAGCCAAGCTTGAGGTGCAGTGAGAGACCCTGTCTCAAGACAATGAGGCAGAGAAGGCTAGAGCAGGACACCTGACAGACAGCCTCCTCTGGCCACTGCACGGTGCACACCGCCCAAAACATGCGCATATGAGCATAAACATGAAGCACGCCCACACACACACACACACACACACACACACACACACACACACACACACACATGAAATAGTAATATTTCGTGACACATGAAGTCCAGATTTCATCCTTCATGAAGAAGGGATTCCTGAAACACATTTGCATTCATTCTTTCATACCTGGGTCACTGGCTGCTCCAGTTCTCTCAGGACAGAACAGACCATTCCTAAACCAAGGAGGGTGGCCTTCCAAACCCACATCCATGGGCAGGAAGCCCCTTTGCAGAAAGCATTTGTCCATCCCAGGCAAGTGTGCCAGTCGGAACACGGGGCATGAGAGGACTGGGTGTGAGATGCCACTTCTTCCAGCTGAACCCCCACCTCCCAAAGGTTCCTCAGCCTCCCAAAACAGTTCTACCAGCCAGGGACCAAGTATTCAAGCACATGTACCCTGTTGGGGACATTTCACATTCAAATCATACAGCACTCAACTTCCCCCACACATGTGATGACCAAGCACCCCGTTACTGCCCTTCTCTTCTGGAGACAGGGAATGTGATTCACCCCATAAGGACTACAAGAAATGAAAGGAGGCCCAGACACATGGTAGGTACTCAGGGAAGGGAGCCCTCAGCCACACACCCCACCCAACCCCTTGACTTCCTGTTTGGACTTTTTTGTCTGTGGGGAAACCTGTGCAGTGGGAGACATGGGTGGGGCAGGCCCCTCCCCCTCACGCATGTGTCCTTTACCTCCAGCTTTCACCCAGTGATCACTATCTGGCACCTGTTCCTCCTGAAGCCACATCCCAGCCTGTGCTCCACCAACCCTCCCTGGTGGCCCAGAGACAGAAGACATTCCTTAGTGTCAACTGTGGTCTCTTCTGCCTTCTAGATGCCTTACAACTGGGTCTCAGTCATCAACAGAATGTCTGTATCCACTGACAACACATCGCTTATAGCCCAGAAGCCTGAGGTTTGCAAACAGCTGGTATTAGTTGTTTCTTGTTGCTGTAACAAAACAGCTAATAGAAGCCACTCAGGGAAGAAAGGGCTTATGCTGGCTCACAGTTGGAAGGTAGAGTCCATCACAGCAGGGAAGTCATGGCTGCATTGCATCAGCAGTCAGGAAGCAGAGAGAGAAGGACAAATGGAGATGCTTAGCTTGCTCTCTGCTTTTTATTCAGTCCTGAACTCCAGCCCAGTGGATGGTGCCACCTACATTTGGGGTAAGCGAGGCTCTGGCTCCCCAAGAGTAAGAAGTAGTCAGAAAGAGAATGGAAGGAAGATGTTCCAAATGGAGACAACAGCCCAGCACAGGGAACTGAACTAGGAACTGATGGAGGTAGAGGTCTGTTAAACATCTTCCCTCTGGTCACTTTTTGCAGCTGAATTTTCTGAAGCTGTTTATGAAGGCTGCCACGTGGCCCATCAGTGAGTGCAAAGACATTATTCTAGGAGTCATTGTGCTGGGAGATGGCCCAGTCAATAGAGGGCCTGTCACTCAAGCTGGAGGACCTGAATTGGGATCCCCAGTACCCATGTAAAAGGCAGGTGCTGTGGCACCCATCTGTAACCCCAGCACTTGGAGGAGGGGGAGGTAGTGGAACTAGATCCCAGAGCTCATTGGCCAGCCAGTCTAGCCAATCAGTGAGCTCAAGACTTAGTGAGGGAATCTGTCTCAAGAAATAAGGTGGAGGAAGACTCCCAACACCAACATCTGGCTTTTGTAACACACACACACACACACACACACACACACACACACACACACACACACACACACACACACTGTGCCCTCTACCATGCAAGGGTCAGGAGTTCCCTTCCCTTCAGAAATTCTAGTAGGCACACACTGTTTGTTCAGTGGTTAGCAAAGAGGTCACACCACCAGGATCCAATAATGCGGAGCCTCGGCGGGGCCACCGTGAGACTTTGTCGGGTTTGAGACACCTCCAAACATCATGTGCAGCCAGTTCTGAGAAGCTTTTCTCATTTACCAGTGACCCTTCAGCACCTGCCTTCTTAGCCATGGTTTGTGCCAGGACTCGGCTTACTCTCGGCGTTATTTCTACACAGCTGTTCATTCTTCATTAACGGGGGCAGTGACTCCCAGGACGCCAGGGCACTCTGGTGGCAGCTTTCCCCATCAGCATATCCTGCAGCCCTCAGTCTACCTGCGTCCACTTCTTTCCATCTCCTTCCATGTCACCACCAGCCTGCGGCACGTTTTGCCAGATGTCCCTCCGTTTTCCTTTGCCACAGGATGTTAGTAAAATCTCCCTGCTAAACATCCCCGATCTACTTGTCTGTCTGAGTCCTGTCACCTTTTCTGTATGAGAACGTGCCCCCATCTTCTGTCCCAAAAGCCTCTCCCACTTTCCCTAAGTCCTTCATGAATCAGGGCTAGGCCCTCTGTTCCAAACACCGCACCATCAGTCACAATGGCTTTGTTAGTGATACCGGCGTCACCAGAGCCTAGCAGGCACACTCAGCCTTCTGACATGTAATCAAGTTACAAAAATCACAACAACAACAACAACCACAACAAAATCTAATCATGTCTTAAGCGGGCTTGTGATTTTCCTTGGCTCACATTCCTAGCTGTTCTCTGCCTCATGTGGCCTGTGGGCCGTGGGCAGCACATGTCTGACATTTGAGTATTGATTGCCGGATCTTCGAGCTCAGTTTTAGCCAAGAGATATCTGGCAGTATGACCAAAGACATTTGATGGTCATTGCCAATTTCAAAGGAGTCCAGTGCACTGGGCCCTGGAGACCTAAGCATCCCAAAGCTCACTTCTCTGAATTCAGATGTGCTGTATGCGGAGTGGGAGTTTGTGTCTGGTCTTCTTCTGTGCCTTCCTTTTCTAACTTATCATTCAATATTTTCCTGTCCTTTGCTATGCTGATACCCTGCCAACCTTTGGGGTTGACATCAGAGATGATGCCACTAATTCTCCTATCTGCACTTGCAGACATTGTGGTAACATGAGCCCTCTCTTTGTGGGATGTCCCAGTTTAGGTTGAACCTTAAGTTCTTTAAATACAGTGTTGACATGTACCATGACACGTGTCCTGGTTTCTACCAAATGAACACCTCTGCCCTGACCCTTCCATTCAGCTACACATGCCCGTGCAGCAGCTAGTAATGCTAATCTGTCTAGTCCCTTCCTTATCAAGTCTGGGGCTCATACTCTGTATTCATCCTATGAGTCAGTTGGCCTGGAGGCAATGCCAGTTCTATCCAGGAATCACCATTTCTTCCCATTGGTCCCAATGAGGCGGCTGCAGCAACTGCTAGGTCTACATCCTACAGCCTTAGACCTCAGGCATTTGTCCCACATGTCACACCTTTAGTGCCAATCTGAATCGAGGAGCTGGTGTTCTGGACACCAGCCTTGTCTAGCGAAGGATGTGAGTAGTTGAGGTGGTTCCGTGGAACTGGTGATGGAGCAGCAAGGCTGGTCTTTAGCAGCAGCAGCAGAGCAAGATGTAGGATGCGCATGCATCCTTCTCATGTCCCAAAAAGAGGAGATCAGAGTTCAGTCCTCAAACTACTGCCCTCTGCAGCTTTCAAGAAATGGACTCAAGGGAGCAAAACAAAATCTAAGCAAGAGAGGGTAAGATTAAACAGGAGTGGCCGAGACCCTTGCAGGAAGGGTTGGAGAAACTTTTTGAGGGTGAGCAAAGGATTTGGGGACAAATGATCACAAGGGAGTTAGGGTTGACCTAGTCAACAGGACAGCCAGCTACAGACCAAGGATGCAGAGTCTGAATACACAGTCACAGGCTCTGTCTATGTCTGTATTCCCAGAGCCATGGGGAGAGGCCAGGCTCCCCTTTTCCCTAAGATATCCTTGTCTCCTGTTAGTTCAGTCTGATAACTTGAGCTTTAGACTAGAGAGCTGTTTGTATTACCAGATTCCTCCTGCTCACTGCATGCCATGAGTCCCACTAACCTTTATGACAGCAGGGAAATGTCTTGTAATTAACCAAAATAGAAAGGATGAACAGGGCAGCCTGGCAGTCTTCTGTAGGCATTCTCATTCAGAGGAGATGGATGTACCTGCTAGGATTTCCATCAACCGGTTAGAGCTGGCATGCTTCTCTTGGGAGTCCTGACTCTTCAGCTACAGTGAGAAAGCACATATCCATGTGTGACTTGCATTCTCTGTATGAATATCTATAGCCATGGGTTCACAAATATACTCATGAGGGTTCTGGTTGCAGACATGAATGACCACATGTGCACAATGTCACCTATATGCATGTGTGCACCAAGGGCTGTACATTTGAGTGTATTGAGAAACACCAGCCCAGCACCAGGCAGTACCTTTTCTTTACTTCGTTGATGACTATAGAATCTTTCTTTTTTTTTCTCTTCTTTTTATGTGTCACTGTGTAATGTTTATATGCACGTTCACACATATATGGATGTATATGCACATATGCTTGTGGATGTGTGCTTGTGGAGGCTTAGGGTTGATGCCTGAAATCTTCCTTCGTCACTAACTCTTCCACATTTTTCATGGAGACAGGCTCTCTCAATCAAACCCAAATTTACTGATATGTCTTGTAGCCGGAAGTTTCTCTGGTCCCACCCAGTGTCATGGTCCGGATGAATCTCTCTCATCCGCAGTCCCGCAGCCACTTATAAAATAATCACTCAGAGGCTTAATATTAATTACAAATTCAATGGCCTATGGCTCAGGCTTCTTGCTAGCTAGCTTTTGTAACTTAACTCAACCCATTTCTCTTGATCTGTGTATCACCGTGTGTTCTGTGGCTTTACCTGCATCCCATTACATGGTGCTCCTTGGATGGCTGCCTGGTGTCTTCCACCCTCCTTTCTTCTCTCATTATCTCTGTTGGATTGTCCCACCTGGCTCCATCCTGCCCTGCCATAGGCCAATACAACTTTATTTATTAGCCAATGGAGTAACATATATTAACAGCATACAGAAAGATATCCCACAGCAGTGTATAGTCTGGCTAGCCAGCTTGGGAATCCCCTGTCTCTGTTTTCCAGGGCTAGAATTAAGGTGAGGTCACATAAAGCCCCTGGCATTTGTGTGGGTTCTGGGACCTGAACTCTAGTTCTTGCTTGCACAGTAGGCAGTTTAAGCACTGAGCCATCTCCCCAGCCCCCTAGGTAAGAGCTTCTTTCTAGCAGCTAGTGCCTGAGTGAAACCCCAGTGGCACGATGCTTACAGCCACACCCATTAATGAATGAATGTGTGGGCAATGTGCATGAGTGCACCCCAGAAATTCCCAGGGTTCTTAGTGACTTACCCAACTATTCATTTGACCCTCCTTTCTGACTGGGCCTGTAATTGTGCTCTTGGGGGCTCTACAGGGACACCTGCTCCATGCTTGCGCCCTCCCCCGGCACCCCGGTCCACTTGGATCTTCTGAGTTAGTTCTTCAGTGAGCTCACTTTGTGTCTGATTTCCCCTGGTGTGCCCTTTTCCACCCACCTGGGCCGGCTCTTCTGCTTTATGCAAAAAAAAAAGGTGTGACTGTGTCCCTGGGATCCTTGAAACTGAGGCCTCAGCACATGAAGGTGGCACTTTGATGCTGATGTCCCTGGTGATATGAATCTTGCCTAGATCCACATTCCTGACTGTCTTAGACAAATACCCAAGAGGAACAACTTAAAAGAAAGATTTATTTTGGTTCAAAGGCCGCTGACTCCATCATTATGGGACTGAGGCACAGTGGTGGGAATGTGTGGTGGAGAAGCAGCCTCCAGCAGCAGGGAAGAAGAGGAGAAGAGCAATGGGTCAAGGTCAAGCTGTAGCCTTCAAAGGCATGCCCTCGGGGACCCACTTCCTCCAATGAAGCCCCACCGCTTGCAGTTCCAACCCCCCAGTAATCCATTCAGATTTGAAATCTGCCAGTGGAGAAAATCATGGACCCGGTCAGAGCCCTCACAACCTAATCATATCCGGAGATGCTTGCACAGATACACTCAGCATCATGCTGGCCCGGTCTCCTAGGTGTCTCTCAATCCATCGTAAGTCCACCCCTGGTTAACCTGACATTCCAAGGCGGCTCCTTAAAGCATCCTTAATCTTTAAATAAAAATAAGAACAAGTTCCTGATTCCATCCAACATGATACAACTGCCATTCAACCAAGAAAAAGCAGCGGTTCCCACCCCAGAGCCTTAAAACCTGAACAGGATGTGAGAGAGAGAGTACATTGCCACAATGTAACATGGATGCCCCTCATCCAGTTCTCAGTAGAGGTCCTATCTACATGATTATCTTCTGTGGTCCAATCAGAACTTCCCATTGGTCTCAGCATCCTAGGCTTCCCAGCCTGTTCCTCTAAACTCCTCGAAATTCCCTTCCAAAACTAGGTCCATAGGCTCTTGACCCAATGTAACAACCCCACTTCTTCAGAGTCATTTCTGTTTAGATGCTTGTTGCTGTGATAAAATAAATCTCAGGGATAAAAGATTTATTTTTGCTTACCATTCAAAGGTTTCAGCCCATGGACAACTGGCCTCATCGCTGAGGGCCTAAGGTGAGGCTGAACATCATCGTGGAGATGGGGTGGAGAAAAGCCACCCGCTCCACAGTGCTCAGGAAGCTGAGAGAGATCCACAGGAATGATCTGGCACAAGATACAGACCCTAAGGAGATGCCCCATGGCCTATCTCCTCCAGGCAGGCCCTACTCTTATTAAAGTTCCCAGTACCTTTCAAAGTAAGCAGCATCAGCTACTTCATGAGTCTTCCCTAACACTGACCTCTTCATCAGTTCCCACATGCTGTGGGCTGGCTGTAGGCTCTACCTCCAGAGCCCAGACCTGGGTCAACTAAGCCTGGATGGGCGTCTTTTATAGACTGTGTGACTGGAATGAGAAACACCTGCTCAAACAGTTGTGACTCCTGTACTTCCCAGGCTAGCTTCATGAGAGCAAAAATTCTGCCCATAGATTCCAGTGTGTGTCCAGCCACCTTTTGATGCCCAAAGATATCATGGATGATGCAAACCTAGAGACCCGGCTCCAAGGCATAAGAAATAACGAAGTTAATACATGCATTGACTCTTTAGATTCCTTCTCATTTAGCACTCATCACCTTGGTCAACTCTGTCCTCCAGTAAACATAGGAGGAAGGGAAAGGAAAGGATGGACGTGAGCTCCAGCTTGGGCTGGTGGATGACGTCATTCCCTACGGGCAGCAGCAGAGCTACCAGGGCCTGAGCCTGAGGGTTAGGCTGTTCTTCTGGGGAGAGTAGAGTAGAAAGGGCAGTTCCTGTCTTAGGTAGGGTTTCTGTTGCTGGGATAGAACACCATGACCAAAAGCAACTTGGGGAGAAGAGGGTTTACTTCAGCTAACAGTTACACACCACAGACCATCACTGAAGGAAGTTGGGGCAGGAACTCAAGGCAGGAACTGAAGCAGAAGCCATCAGGAGCTGCTTACTTACTTGCTCCTCCTGGATTGCTCACTTTGCCTTCTTATCCACATCAGGACCACCTGCCCAGAGATGACAACATCCACAGTGGACTGGGTCCTCTCTCATCAATCATTAGTCAAGAAAATGCCTCATAGGCTTTTGCATATGCCAGTCTGGTAGGGATATTTTCCCAGGTGAGGTTCCCTCTTTCCAGATAACCCCAGCTTATGTCAAGTGGACACAAAACTAGGCAACACAGACATCCCCTCCAAATCAGGAGCCTCTCTCTTCATGTCCACAGCTCACACATCCCATCAATAGCCGCAAGGAAAACCAGGGTGTCATGAGCCCCTGGGAATGGTGTCTGTGCTGCTCTGTTCTCACCCTCACCCCTTCCCTCCAATGGACACAAGAATCAGAGATAAGAATCCATGATGACTCCCCCAGTCACACCCCTACCTCTTGGTCAGGTGTGGTGAACCATCTCCACAGACTTGCCTCAGATGGGCTGCACTGGGCCACAGACCCCACCCATACTCACCTTGTTGTCCTGGAGCCTTGGGGACAGAAACTTCAGCTTTCCTCATGGCACTCAGACAGCTCTGTTTCTCCCAGGGATGGTTGAATCTCAGCCATGCCATATTAGCTGTGCTTGAATAATGCATGTTTCCCAGCTAATGCCCTCCTTTTGATAATGTGCCCATGTTAGTGTTCATTGGAAATTTTCCTGCTGGATACACACAGAGAGCAATGCACATTTATAAAGGAGGTTCCAGAGCACAGAGGGAGAATGGGGCTCCGTGGTAGTGACTGGATTTCATCATGCATTCCACGTAGACAGTCACGTGTCAGGGGAACAAATTCCTTGGTTGGCTTTTCTCTTTAGCCAGAAGTGGGGGCACTGGGAGAACCCCTGCACACCAGACGCTGTGGACTTTGGTTTGGGAAGTAGTGAGTTTCCTCCAGTCCTAAGTGAGTATCTGAGCCTTCAGCACCTGAACTGGGGAGAGGGAGAGGCCTGGGAAGGTGGTACTCTTGGAATCACTTAACGAGCCAGTCACAAAGCCTGGGCCTCATCTTTGTGATCTAACTCCAGTCACCTGACCTCCTTGATTTCCAGTTTTATTTTCTATCAAGTAAACATAGTAGCTACCAGACAAGGAGGATGGAAGTTTAAGAACCCAGCGACTGATGCCTGGGGACCCAGATACTCTTTTAGGCACTGAGAAAACAGCAGCTAACAAGAGGGCTTGCCATGGTCTTGCCTACCCTGCAGTGTGGGATGATAATTGAACCAGGTGTGGTGGTGGTGCACACCTTTAATCCCAGTACTGGGGAGGCAGAAGGCAGATCTCTATGAGTTTGAAGCCAGGTTGGTCTACATGATGAGTTCTAGGACAGCTAGGGCTACATAGTGAGAGCCTGCCTCAAAAATCAATCAATCAATCAATCAATCAATTAATTAAAGAAAACCCTAAAATTGGTGTGGTGTACTAGAATGCTCAGGAGATGGACTCAGGATGGGCAAGATAGCTGGAGCTGGAGGGACTATTTTAATGGGGTGCTGAGTGAAGGCTCACTGGGGAAAAGGGTTTTGCCCAACCGCTTCCAGAGAGAAGGGGAGCAAGTCACAGATATGTAAGGGGAAGCATTCTAGAGAAACTGGCAACCAAGGCAGTCAGTTTTCCTGGCACATTGTAGGAACCTCAGGAGGCCTTTGAAACTGGAGAGGAAAGGTGGAGGTCAAGGAGAAAGCCAGCGCGGCCATGAGGAGAGCAGTTTGGTCCTTGTGGGCCATTTACAGACTCTGGCTTGTTGCCAGGAGAGCACGTTGCCACTAAAGAGCTCCAAGCAGAAATGGATGTAGCATGGTCTGACTCATGCGAACCCAGGATTCCTCTGACCCTTTGCTAAGAGCAGGCTAACCAAGGAAGAGGGATAAGCAACTTGGGTGACAGATATGGAGCTTGTCGGAAGTGGCTCTAGACGTTGGGGAGGATTTACTGTGAAGGATTCTGTATGGTTTGAGAGCAAGGAGCCAAGGAGGCCAGTAAAGAACTTGTAACACACCCAGAGCCTGGCACACGGCAAGTGCCTGGGCACAGCTCTTACCGATGCTGGGCATCAATCAGCAGGGCTGAGTCAGCAGCAGAGGCAACTGGCATGGCCCATAGGGATGTGATTGTACAGATGGACCAAGGTTTACAACCAGAGATGAAATGAGTCCTTGGTGGCCAGGAGAATGCCACAGAGGCCAAGGGAAGCCAGACCAAGGGGGACAGACGAAGAGAAGGATGGGCCTGTGTCACCTGGAGCTCTGTTTTTTGCATGCCACTCAGCAAAGACCCAAGGAGCTGTCGAATGGACAGAACCAAGACTATTATTTAATCCATCAGGCAGTCACCCAAGTTCCATCCCTCAGTGACCTCTGGGACTCAGATTCCCTTGCACCCAAGTCAGCTAGTATGGATTGGGTCTGGCAGGACTTATTGGCTTGCCAAATCTTCCCATGATGGTGAAGAGGTGACAGAGAAACCTAATCCAGCAGGTGCTTTTCAAGACTTTGGGCTCAAGGCCTCCAAGTTTCCAGTGGCCAAATCCAAGGTCAAGGGATAGGCGAGAAATAATACCTCACCTCTGCAATGGCTACAAAAATCATACCACAGGGCAAAGTTACATATATAGCTGAGTGGTAAAGTGCTTGCCTGATAGGCATGAGTGCTGGGTTTAATTCCCAGTACCCCAAAATATCCATATCACAGATAGTACAATATGGGAAACAGTGACAGTTTGAGCTTGACCTGGTTTACCACTCCCTGTCAGGGCTGGCTCAGAAAGTGGGTGAGGGAGAATCTTCCGAGTGGCAGACATGCAGAGGGTGAGCTACCCATTCATCAGCTTTCCATTGCTCTAGCAAATACCTGAGGCAAATTAAAAAGAAGTAGAGGTGGTTTGTGCTCATGTTTCAAGAGGTTGCTGTGATCTACGGGTTGGGCCATCGATGGCGGGAGCACCTGGTGGAGGAGCCACCCACCATGGCAGCAGGAAAACAAAAAGAGAAACAGGGCGAATCTGGAGTCCAAAGGACCCTTTCAAGGACACACACTTAATGACGTCCTTCCCATAAGTCCCACCTACAGAAGCTTCTAGCACCTGCCGATAGTGTCACAGGCTGACCATTGAACTCTTAGTACATAGTTGTGGGGAGAGCATTCCAGATCCAAACCTAGCTGGCTGCAGATGCTCACAAAAGACTCCCCAGGGAGAAGACTGGAATTAGTTCATACCCGGGAACCTCAATAGTAGTGGATCTTCATTCCCAGGAGAGGCCCCAGCAAGTCCAGAGCCCTCTCGACACCACAAAGTGGCAGAGCCCCTTTCCTGCCTCCCTCAAAGGTCTGTCTGTTCCTTCATGGCAGACACCCTGCCACCCCTTGTTTCCTGAACAGGAACTCTTCCCCCCATAGGACATCCCAAGCCAAAAGACAGGACAAATCCATCTTGCAGATGTGTCTAAGCTCTTGCTCATGTGGACCACATACAGCCCACCATAGCCACGAATGCAGCTCAATATGAAGTCATAAGCTCACTTAAAATGGGAATTTTGTAGTTGTTATCATTGGCAATGTCTTTGTTGTTGCTGCTGGGTTCTGAGGCTAGCAAGTGGTAGATGACAGTGTGATGTCACGACTGTCAAAAAGAGTGGGAACACCTCCTTCTCCAGGAACCCTGTCCGGGGTCACAGACCACCCCTCCAACCGTCTTTCCTTGTCTGTCCTCTTTAGTGAAGAAGCAAATTGAACTGAAGTCTCGAGGCGTGAAGCTGATGCCCAGCAAAGACAACAACCAGAAGACGTCTGTGTGTAAGTCACCTGGCCCGCCCCCCGTGCCAGGGCATAGGGCCTCATGCTTGGATCTGAACCTCTGGTGCTGTGACCAGCTATGACCACAGGGAAGCCAGCCTCGGCTAGATGACTTCCTTGGCCCCTGCCTCCCTCCATCTGGGCATGGCCTCACTGAGCCTGCAGCCAATGAGCAGCCCCCTGGCTGTCCTCCCCTTCTCCTTCCATTGCCTCCTTCCTCTTCCCTCCTCACTTCCCATTCGATCTGCAGTCCAGGGAGTCATTACTGCACATTTCTCTCTTTATTTTTCCTTTTGAATCACTTCCACCTGCTAAGACAGTGGCGTCTCTTCAGGCTGGGATCTGGAGGGGGAGGGTGTTGACTTCCAAGGTCAGATGGTGAAGAGGAGGAAGGGGCGTGTCTAATAAGCTCCTCTAAGAGTTCTGGACCTGGCTGGGCAGGGCAAAGTGGGGAATTGGGTCCTGGCTCTATGGGTCGTGGGGAAATCCTGGTGGCACCCTGCTTGGGTAAATTGCGTCTTTGAGAACGTGTTCCTGATACCCTTGTTTGGAAGATGAAAAGAGGTCTGGTACTGGGGAATGGTCTAGACCATCATGTCCAAAGAGACACCTGATGGGTCTGTGCTGAAGGGATTTAGGGTGTAAGCTTTGGGGGTGGGGTGCAGACACTCCATGTTCCTTCTGGAGCCAAGTACAGGGAGGCTACTCTGGTCCCCCAGGAGTCTGGCTCTGTTTCCTTCTTGTCACTCCTTTTAGCTCCTCCCCCTCCTCCTCCCCCTCCTCCTCCCCCTCCTCCTCCCCACCCTGCCTTCTGCTTCCCTCTTCTCTCGGCTTCTTCTCCTACCCATCCGTCTCACCTCCCTGCCCTCATTTTTCTTTAATTGCCAGAAGTATACTTGGTGAGGAGAGACAGTGGAAAGCCACTGGTTCCCAAAGTCTGTGCTGGTGTCTGTGGCCAGAAGAAGGTTGGGGGCAGAGGCAGTTGGGGACCTGACTAGATTGAACCAGAGTGTGGGACTTGTCCTAGTCTCAAGTTCAAGTCAGAAGGTACTGGTGGTTGTTGGGTTAATCTGTAGACCAAAATATCTGGTGGTCCCTGCTGCAGGAGGTTGGATGACAGAAAGAAGCTAGGGGACTCTGTTTTTGTGCTTGACTAAGGACATCAGGATCAGAGACGGGGCCCTAGGAAAGCCCTGGTCCATAAGTAGAGAATGGTCTACTTATGCCCTAGGCCCAAGTGTAGCCATGGATACCAAATGAACCAAGGCAACTGTGGCTTTGCTGTACACTTTGCCATAGAGCTGTAAATAAGCTTAGAGAAATGTCCAGCATTGGGGAGATCAAATCTTTATCCCATGCTACCCGAGAAACTACTGACTCAGTTTTAACATCTGTAAAATGGGAGGAAGGCAGGCTAGGGTTCCATATTGCCATTTTACAAGTGTTAAATGCTTAGATGCTACTGGATCTAAGATGGACCTTCCTTACTGCAGGAGGTCCACAAAGTAGCTGAAAAAAAACACATGTGATGTTGAGGTGCATTTATCTTAGAGAGAGCTCATGGTTTTCACCACCTACACCCTTCCCAGGTGTCCACAACAGCTCCAGAAAAGTGAAGAAGCTAATCTAAGGAAGTAATGTAAATAATCTTCAAACATGTACATGCATGTACATACATACATATATGTAATATTTCTTCTGACAAGGTTTTAATCTCCATTGTAAGACTTCCTAAAATGGGTGAGTTTGACTCAAGTTGCTCCCAGGCAGCTGCTGACATCTGCATGGACTTTATGTTCTGCTCAGACCCCCTGTGGACAGCTGAGTTGAACTCAGGGAAGGGGTGGACTCTACTGATTTCCTCCCCTGGCCGTGGCTTCTGGCTATGCGCCTATCAGCATCCCCCTTCATTTTGGGTAGAAGGCACTGCCACAGATTTTCCTTATTGTGAGGCTGTCATCGAGGGTGGGATCAGGCTTACCTCGAGTTCTTGACGTCCAGCAGCCAACAGCAAGTCAAACACAAGTGTCTGGTTTAGACTGGCAGTGGGGGTAGGAAGTTCCAAAGACAGCAGGGATGCCTTTTGCTTCTGCAATTTACATAGTCATCTGATCCCTGGATGTAAGTTTGCTTGTTTCCTGGAGAGCCTGGGAGGTCTTCAGAGGACTATTATCAGTACCTTGGGAAAGGGTGCTGGCTGGATGTGAGCTGCGTCAATGGATGGTACCCAAACCTCAGGGGCTGGCTGACTTCCGGGAGGCAGGGCGGTGGGCTTCGTCATCGTTAGCTCTGGTTCAGCCTCACCTGCTTCCTGGATGGCGGTCAGTACTGAGTGAGAGGGGAAAAGAAGTGGTGGGAACTGCTGGAAATTCTCAAGGTGCTGCTAAGGGGTAGGTGTTTCCATGGGCCAGGGACCTTGGGATGGGTGTGGTCCATGGACAAGCTAAACGGGCGGGACCTGGGGAAGATGGGCACTGAGCTTAGAAACTGCTACAGGGATGGTCCACAGGCTGAATGACAAAGCCATCGGGGGCAGCTCTTGGGGTGAGGGAGCATCTTCCTCTCCTGGTTACCGCCTTTACTCCCTCTGTCCTGGGGACCCCAGTTACCACTTCCTTTCCCACCCTTGCAAAAAACACCATGGTTCCCTGAAAACTCACTCTGCTTCCGAGACTTGCTGTCCCAGCCTGCAGGTTTCGGGGTTGGTGGGACTAGTTCTGTTAAGTGGGAGATGTAAAATCTCTGGAAGTGCAGGCTTGATAAGGAAGAGGACAGGGTCCAGACTGATGTCCAGAGAGATGGCCTGCCTCAACCTGGCAGTGTGGAACCACCCAACAGGCCTTGCTGGCATTGCCACACAAGCAAGAGTTGAGCCCATGTCTGGTTTGAGCCTTAAGTGTTCTGATTCCCTGGTCAACAGTCCCCTTAGAGGTGTGAGCAGGGGCGGGCTGCTCCAGGCCTCCACTCACAGCAGTGATCTGAACCTCAGCAGTGGCCCGTCTTCTGTCCACTCCCAGTGTCCTCACAGCCCCAGCTCACGAGGCGCCTACTCTCCTGTTCTGCCTTAGCCTTCTGCATTCTCTGGTGAACCCCTTTCCCTCATCCACTCCCTGCGTCACACACCCCATCACTCTTGTGGTGTGACCTTGACCTGAATGAGCACAGAACTTCCTTCGATAAGGAGGGCCCTTCTGCCACCCAGGACTCTTTATTTTTTGTTTTGGATCTTGGGTTCATTTTTTTTCTCACTATGTGGCCCTGGAACTTACTGTGTAGAGCAGGTTGGCCTCGAACTCACAGAGTACACCTTCCTCTACTGCTCAAGTGCTGGGATTAAAGGTGTGCCACACACACACACACACACTGAGCTACACAGAACTCTCCAACAGCCCTCTGTTCCTGTGTATTCAGGATAAGACTCAGACCCCTCAAAAGTCTTCTATCTGAAGCCTGGTGTTTCACCGTGATCCTTCCCCCTCCCTAAACTCTAGATGCACCTGACAGCCCCCAGTTTCTCTGTCTCCACCTCACTCTTCTGTCTTCTGCCTTTGTCACTGTCCCCATGTGGCTAAACCTCACCCCTTTAGGAGATCCATGTCCAATGCCGCCTCCTCTGGGAAAACTTGTACACTTCTCCCGGTAATGTGTGACTGGCCCCCCATCTCAGCATCCCTTCATCACCTCCCACCTTGGGTTCTGAAGTTCCTTCAATTCTTCATGGCTTCCCTCAACAGGAAACTCCTTGAAGTCTGTGGTCATTCCTGACCACCCTTGGCAGCTAGCTCCCCTTGTAGCCAAAAAAGGGGCTCAGTGAGAATGTGCCCTCCGTGGGGAGTGAGTGAGTAGTGTGTAAGTGGGTGATGGAGTAGCTCTCTCACATTATGGGGTGCTGAGTGGAAGAGGGGATATGAGCAAGCTCGGAGACTGTTGCTATAGACCCCCTGTAACCACTCAGTTACCGTTGGAGTCATGGGATTGGTGGGTCCTTGAATGCAACTCCCCTGGCCTCCGTTGTCAGCCATTGGGAATCCAGAGGTATGAATTTAGTCCAGCCTGACCAATGTGAACCGTCAAGACTAATGAGCGGGCAGGGACCTAGGAGTTGCCTCTGTCTGCACGTATTTGTATCCGCCGTCCTAGACCAAGCTCTGCACTAGCTCAGGCAGGCACGCATATGGTTTTTGTAAAAAAGGAGTGAGACTGTCATAGACATACCCTAGATAACATCTGGTTGGTGTACTTGGCCAGTACCATTGGGAGGGGTGGGGCAGAATATTCTGGTACTTGCTTACTGTGGTTTGATAGGAGTCTGCCAAGAAGAGGGCTCTCAGAAGAAGTGACCGTATCTGAGCTCAAGGCCCTGCTTTGAACTTGAAGCTGCAACTCTCTCTCATTCTTTGCCGTTTCTGATCATGCATTCACCTTTTATTTAACTTTCTTTGAGTCATCTCTCCATCTGGGACTGAGGGTGGGGCGGGGGGCGGAGTCATCTCATCTAGAGTCTCCATCCCTGGATCTGAAGTGCAGGATGGGGAGGTCACCAGAGCCTTTGGATAGTCCACTTTTGGCCCCTGGTGTGGGACGAGGGAACAGGATGGTTGTCGGGAGGAGGGCTGTCTCAGAGCCTACATGATCCCAAAGAGTTTCACCTGGATTTTTCTTGCAACGGCATTTATCAAAAGCAGTCTCCCACCTTGCACAGTCAGGAAAACCCTGTCCAACAGAGAGCCCTGACATCCTCCACAACTCTGGGGGAGCAGGGCCTCATCCTGTCTCCTCCTCCCACCCGAGACACAGCCCAGCCCGGTGCCTTCCTGGACTGTCTATCTATGTACGTGCTGTTTTTTTGCCTTGTAGTAACTCAGGTTGGTGTGTCCCAAGGACATAACATGTGTCCAGACCCTGGAGTACCCGAAAGGGGCAAAAGACTAGGCTCAGACTTCAGGTAAGACCTACTGGGGGACTTCCGGCTGCAAATGGGGCTGGGTGGCCTGGGTGTGGGGGAGGACAAGACCTGCCCTTCCTGGAGGCGGGGTGGAGGGGGGCATGGGTACAGGAGTGACACTGCTGGGGGGAAGCTGTGGTCTTCCCTAGTCTGATCCCTGGAAGGGGATCACTGCCTTATGAGGTGGGGGAGGGGTTATCACTAAAACATGCCCATGTTAAATGTCACAAAGCGCATGCAGCCAGAGTTCAAAGGCTCACTCTTTGACCTGTTACATAATGATGGCAGGCCTACAGTCATCTGGTGTACCTCAGAGCCCTTCAGATGGTAAATTTTTTGCAGAGGTTTGTTCTACCAAGGCATCTTCCCATATTCCTCCTTTTCCACCCCGGTTCATGGGTGCCATCCACCCACTCTTAGCCCTAATTGATACTTGTCTCACAACAGTGCTGTTTGGTCACTCACAAAATCTCCTTTTAACCAAACCTAAACCCATCAAATGTTCCCAAACAACTAAGATGAAGGGCAGCTGCGTCCTCCAGCAGGTTCTTAGTGGTGAACAGAAGAGCCCAGATGAAAGGCCAGGAGAAAGAACTTGCCCTGGGAGACAGGTTTCGGGAGCCAGGGCGTCCTCCTCAGGGCAGGGCTTAGCAGGCCCAGGCAGTGAACTTACAGCACCCCTTGTCTCCCAGGCTAGGATCCAGCGTCCAGTTCACCTGCAATGAAGGTTATGACCTGCAAGGGTCCAAGCGGATCACCTGCATGAAAGTGAGCGACATGTTTGCAGCCTGGAGCGACCACAGGCCGGTCTGCCGAGGTGAGGGCACCCGTGGAAGGGAGGCTGTTCAGACAGCCAGGCTGGGCCTGGAGACCTGGGCCCTCCCCCAGGCCGGCTCACCTTGCTCTCTACTGCTCCCTAGAACTCAGGTCCTGCATCTTTGACTAATTCCCATGTTGACCGTCGTCTTCTCCATATCGAGGCCTTTGCTAAGAGCAGCCATAGAGAAGTGGGGAGACAGACAGAGCCCCTGCCCTGCGTGGACTTCATAGTCTGACGGGAGAGGTGCACAGGAAGCAGGTTGCTGACACAGGGCACAAAGAGATCAGAGCCACACAGAAATAGGAAGGCAAGTCACCCCTTAGACTCTTGTGTTAGATCCGTCCATGGTGACAGAGACACATCCCAGCCTTCTGCCCCCGGCACTCTCGTTGCTTTGCCCACACTCTGCAGTAAACAGACCTGTGGCTTCTGAAGCAACACTTTTAGCCATACAGAGACAACATGGAGCGTGGCATCAAAGGGCTGCTCTGTGGGCCTCTCTGACGGCATACCTGGCCATCCTGTCCTCAAAGGCCCTACTGCCCACGTTCTTACCTATCACATAAACCAAAGAAGACTGCCTGCGAACGGCCATAAATGATCTTAAAATACTGGAAGCCAGTGCAAGGCCATCAGTGGGGCAGGATGGCACTCAGCTGTTAGACAACCCTGGAGAGCTGAGGACCCCTCTGGGAGAGAAGGTCTATCTAAAAACCCACTAAAACGGTTCTATTCTGGATCCTTCTGACCAAAGGGGGTGCTTTACTTTGTAAGCACCTTTGCATCAAGATGAAATTCATGCAGAGTGAGAGGGGGCTGTGGAAGAGAACTAAACCATTATTATACAGAAGAACAAACAAAGTTAGAGCTAAAACATGGTCCGTCTTGTAAATGTATTGATAAGGAATCTGGAAGAGAGTCATGAAAATATCTTCCAGACAAGCCTTGTATTCATGCCTATTTGTTCACCTTTAAGATGGCCACGATCTACAGCATATGCTGTACTTTGCTCCTTTCTACCATGTTATTCCGAAGACCCTCCATAGCTACCACTGCCTTTTTTTTTTAACAATTGAAGACACAGAGGAAAGAATCCTCAGTATAACTGAGCGTTTGGACAGATCACCTGTTATCCTCTGGGCCAACCTTCTTCCCCCCAAATGTACTCAACAGTACCTGCCCACGTTCAGTTGCAGGGTTCAGGACGCTGACTGGGCAGTGTGACATAAGCACTTCGTGGCTTGGCAGGTACTAGAAGGAAGATGGACATCCTGTAGAGGGCAAGGGACTCCCATTTTGGTCAACATTCAAAACAGGGCCTCGTACATAGTAGGTGCTTTATAACAAACGTTGGATGGAATGGATGAATAACTGAATGGCACATGAGTTCAGGTGCAGAACTCTAAGACAAGAGCTGCATAGAAAGGCGTGGAGTATCCTGTCTGCAGCCCAGGAGACCCTGGGCCAATCTGTCCCTTCAGTTTCTTTACGAAGCCAGAGCAGCTAAGCCTTCGCACGGTGGCGGCATCCTTCCCCTTGGAGGAAGGCTGTTCTTAGTCATGGCAGTTTAGTCCCAAGAAGAGGCCCAGGACGGGGAAGGGCTAGCATTCTAGAAGGGTTTTTGTCCAGCAATGTGCCCATTTATTTTTCTCCAGAAAGGTTGTGGGCCCCATCCAAGCCATCCCTAGGGAATCTAACACTGGACTAAACTCTCCACACACTTTCTCTAGGCACCGGGCAGCTTTCCTCTCTGTTACCCCATTACACACCCTGCCGGTGTGGTGGGGGTGGGGGTGGCCCTCCAAATGCAGCCATTGCCACTCTGTGGCTGTGTGTCTCTGGGCCCTTATCTTCACCTCTCGGAGTCCCTTTTCCTTCCCCGATAAATTGAAGACACACTGACCAGGTACCCCAGAGCGTCACCAGGTGAGGCAGGGTACTTGACATCGCTCATTTAGGAGTGGCTCGGGGTGCCCGCGGGGCTCCCGTGCACACCTGTGACGCTTACCCTGCTCGTACAGCTGGTCCTCAGCTGGAGCTTCAGAGCACACCTTGTCCTCTGGTGGCCACTGGTTCTGTCAGAAGCCACTGACTTGTCTTCTGCGGTCCTGCAGCTGGCCAGCCCTGGCTAAGGCCCTTCATTAGCCTTCACCACAGTACCCTCGTTATCGAAGGAGAAAACCACTCCTTCATCAAGCAAGGCACGTTGTTGAAGTGGGGAGGGGACGGTTCTCGGCACAGCCTGACCCTCCTGCCTTCTCCTGCCTTCTTCCTCACAGTTCCTCTTGCACAGGCTGTGGAGAGGGAGGCAGTGGGAAGGCCAAGGCGTAGACTGAGGTGATCTTTCCCCAGCTTTCCGTCAAGAGCAGAGCTCCATCTTAGATGCGGTGGTCTCCTCAGGCAGTCTTGGAGGCTTCCCCCTCCAGATTTTTGTTCTAAACTAATTGGAATTTCTACTGTAATTGTGATTTCTTTTTTTTTTTTTTTGGTGGGGGGGGAGTAATGGGCAGCTTGGGTGAACTATTAAAAAGGGACAAAAGTCCTTCAATTACACAAAGCCCCACTTTGAAACAAGTTGCCAAAGGACGGCAATCTGAAAGCACTCGGCCGCCATACATGGGGTATTGTTTTCCCTCCGATGCGTGTAAAATATGCTGTGCCTTTAATTATTCACTTTTCCACACAATTAATTATACTAAAACACACAGACAGGCAAATAATAGGTTCTCTATAAACGTTTGAGGGCCACCAGAATGAAGCGGATTTGTGATTGATGTGAACGAGGATGATGGAACTGTGCCCTCATTCTGGAAGTTTTGAAATTGATGGTGTGTTCTAGCTCTCCTTTCCCTCCCCTCAGAAGCTAGCCTCTGTGTTGGCCCTAGGAAATCTTTGCACATCTGTCTGTCTGTGTGCATGTCTGTGTGTGTGTGTGTGTGTGTGTGTGTGTGTGTGTGTGTGTCTGTCTGTCTGTCTGTCTGTGCATATGCATTCAGAATAAAATCATTTTGGATGGATGGAATACCATACTTGGGACTCAAAGGCCTTTAAGTTCAAGTCCCATCTTTGTTATTAACAAGCTAGATGGCAGAGAAGACATTGCTGAAATGGATCTACATCTTTTCCCTTAACTATAAACTGGAAGGGAGGGGAACATGGGAACTGTGCACAGAGCAGGCCGGACTAAATGGCATGGTCATTACAGATGTCTCTCTTCCTCCTTGGTGGCCGTCACAAGAGCAAATTACCCAGCCAAACCCTTGAACACTGGTGTCCAAGTTATATTCTCTCTCCTCTCCCTCCCCTCCCTCCCCTCCCCTCCTCTCTCTCCCTTCCCCGCCTTCCTCTCTCCTCTTTCCTTTTCTGGTGCAGATGTCTTACCAAGTTACTAGAACCCATGCTTCATTGTCCCAGTCCCAAGAATGTCCCCAAGTCCCTTACCTGGATGTGCTAGTGATAAAAAACCCATTTATTAAGCCATTCATACTTGTCTAAAGCATAGCACTAGGCATTTTTCATCATTTCCTTATGAGGCAAATGGCAATAACCATATTTCATGTTGAGCTGAAGCTTCTAGTAGTTGACCAACTTGCCCAAGGACACAAAGCCAATCAATTGAGCTGTTTCAACCCCTTACTCCAAAGGCTCTGGGCTACTTGCACTTGAGAAGTGCACCTGGACCTCCTTCAGAGTTGGAATGTGGGGGAACAGTGTGGAGCAGCTCCCCCACCCCGTTGATCACTTTGTTTTGACGGAATTTCAAATATATAGAAAAATTACCATCAACATAACATGCTGAGAACTCCCATCTGAGATTTCTGCAACTGCTTTGAAAGAGTTGGTGGAGAAGGAGGAAAGTGTGGGTCAGAAGAGGAGGAGGGGAACCAAGGCATGTGTGTTGTTTCTCAAGCAGAGATGGGCCATGGAGGTCAGATACTCCAGAAAGGTCAAGGGTTAACTGTCAATGGGTTAAATGACTTGGCACAACTTTGGAGCTGTTCTGCAGAGAACTGGGAGGGAATCCAAGTAGGACCAAGGATAGAAGGGTGGCTTGTTTTGATTTTTAATCTTGAATCTGTGGTGTGGCCACTGTTGTCCCAGTGGCCACCAGGTCCTGGAATAAAAAGAACAGATAGGGTGTTTGAGCCAAGGCAGGCTTTTGAACAGGTAAAGGTGAAGGTGTGGAGGGAGCTGGAGATACTGGTTTTGAGGTCCAGCCTGGGTGGGACAAAAGGGGGTCAGGAGGGTACCATAGATGGGAAGAAGCATAGAGGTCAGTGGACTGAAAGGGCCAGGATGTGGGGCACTAGGGACATTGTGAACAGAGTGTCCCTGCTAGGAGTGTTAGTTAGAGGAGAATGGTGGCCGTGGTGGCTGACTCCCTGGTTCCAAGGACATCAGGATTCTGTGTGTGGCCACAGACGTGCCGCTCCTGGGATCGAGGCGACAGTGGTCCAGATCCTATAGAAGGGATCAGCCTTTCAAAGCGGCCACCTCTCTACCATAGCAGGATAAATATCATCAGGCAGGGTTACACTTTAGAGAGTCAGGAAGAGGATGTGTCTGCTAAATAGCTTCCTGTTTCCTCCAAATACAGAAAGGCAGCAAAGTCATCAGCCAGGAGAACAGAGCAGGGTACGGGAAAGGGTGAGAGGTCTGAGGGTCCTATGGAAGGCATGAGAGGGTCTTCGAGCAGCAGGAGCTGGTGAACTGACAGAGCGGGATTGTTGGGCGATTTCTGGGGAAAGTTTAAGGTGGATAATGAACCTATAGAGACAGCTCTTTCTCCTGTGATTTTTTTTCTGTCAAAGCTCAATTATGTGAAGGCAGATACAAAGAATATTGAGGAGATGATTCAGGATTGACATCTCTGAGGCAACTGATTAAAGGAGAGAGAAGAGAGACTTGGGATTTGCAGAAACATGACCATAATGGTGGACCATGAGATCTAAGCTGGGTTAGGATGGGAGGGCAAACAGAAACCGGAAGAGACCCTGCTGGTTTCCATGGGTCCCATATAAGTTCCAGGAACTGTCAGACATTTTCGGAAGGACATGGCAGCAGGAGGAACCGGATGTTCAGTGTAGAAGATGACAGAAGCAGGGGTTGGAGAGGAGAAGAAAGGCTTCTGATAGGCAAGAGGCTTCAGAAGATGCTGCAGCTGCTGCGTAGTGGGAGGCTGGATGTGATAGTGCATGCCTGCATATCTAATACTGGGCAGGTTAAGGCAGAGACCGAAAGTTCCAGGCTAGCCTAGGCTATATAACAAGACCTAGTCAAAAAAAAAAAAAAGTAGCTTGTATGAGGTAGGAGTTGTGCTCAGGGATGGAGGGAGGTCAGTCATGGGAGAAGCAAGAGCAGGCAGCCTGGATCAAGGTAGAAATCAGATTCTGGGAGAAGCTAGACATGGGGGCATTTGCACTGCATACCTCTTGCACTTGAAGTGGTTCCCTGCTTTCGAGTCTAGAATTGGCTGTGGGTCCAGGTGGTGTCTCCCTACAGTTCCCTAAGGTCCTGTTCCCAGCCACACAGCACAGTGATGACCTGAGAAAGAGTGGGAAGCCTAGGAGATGGGGAGAAGTCTCTATAGAAGAGGCTAGATGGAAAATTGCAAATAGGAAAATGGGAAGATACATTCATTCATTCATTGATTCAGACACTGTCTGAGAAGCTACCATTTGGCCAGCCATCTGGGTCACAGCAAGGTGCTCTCCATCTGCTGGTGGGATCCCTGGAGCTGGCTGCTCAGAGGGAAGGAGTCTGTCTGTCTGCAGCATCCCCTGCCTGAACTTGCCCAGACAGCAGACAGAAAAAGCAACTAAGATTCCATCCGGAACCTGTCTTAAGGTACTCGGTGCTAACTATCTTCAGACTGTAATATTTTAATTAAACCCCTCCAAGTCCTTAAAGTGGTAAATGCTCTTTGACCTATTCTCTCTAATTACGAAAGCATATCTTAACACACGGCAAATACCGTCTAATTCTTGGAAACAAGCACAGGATAAATGGAGTCTTTTGGCAACAAAATCAGACTTCCCAGAAGAGGTGGGAGATGCTGCCTGAGGAGCTGTGTGAGATGCTCTGCAGGGCTAGAGTACTGCATGCTCAGGTCCTCTTTGTAAAGGTGGGTGGGATCATGTCAGAGGGAAAAGCCTATGTAAAGAAGCTTCCTGGACTTCCTGGGAGGTGGCTCAGTCAGGAAAGTGTTTGCCACACAAGCATGAGGACCTCCAGAAGCAGTGTAATAAAGAAGAGAGGAGAAGCGGGGGGGGGGGGGGGGGGGAGGAGGAGGGGGAGAAGAAGAAGAAGAAGAAGAAGAAGAAGAAGAAGAAGAAGAAGAAGAAGAAGAAGAAGAAGAAGAAGAAGAAGAAGAAAAGAGAAGAAGAAGGTGGCCATGTGTAGCAGCATGTACCTGTAATTCCAGCCCTAAGGAGGAAAGCAGGGAGCTGGGACTTGCCTGCTAGCCAGTGTAGCAAGATTGGCAAGCTATAGACTCAGTAAGAGATTCTCTCTTAAAAAACTCAGGTGGGAAGTGATGGAGTAAGACACCCATGTGCTCCTGTATATAATTGTTGATAGAGACACATATAGAAACTTCAAGAAATCTAGACTAGCACTCCTTAGCCTGGGAGGAAATCTTGAATGTAGAGAAGGGTAGTGAGTGTGACACTTGAGTCTGGCAGACTTGGGATCCCTTTGTTGAATACTGAGACTCTCCCTATCACAGGAGTCTTCCTGTCCACTGTTGAGTATAATTTCACTCCACCAGAACTCACTGAGGTGCTGACACCTGCCCCATTTGGAAAAGGAGGCAGGGCTGGACAGAGGGGTTTCTTGCCCCTGCAGGCCTGAAGAGCCAGATTTAGACTGGGAAGGCTAAGTTGCTGAGCCCCCAAGGTTGGCCTCTCCTCGTCTATGCCATCCTCCCCAAGTGTGACCTCTAAGTCTAAGTGTCTCACAACACAGAATAAGAGGAGCAGTTGGAGCCGGGCGGTGGTGGCGCACGCCTTTAATCCCAGCACTCGGGAGGCAGAGCCAGGCGGATCTCTGTGAGTTCGAGACCAGCCTGGGCTACCAAGTAAGTCCCAGGAAAGGCGCAAAGCTACACAGAGAAACCCTGTCTCGAAAAACCAAAAAAAAAAAGAGGAGCAGTTGGTGTCAAAACTCAATTCAGGAGCTGAGGAGACGGCTCAGTGAATAAGGTACTTACTGCACAGACACAAGGACCTGAGTTTTAATCCCAAGCACCCATGTAAATGCTGGTTGTGGCGGTACACATCTTTAGCCTCAGGGCTAGGGAGTTCTGGGGGCTTGCTGGCCTGCCAGCCTAGCCAAAACAGTGAGCTCCAGATTCAATTGAGTTGAGAGACCTAGTCTCAAAAAAATAAGCTAGAAAGCAATGGAGAAATACACCTAGTGTTGACCTCTGGTCTGTGAGCACACACAGAAACTCACACACATGCACACAAAATAAATTCAATCCATATTGGAGCTCAGTGGTGAGGAACAATTCCTGCAGGTGCAGAATGAGGTGAATCGCCAAAACCATCAGTGCTCACCCAGAGCCCCTCAAAGCAGCCCTAGAACTACACCTGCTGTGCTCATATGTGAGGGCCTCTCAAGTTCTCGTGTATGCCTCCAGCTTTGGTTGTGGTCCTTGAGAGAGGTGGGGCCCTGCAGACATTTTTCTCAGCCCAAATTCTGGCTGGCCCATAGTAAACGTTGGAATGAATGAGCGTGGGCATCAGTGCACACAATGAGTGGTAATTCATTGCACCTGGGAGGGAGCCCTGGGACCTGCTTCTCAGACCCCTGGGAGGGGCTCCCTGTGCAAGCCTGGAGCTTTGTCATGCCTGGCTCCACACAGAGGAGCTCCAGGAAGTTTGAGGTCATCCCCAGAAAGCAACCCTGACAGCATGTCCATCTCACATGCTTAAGCCTGTTGGGTTTGCACACTCCGTCTTTACTGTTAGGCACTCTGGCTGCAATTGGGATGAATTGCCACGTGGGCAATGAGAGCCCAGGCTCACAGAGCCCTTTATTAAAATGGCTGTGTGCTAATGTTGAAGAATGGGGTGGCTAGGACTCTGTGCACGTGTTTTTAAACGTCAGCAAACACCTAGACCCAACGTGGAACCTTAAATGAGATCAATCACCCCTTAATCTAATTAGTTTCGAAGCTATTTTAAAGAGCTTAATTAGATTAAGCCGTGATTGATAACACTTTATATCTACTTGAGGAGAGCACTTCTAATTCACCTTGAGTCTTTATGCTTCCAGTCAAAAGCCTGTTCCAAGGCCCGGGCTGGGTAGGGAACGGATGAGGGAAGCAACAGGCTGGCTCTGAAGCCATTCTGGTGCCTGGAACTGGACTTTTGGTAGAGTCCGTGGGCACAGGCATTCTGAAACCAGTATGGTGGCCTTCACTAGGACATCCTGAGACTCTAGTTCAGGAAGCCTGCAAGGTGGTAAGGGAAGGACTGAAACCAGGCTACTAGACAAGCAGTCTAAGGGTTCAGTGCAGCATACAACTGGTTTGGAGAAATAAGCTGCAAAAAGGAATGGAGCAGAATGCTTGGTGTGTCCCTAGGTGCCTGTGACCCACCCAGCCCTGGTCTGTGCACTCTCTAGGAAGGAGAGGAAGAGTAGACTTTAGGAGAGTGCTGAGCCTACCTTGGCAGTTCATAACTGCCCATAGGACAGCACTCCAGGCACCGTGACCCCTCTGCGCCTGCTGGGAAAGGTGGGCATGGATGCAGGAAGCAGGTGGTTTCTGGGTCGAATGTGTCCAGGTGGCATCTCTTCTGGGCTGTGCGTGGGAGATGGGAAGAACTAGATCTGCTCTAAACTGAACCGTCTCTCTTATCTCCTCTCCACAGCCCGCATGTGTGATGCCCACCTCCGAGGCCCCTCGGGCGTCATCACTTCCCCCAACTTCCCCATTCAGTATGATAACAACGCACACTGTGTGTGGGTCATCACAGCACTCAACCCCGCCAAGGTAAGGCTCCCATAGTGGGGCAATCAGGGTCCTGCGGGCAGGTGCAGGTGCCTACGAGGGACTGCCAACCCACCAACCTCCTGGTGGTAGCTTCTCTGCAGAGAACTTCCATTTGCTTTTATTGGATACTGAATTTAAAAAGCAAAAACTTTATAAGACATAAGGAAGATATAAATAACATCAATCCAAGAAACACTGAGTATCCATGTCCCAGCCTAAGAAAAAGAAAAGAAATGAGCTGTTTTGGTGGTGCTCCACCCAGACCAACCCTCTCCCATCCCCAGCACCTTCAGGCACAGCCATAGCCAGAAGTGTGCTTGTTATTCTTGGGCGTGCTTGCTTATACTTAACTGTGTGTCCCTAGAGTACAATGCTCCGTGTGCCAGCATCTGAACTGCACATAAATGTAATCTTGTTTTTAATGAACCCCCTCACCATTTATCCAGGCGGTGTGCAGTCCTACCCTGTTATCCAAAATCTTTCATGCATTCATGCCTGTCACTGGGGGATTGTAGTTGTTTTGGGCATTTGTTTTTTCAATTCCAAGTATTTTTTGTTATCTTTTAAAATGTGACAGTCTTGCCAAGGTCCACAGCAACCTGTCTGGACCATTTGAACTCTGTCTGATTTGTTGATGCTGAGCCCTTTGGTCCATGAATACGGTATGCCTTTCTACTTGCTTAGGGTTTCTTTAACGTCTCTCTGGATTACAGTTCTTCCTCATTTCTTGATATATTTGCTCCTAAATACTATATCTATATCTCATATAAATATAGCAGTATGATTTGTATAAATATAAAATCATGGCTTTCAAAATTCATCACCTACATGTTTCTTGATGCTCATTCAAAATGTAATCCATTTCTGTAGTTTGATTTTCTGTATACATAGCAAATATCTTGAGTTCATTTTTCTGAGGTTTCCTTGTCAATGTCTGCATCAGCTGTTGACATCTGTAAAGAATGATGGTTTTATCTCTTCCTTTCCAGTCCGTTTATCGTTTATGATGATGGTGGATTGATGTTGAGTGGAATTTGTTTCTTCACTATTCTGTGTGATGTTTCCTGGAGAATGTTTCTTTTTAATATAGAAAGTCTCCCCTTTGGGGCTTGGGGGAGTGTCTTTCATATCCTAGTTTACCAAAACTTTTTATTGAGGATGGATGTTGAATTTTATCAAACAACTTCCCACACCTGTAATACCATCTTTGTTCTGCTCCTGGATTCTCATCCTGTAGTGAATAGTGTTGTTGGCTCTCCCAATGTTGCTGGTCTCATTCCTGGGTCCTCTACTCGCCACTTAGTGTGGACATGTTCCTACTCATCTGTCTTTAATTTGCTAGCATCTTATTTAACAATGTGTTTTTATTTTGTTAGCTCTGTTCTTTTATTTTATCCTTGCCAGAATTTTCTATCAAGGAAATGCTGGCTTCATAAAGCAGTTTGAAAAGTGTTTCCCTCTGCCTCCTGGGATTGTCAGTGGAAAATTGCAATAACTTTTGCCTTGAAAGTTTTGTGAACTTTTTCAGCCCAAGTGTCTGGATCTGGTGTTGGGGGATTTAGAGTACAGATTCCATATCTGTAACGACTGAAGAGTGATCTAGGTCACTTTTTTTGTCATGAGTCTATTTAACTAAAATTCCAAAAGTGTTATATATACAATTATGCCTGCTGTTTCTTACTATAGCCACGATGTCTGCTAATATTGTGCTTTTGTGTCATTTTCCTTTCTGATTTACATCTTTAAAAAATCAGTATTGCCAAAAGCTACATGTCTGCTAGTCTCTTCCAAGAACTGAGTTTGATGTTGTTAATACTTCTTGAAAAATATTTTCTGTTTCACCAATTGCTGTTCTTCGTCATTTCTTTCCTTCTGTGCACTCAGTTTTATTTTATTTTTTTGTCTAGCATTTTATTCTTCCTATTTAGTCCATTATTTTCAATCTTATTTCAGCACCTAAGGCTACAAATTTCCCTATCTATATATCTATATATATATCACGACTCCAACATTTAGTTCTGATAGTCATTTGGTTTTAATTTGTATTTTTAAGATGTATTTATTTATTTTCATATTTATTTTTGTATGTTTGAATGTTTCATCTGTATGTATGTATGTATGTATGTATGTATGTATGTATGTATATGGGCACCACATGTGTGCCTAGCATCTGAGGAGGTCAGAAGAGGGTACTGGATGCCCTGGAACTGAAGTCCCCATGTGGATGCTGGGAACCAGCCTAAGGTCCCCTGCCAAAATAGGAAGTACTCTTAACCACTGAACCATCCCCACTCCCTTTTTTTTTTTTTTCCTAACTTTGGTGCTTAAGAATGATCCCATGGCTTCACATGTGCTAGACAAGTGCTCTACCACTGATCTATACCCCAACCCTGTTCTGAGTATCTTCCAATTTCCACACACGCTAGGCAAGTGCTCTACCACTGATCTACACCCCAACCCTGTTCTGAGTATCTTCCCATTTCCATCATTGTTTCATCTTTCAGTCATGAGTTATTTAGAAATATATCTGGATTTTTAAACAATAGAATTTTCTGGTTATATAAGTGACTGGTTATAAAGTTTATGTGTAAGGAAAACTGTATATTGAGACACTTGAAATTAATTGAGATGTATTTTTTGCTTCAGAAGTGGTCATTTTTCACCTGTATTCTATGGGTGCTTGAAAAAAAAAACAGATGTATTTTCAAGGTGCATTTTGCAGTTTTTGTGTTCCAGTTTCTCCACCACATCAGGCTCGCTGGTTGTGTGTGTCTCATGTCTTAACTGATTTTTTTTTACCTTCATTGATGCCCTATGAGAGAGGGATAGTAAAATCCCCCATGATGACTGTGCATGTTATGTTTTTCTCTGAAGTTCTGTTGATTTTTGTGCCCTGTATTTTGAGACTGTGTAATTAGAGACACAAGTTGAACACTGCATGCTTTCCTGGTAGATCAACTGTTTCAAAAGAATTATGTAATGACTCTCTATTGGTGCTAATTTTTTTCCTTGAAACTTTCCCGCCCCTCCCCCACCCCCAGCAATTAGATCAAGTTTCTCTTAGTGTCTACCTTATCTTTTCTATTCGTTTACTTTCAACTTTTACTTGATGCTTTTTTGGTGCTTTGAGCAAAGCTGTTTTGTTGTTTGTTTGTTTGTTTGTTTGTTTGTTTGTTTGTTTTAAAGACTAATAGTCTTTTAACTAGAGAATTCAGACTATTTAGTCACACAGTTCTGTCTATTAGAGTTAGCCTAAAATACTCTGGAAATATGCATGTGTATATTTAAAAAAGCCCCGAGTTCTATGGTTTTATGTTTTCTTCTTCCTGAGAGGTCAGGGATCTCAAAACACAGCCCCTCGAATAGCTCTACTGTCCTCTGTCGCATGGTTTCCCTGTCACACCATTGCCTCCCACACTGTGCGGGTGTCACTGTTTAATAAGCCAGTGCTGGTTCAGGCTCCTGGTTCAGGCTTACTTGTGCCTTCACTACCTCCCAATTTCCAATCGCTTCCATCACAATCCCACTGGGTAGAATTACCTTCTTCCTGCTCCATCTTCGCGTCTGCACCTCCTGTGGCCAGCAAGCTTTCTGCCTTCTCTTTTGTCTTGAGATGTCTCTCTACCTGTTCTTAGTGGATGTTGAGTCCACAGATTCTCTGTGGATGTGTTTGTCACTCCACTGTCACAGTCAGTTTGGCATCATTTGTCATCACTTCTTCACACGATGTCATTTCTGTCTGCTTCATGACTTTTCTCCTCGTCCTTGCTGCCCAGCATTTCACTGCACAGTGTCCAGATGTGGGCATCACACATCTTCCTGGATCTGTAGCTTGAGTCTCTCCTCTAGTCCTGGAGGTGCTTAGCCTTTATCTTTCTCTCTGTTTCCTAGTCTTTATTTTATTGCCTCCCCCCTCCCCCGCCCATCTCTGAGTTTGAAATCGTTTTCTCTCTCTGTCTTCTCTTTCTTCAATTCATATTTTTTTTCCTCCTCCCTTCTGGTGACTTACTCGCTTCCTAGCTGTCAAATTCACTCACTGAAGACCTGTTGTAAATAACTTGAACTTGTGGAGCCATTGCTGGTCCTTTGTAACATGATCTTGACTGCATTGCCCCTTTCTGGGATGCTGAGAGCCTCTGTCCGTTTTTTAACAAAGCCTCTTTTGCATTCTGTGCCTGATGATATGGAGTCTGTACATTTGATTTGGGGATCGGTTTTCCCCTCCCATGACTCCCAGAACCATATTTCAATCTGTGCTGTTTAATTTTTTACCATATGACTAGAATAATAATAGACTTTGGGAATTATTTTCGACCAGGGTAGAACTTGTTTTGTTTTGTTTTGTTTTGTTTTGTTTTGTTTTGTTTTACCATGGAGAGTTTGTGTTGGCCTGTGCCTGGTGCTGGGAGCATCTCTGGCTGTAACCCTCTTCAGAGCTAAGTTCTCACCACAGAGGTTTCCAATGCATACGGAACATGAAGGCCACAGAGTCATATGCAAGGGCCCCTTATCCTCATCCTCATGGATGATCAAGAAGTCTTGCTTTCTGCCCTGTCACTGCCAAGGGCTGAGCTCCACAGGGCCAGGTGAGAGCAGACAGACTGATTTCTGTTTCACCCACAGACTAATTTCTAGTTCACCCTCATGCTGCTTTACACAGGGGTATCTCCACCTTGGGGAGCTCTGGCCTCTGGCTCCTGTCTCTTTCTTCAGAAGTCCCTAAAACTAAAGCTTCATTTCCCTAAATTTCAATAATGCACTCAAGGCCAAGGCTGGGTGTGTGCTCCAAGTCATTCTTAGGGTCCCTGTACTTCCTATGCAGCAGCCCCTGACACCTCCCCGTCATGGTAGTGTGTTTGGACTACTCCAACAAAATGGCCGCACTCTAGGCAGGGGGCTTAGACAGCAGGCCTTCATTTCCTTGAAGCTCTGCAGGGTAGAAGGTGTAATCAAGCTAGCAGATTTGGTTTCTGCAGAGGACTCTACCAGGCTTGTAGGCCACTACTGATCTTGTCCTCTCTTGACCTTACTTCTCTGTGTACTGAGGAGCTCTCCAAGACTGCTCCTCCTCCTCCTCCTCCCCTTCCTCCTCCTCGTCCCCCAGTTTCTCCTCCTCCTCCAGCTCTTCCTGCTGCTCCTCCTCCTTCTCCTCCTCCTCCTCCTCCTTCTATGAGGACACCATACATCTCTCATTAGGACTCCCTCGTAGAACCTCATCTACCTTAACTACCACCCTAAAAGACCTGTCCCTTAATAAAGTCCAAAAGACTTCCACATAGGAATTTAAAAAGGATAGCATTCTGTCTCTATAATTTATAAAGAGCTTTTTTAATTGTTTTGTTTTTAAGTTTTAGCCAACACTTCAAAATCCTTTAGTTCAAGTGCCTAAGGTCGCAGCACCAAAAACACAAGAAGCGGGTTCCCCTCCACAGCATCGTACAAGGAAAGACCCACATTTTATTGCATTGTGTTGTGTTGAAGTTTTTTGACAGGGAAGAGCTGCCACAGCCACGTGGAGTGAGGCTCGACCACAAGAGCTTACTACTGTAAGGTGTTTAAGTGGATGGCCAGAAGGTTGTTCCTCAACATAGTCAAAGACATTAGCTTGTTTTGAACTTGAAAGTTAGGGTAGGAGGAAGTCTGGATGAGGCTTGAAAATTCAATGAGGAACAGTTTGTGTCCCTCTCATTAGGGCCAAACTTCACCAATGTATGGAGTCTAGTGACCTCATATTGGCCCCTCCACCACATGTCAGAGAAGAGATTGCTCCAGCCTAGGCTTCTGGAGCCAGGCCCTCTGAAGAGAAGTCCCTTCCTAACAGAAGGATGCTTCTAGCATCTCTGCAGGTCACGGATAAGATTCCAGAAGTACTTGGCTGAGGAAAACCAGAAGGGTTAAGACACAAGCTTTCTCAGAAAGCTAGCTCTTTCTCTGTAGGCCTGGAAGAAACCCCGGGGCCGTGGTGTCAGGTGGGAGGGGAGCCAGGAGCCCCGCTTGCAACAAGGAGGGCTTGGACTGGTGTCTCAAAGCTGAACTGTGGACGGGAGCGGCCTCCTGCTGACAAAGGAGAAAGTGAATACTTTCTAACCTGCTCCTGAAAGTGGCACCTGGGGGAGCCACCCCAGGACATCTCCTTCAGCAGAAAAGCTAAGTTCACAGTATGTCTTAAGAGACAGCCATTTGCTTGGTCACTGGCTCTAGGCATGTCTTCTGCCCTTGAGGATGCGCACTTGGCAGTAAAGATGGGTGTGTAAGCCAGAGAGGTGCCGCTGGAAAGGTGGCAGAGTACTAGGGGAAACCAGGAAGAGGTCTCTAACTAGACTGTCAGGGATGTTTTCACAAAGGAAACCTTTGAGCAGGGCCTTAAGGTTGGGTAAATAGGAAGGAGCTCAGAGCAGGTCCATGCAATGGCACTGAGGTTGGAACAGCCTCTGAGAATGCAAGTTATTCCCCAAGCCCGGATCAGCCACTGAGGAAACGACAAACAGAATCCACGTCATGAGGCACCCAGGAGCTCAGCCCAGAGGTTTAGATTCTATCTTGAAGCAAAAAGAATGTGAAGCTGAATGTATTAGGTTGTCGTTAATAACAATAATAGCTTTTACTGTACGTCTATCCTGTGCCAACCATTGAGCAAATGAATCCCTCTATATAAATGATCCATTGTATTTTCTTAATTGCATAATGAATTAGGTTTTAACGGGCCCACCAGATGGATGAGGAAACTGGAGTACAGCTAGGTTAAAGGTTGGAAATGGCCAGTGCACATGGCTGCTAAGTGGCAGAAGGCAGATCCGACCTCCGTCTTTCTGGCTCCAGTGTCCTGGCAGTCACAGCTCTGTGATGCTCTCTGCTACTGACTGGAAAGGCACAGATGGGGGAAGCCGGGATTGGTGCTGTAGGATGAGCAGGGTAGGGTGAGTCAGTCAGAACAGCGTTGGAGTCAGGGAGCGTTGACAAAATTCCGAGGGCAGCAGTGGAGAGGAGCAAGAGGGGATGCTGAGGGAGCAAGACCATTCAGGAGGCTGGTGCTGTTAACGAAGTGGGAAGAGGGTGCCGCCAACCAGGAGCACAACCAGGAGCAGATGAGCGAGATTTCAAGATAGAATGGGGCATGAATGTGGAGGAGTGGAGAAAGAAGGGGCAGCTCTTATTCAGCACAGTGTCTTAAATGATGGGCAGAGTGCTTGGCACACCGTAGGCATTCAACATCTACTAATCCAGTGAGCACATGAACGGCTTGCTTGAGCCAATGAGGTACTAGAAGAAAATATAATGGCTAAGGAGATAATCGGCTTGGGAGAGTGCTTGCCTTACAAGCATGAAGACCTGAATTCCAGCCACAAAACCCACATTAAAAGCCAGGCATGATGTGTGCTTATTTCCATAATTCCAACCCTGGGGCTTGCTGCCTAGCTAGCCTGGACTAATTGAGAGCCCCAGGTCCCAGCGTGAGACTCTGTCCAAAAACAAACAAACAAACAAACAAACAAACAAACAAAAAACAAGGTAGATGGCTCCTGAGAATCACTTGAGGCTATCCTCTTGTCTCTGTGTGTGCTTGTGGACATACATGTATACACATGAACCCACACCCATGCTTACACACACATCTTCACACACGTGCACACACTCGTATACGTATATGCATCTGTGTACACACACACACACACACACACACACAGACAGAGACAGACAGAGACAGACAGACAGACAGACAGACAGACAGAATACAAAAGGAAGAACATGCTTTGCAGGGCAGAAGAGGGACACAGACTGTGGAGTACAAGAATGCTCTCTGGTGCATGAATCTAGGTTCAAGAGAGAGGAGCGGATGTCTCTCTGGCACATGGGTAGGAACAGAAGCCTAAGGAAGGGACATAATTTCTTGGAAAATATGGAGAACTGGGAAACTGAGTGGACCTGGAAGCCATCCTTACAAGGGGAAGAGCCGTGGCGTCGTAGGGAGGTGGGATGAGAATCAGAAGGGAAAGCAGGGCTTCCCCAGCTAAGACAAGCCGGGCTATGGCGGTGGTGAGACAAAGCTTGTTGCAAGAAGACTGAGGGGATGGCTGGCCTTGGCCTTGGCAGGACACTCGTCAGAGTGGAGTCTGAGTGTGGACCAGATGGCAGGGCTGGGGCTAGGTGGTGGAGGTGAGGCATTGGAGGCTGAGAACAATGATGCCTTGACTTGCAGAGAGTGGACCAGCACAGGGAGGGATGGGGGCATTTGAGGCAGTCTTTGTCTGGAATGTTGACTGGAATGTTCATGCACAGGGCAGGGCAGAGCAAGCAGGGAGACCCAAAGCAGAGAGCTGAACGGAGGCAGGAGTTGAGGCCTGAGTACTTCTGACTAGGCAATATGGAGCCAGGGTAGAAGATCATGGATGGTTCCCTTTGCAAAGAGCAGGCATGGTGACAGGTGACCCTGAGGCGTGAGGACTGGGACACATGTCACTCAGCCCCCTCCTTGAGAGAGCAATCATGCTTCCCAGGCAGCTGAGCACATGCAGGCATGCGGGTCCTTCTTGGACTTGCAGCCTCTCCATAGCTCCTGCTAGCTGTGCTCAGGAAGGATCTAGGAATGTTCCAGGCCTGCGGAGGAGCTGTTGGGGTGTGGCGATGGCCATGAGCCTGCATCAGGGACACAGCAACCAAGAACCTGGAGGCTCCACACTCCACACTATGGAGACAAGAGCGTAGTCCCGAAGGGGAGGCAAGGAGGGTCCACCCCTTCTCAGTACACTAGATAGACATCAGTAACCCTGCTACCTAGCATCCCAAGATCTTGGCAGATTTAAGGAAAGGAGAAACAGGTCTGTGGTGTCCTTGGGCAATGGCAGGCCAACTTTAGGCATTTGGGCCACCTGAGTTCTTACAATATTCATCTTAGTGCCAATATAATAGCTGCTTACCGTGGTATTCCTTGAACTCGGCTCACCATCAAAAATATCTAGGGAGGCTGTACTGGCGCAGATCCCCAAGACCATTCCTCACAAAGAACATATCCAACAGCTCTGTGAACACTTGGAACCTCTATGCTATGGAGCACTCGGTGGCCCCACCATCCAGGCTGTGATAAACAGCAATCTCGTTCTTCTGGCCAAGCTCGGAGTCTACTCCCATTGCCCACCCCATCAGCCCCAGTGGTGGACACCTTGAACTCTGGTTGAAAGACATCCCTGGCCCTTGAAGACCTCTGTCTGGCACATCAGAGGTGTGTCCCTGTGCCTTCTCTGCTCCTCCAGGCTGGGGAGATGCCCTGGTCTTCTATGTAAAAGCTTGGTCACTCAGCGTGCCCAGCTCCCCGTTCCTTCCTCTGCTTTCTTACCAGCACGGCTTTGCATGCACAGTCCCTGCCTCTGCCCCTGGTTCCCTAGTCTTCCCAAAAGCAGGACTAGCAAGCCCCCTGCCCCGTGTGCCTGTCTCTCCCACCGTGGGCACAGTGCCCAGTGGAGAGACACTTTACCCTGTTGAGCTTGTACAGTCCTGGGCTTCCTCTGCTCAAGAACATTCAGCGCCGTTCTCAGGAGAGGTTGTCGTCTTGTGCTGAGGGTCCCATCTGCAGCCCTTTCTGGCCCTCTCTCTCTTTGCCATTGTCAGAGACCCTGGCTTCACCCACCCCTCCTTCCACCCTGGGTCTCCCACCAGCTCCCGCTAGGTCTCGATGCTTCTTGCCCCCACACTGAGTCATGGCTTTCCATCTACTTGACCATGAAGCCGGTCCAAACAGCCGGCTCCAGCCTCAGAGCACCCTCCAACTGCAGCCTCCTCCAGGCTGCTCTCCACCCCTGCCTCAGCTGACCTCCCTGTTCCTCCCTTCCTCTGAACTGCTCACAGCGTGTGCTCCTCGAGCCCATGCCCTCCTCTGCACTGCCTGGCCCTGTGCATCCTCTCCTTCCTCCGTGAATCTTCCTCCCATCCTTTTGCTGTGTGCCATTCCCTGGCACCAGTGGTCTGTGTACATCCTGGCACTTGGATGCTGTGCTAAGTTGTGGCACGATAACTTAATGGGAAGCCGCTAGCTCCGTGCATGGCACATGGCATGTGTGGCACTCGGTAATCAGGTCCCAGAAGATACGCTTGTTTATCCACTTATCTAATGGGCTTACGTTGGATGTCTGAGCTGGATACAAATGTGGCTCTTGATATGCCTGTTTCTCCCACTGAAGGTTCTCCTGCCTCACAAAGGGGCCTTGTGAGCTTGATTGATCTGCATGCTAGTTAATGAGTCATTATAGAATCCTGCCTTTAAACAATGGCCAAAAGCAGAGGAGGAAAGAACAAAGGAAAGCATGCATACCCGGTGTGCTGGGGCCTGCTGGAAGGCAAGTCACTCCTGTGTGCTGAACCTGCCTCTTGATGTAATTAGCCCCTGCATCCTGGTCAGTACTCCGTGGTGTGGTTCATGTCCAAAGGCAGTGAGAACCAGTGATGGGAATCATTTTATGGCTTCAGGTTCTGCCCTTCAAAGCAATGTTTTCCCATTATGGGCCTGGCAATCAGGCACTCCCTCTGTAGAGATGGCTTGGTAAGTGGTGTCCCTTGCCCTAGGTCTGGCTAGATGCAATGACCATGTTTAGCCAGAGCTGTAGTCATTGCGGGGAGAGGCTGATCCTCCTGCTGGGGCCACCATCTGGCTGGGGGTGCTCTCTGTGTGGCACGCGTTTGCCAAGCACCTGCTGAGATCCAGCTGAGAACTTGGGGCAGCTTGAGAGGGTAGGTCACTGTCCCTACCTTGTGCACCTGAGACTCTGCTGGCCAGTTCCAAGGCCGTAGAGCACAGCAACAAGAAGCCTGTCTGGTGGTGGCACTCTGCTACCAGGCTGTGTGAGCCTAAGCAAGCCACATCACCTCTCTGTGCCTGGGCCTCCTTCTCTCTAAAACAGGAGCTATCTGATGTTCACATGAGCAGATTTGTGTAATATGCTTAGAACATGGTTAACCTCGTGGTAGGCATTAGCTACTGTAGTGAAGAAATAGTATAAGATGATTAAAGGCTGTGCTCAGGCAGCTCAGGGAGTGTCCTAGGCCAGGGCTCAGCAGACGAGGACCTAGGGGCCATCACGCCCATCACTTGCTTTATAAAGTTTGACTGGGACACAGCCATGTCCCCTTAGCACCTACTGTGTGGATGGAGCAGGGCAGTGTGACAGTATATGCGGTCCTCAAAAGTATTTCTGATGTGACCCTTTACAGAAAAGGCTGGCCAACCTCTGCTCTAATACTTCAAGGATCCCACAGTCTGGTAGTCCAGGCTGGGAGTCAGAAAAGGTTTGGAAAGTGCCTTGCTATCAGATGTTTTCTCAGCTTCCACATATGTCTGGAATATGGACAGGCTCTGTGGGTACAGAGGTTGTAAGCCCTGGGGAGAGACATTGCCAGGGGCTCTCTGGCTAGAGCAATGAGAGTGGAGAAGTTCTCTCTCAACTCACAGTTTGAGACGATACAGCACAGCATTGTAAGAAGGTGTGAAGAGTTCAGAGCAGCTGGGACATGTGACGGGACTTCCCACACCACGAAAGACCAGAGAACAGAGCTAGAACAGGAAGCAGGGTCAGACTGTGTACCTCAAGTCCTGCCCCCAGTGACCTACTTCCTCCAGTCGGGTTTCACATCCTCCCAAGACAGTGCCACCCACTGGTGACCAACTGTTCAAACAAGAGCCTGTGGAGGTTGGTTTACATCCAAATGGTCACTGTGATGAGAACACTGTGAGGAACTTGGGGGGGTTGGGGGGGGACGTATCAGCCATGTGACAGGGAACAGATGTGGAAGGGCTCTCCATATATGTGTCAGTCTAGGATGTGACGTTGCCAGAGTCACTTGGCACAGCAGGATTGTGGAGAATGAGAGAGGGGGAGGAGATTGCAGCCTGAACAAGGGGTCATTTGATGATGTCATTAACCAACAGAGAGCATTCCTGACAGACATCCAGGAAGGAGTCCCCACTCACTGTGGACTGTTGCATTCCATCCCTCAGCAGGTCCCTCTGAAGCTGAGTCTAGAACTGGTCTCCTGGGTTGCAGACCACCCACGATGCTATTGCTTCTGCAGCAGCAGACACCTCACACCAAGCTCTGGCTTGCAACACTCTTTACTGGTTCCCTGTGTCTTTAGGTCCAAATCCTTAGCATGACAGACAGCTTTTCTTAGCTTGGCCCCTCCTACTGCTGTCAATTAAATAACTGGGTTTACTAGAAGTCTCTGGACAGGGGCTGGGAAGACAGCTCAGTTGGTAAAGAGGACAGGAATTTAATCCCCAGGACCTGTCAATCCAGTGCACACTTGGAATCCCAAGCTTCCCTGGGCTTGCTGGCTAGCCAGGCTAGCCTCACTGGTGAGTTCCAGGCCAGTGAAACACCTGGTCTGTAAACAAAGGTGATAAGAGGGGATTGGTGTTACCAGAGAAACATTTGAAGTTGTCCTCGGTCCTCAGGAAGCACTCACACATGCCCACTCACACCATGCATGCACACACAGGAGTCTCTGGACAAGTCACAATATTTCCACATCACTGCTCTCTCTCTACTCTGATTGTTTTATCATCCACATCCAAACTGTTCATTCTCCAAATGCTGCCTGGGCTTCATCTCCTCCTCCAGAAAGCCCCCGGGCTTTCTCCCAGCCAGTGTGATGGCTCTCTCCCTTGTCTATGTGGAAACTAATCGAGGTGCTCCAGAATGTTCTCCCCAGGGGTGCTCCCCTCTGTGAACCCCATGGCCAAGCTGAGGGGTCTGTGAAGAGGGTACTAGGCTCACCAATGTGGGCATTCGTTTGCTTTGGCAAATAAGTGAGGTAATAAGAGTAAAATTCTGTTGGCCTCCAGGCTGGGTGCTGGGCTGCCTGACTTGGGCAGAGAAACCTTAAGAAGCTATTCATCGAAATTTGGAAAACTGACCATAGGAAGTCGGTCCTCCTTGGACTGTAGTGTCAACAGCAAAAAGGCAGCTCCAGCTTCCAGGAAGATCAGCATTAGAATGAAAGAGGCAGAAAGAAGAGCAAGCTAGACCTCGGTTCTGAGTATCTGCACATGGCCCCACCCACTGCCCTGCTGACCAAGCCAAAAACCTGTCGACTGTCCAGAATTTCCCTTCCTTCTTCCTACCCCCTCCCAGCCCCCACATCCACCCAGTCACACACCCCCAAATGTCACCAGGGCCTGTCCGTCTCCTTTACTGCTCCTCTGCCAAAGGCCTCAACCCTCCTTACTACCCAACTCACAGCTGCCGGTCATTTCCATGCCAGACTGATGTCACCTCCCTCAGGAGGAAGCCCATGGCGGTGGGAGGGACTTTGAATTGAGCTTCAGGCAAACTGCAGTTCCAAACCTTCTGGAGTCACCTCTGTGCTCTGCGGGTCCAGCCAATCAGCCTTCAGAGTGAGGCCACTGGTACACCTACTGTCTGTAGACCTATTGTCTACAGTTTATTCTAGAATGTTCCTTCTCTGCCATAGCTCAGGTTCTGTGCACTTGACTCCCTCTCAGAGCATCCCTTGCCCCCTTCAGCCACCCTTAAGATCTGATGGGGGTCCTCCACAGCCTTCCAAATTTCCTCAGAGGCCTCAGACATGCGTAGTACCCTCCCCTCTTTCCACCACAGGCTGTTCCCACTCCATGACCCCCACTTTCGCACCTGTCCCTAAGGAATTCATGTACTTCTTGGAACCCCTACCTCAAGCAAGACAGGGACAGTGTGGTATACTAATGACATCCATGCATGGCAGGGACAGTGTTATGTTAATGGCGGGACCCACCCCAGCCTGTATATATGGCAGCTGCTTAGTAAATATTTGTGGAAGATGGGACTAAGACAAGCTGTGTGTGTGTGTGTGTGTGTGTGTGAGAGAGAGAGAGAGAGAGAGAGAGAGAGAGAGAGAGAGAGAGAGAGAGAGAGAGAGGCAGAGAGAGAGAGGGAGGGAGGGAGGGATCTTGTTGTAATCTCCTTCCAAGTACATTCATTTAGTTGGCAAATAAACCAACAGAAGGGATGGGGAATAGTCGGTAGAGAAGAGAGGAAAAGCCAGGGGAGTCCTCTCCAGGCCCCGGGGGCCAGCAGAGCTAAGATTCCACATGTGGCCTGATACTGCCACCAAGCCCAAGGGGATTTCTGCCCATGAAAGCATGAAGAACGAGTCCAATCATCTTGTGGTCCGCCAGCTGTGCCTGGTGGTTCTTTGACAGCTGCCAGAACTGGCCAGATGTGCCTCAAACATCTTCAGAGACATCAGGGGACCCCAGGGACCATATAGCCTATGGAGAAATAGTCATGCTCCTCAGGATGGCACAGAAATGGGCAATGTGTGGAGGAGAGGGGCCCCCAGAGAACTGGAGTATGTCAGGATATGGTGAGGTTTTCAGAGACTTCCTCACAGCTGCTGCCAAGTCCCTAACGCTATGCTCCCCTCTCTAGGTGATCAAGCTGGCCTTTGAAGAGTTCGATTTAGAGAGGGGCTATGACACCCTGACAGTCGGGGATGGTGGGCAGGATGGGGACCAGAAGACAGTCCTCTACATGTAAGTGCAATACTGTGTCTGGATGGGGAACAGGGTGGGGGTAGAGACAGGCTCACAGAGCCCACCCTGGTCCCCAGACCTGGACCTGGGGCTGACAGTGTCCTGTGGTGCTCCTGGTGTCTGCAATAATCCATCTAGACTGAGTGTGCCTGACTCTTTCTACTAGCCAACTGCTTCTTTGAAACACCCTGTTTTGCCACCTCCCAGTGTCTCCACTCTAAGCGACTTCTGTCCCTGGCTGTCACTGAGACAACAGACGTGTTTGGGGGACCTTTCCACATGTCCAGAACAATCTGAGACATGGACGGTTTCATAGACACAGTGACTACCTTTCCCTGGCCAAGGAAGTCCAATAGGACAAAGTCTCATCAAGGGAGCCATATCAGCTGTCCTGGAATTCCACTAGGCTGGGCCTCTGCTTTGGGGAACCATTCTGTACCCCTTCACCTAACACAGTAGCCCAGCAAAGGGCCAGGAAATGTCTCTGCCCTGTGCATGCGGCCTAGCTTCAGATTTAGAGCATGATAGACCCAGAGTGGGCCTGCCTCCTTGGTTTCCTTCAGGTTTCCCTTGGCTCTTGGCAGGGTGCAGACCTCTAAGTACCTCTCTCCCAACAGCCTGACAGGTACATCGGTCCCAGACCTCATCGTCAGCACCCATCATCAAATGTGGCTCCTCTTCCAGAGCGACAGCAGTGGCAGTTCCCTGGGATTCAAGGCTTCCTACGAAGGTAACTGCTTTCAAGGAACCTGGCAGGCTCACCCAGGGAGGAGGAGATTTGGGGTTCCATCTGCAAGCATGAAGCCGGGGTTCAAATTCTGGCCCCTTCCATGCCTCTCCTCAGACACATTATTTGACCTCTCTGAGCTCCCATCTCTTTGTTCACTGTAGCAGATGATTTCAAGGCTTACCTGGGACAGTTCAGTCCGTGTGGGATATCCTACGCCAGCTGTGAACATGGGTTTCATCCCTAATTCATACCTGGCATGTACAGACTTGCTGAAATCTTTACACTGGGGCCACTGGCCTCCCAAGCTACCTTGTGATGAATGAATGGTTGTGTTGAACACAGGAGGACAGACAGCCACCATAGTTGACGGCCTGAGGAGGATGTCAGCAGGGGTCTTCATCCTTTTCAGGAACTGATGTCAAAGAAATGGCACACTCCGGGATCCGTGGGGTATCCCCATTATCACCCTTCATGAACCTCCAAATCTCCTGTTGTTCAAAAGAGAGGTCCCCAAAAGAAGGCAGGTGTCATGCTGTGAGTGATTAAGCCCTTTCAGGTATCAGTCCTAGGCTGTACCCCCCAGGTCCGGAACAAATGGGTATTAATGCAAGATGGCCACCCACCCAGCCCGCGGGAATGAGAAAAAGGGAAGCAGGCCTCTTTCTAGGGAAGTAGGCACTAAGTCCTAAAAATGATCCACTGGTTGTTAGAGAGACAGGGTCAGGACACAGGAGGGAAGGATGTCCTCAGGGTGGCTCCTGTACATACTACCTACCTGGTACATCAAAGGTTCTTCTCATACCAAGACCTGTTGTGTTTCTACCCTGGGTACACAAAAGGTGCTAGGTGTCACTGACAAAACAAAACATACACATACACACACACACACACACACACACACACACACACACACACACACACACACACACCAGGCACACAAGAGGTACTGGGTGTCCCTGACAAAAACAAAAAACAAACGCAATCAGATCCCTTAAAGCAACAGCAATGTATTCCTGCACACACATGTGTTCCTGTCTGGAGATGGCAAATCTGGTACCCAGATGCCAGCAGGGCATGCTCCCTCTGAGACTCTGGTAGCATCCTTCTTCACTTTTCCTCACATTTCGTGGTGGCTAAGAGTTCTTGGTACCCCTTAGGTTATAGATATCTCTCCCTGACATTGACACCATACACATGTCTGTGTGTGTGTGTCTTCTCATAAGGGTACCTGCAGGTTAGGGATACTCATTATGCCCCCATCTTGATGACATCTGTAAAGACTGTTTCCAAATAAGCTCTGTTACAGCCGCAGGGATTTGGAACTACACAACTCAGTAGACTAGGAGGCTAGCCTGTAATACTAATGCTCACTCCACCGTGTTATCAGAGTGAAGCTAGCCATTGTACTCTTCCCAGAATGGAGAGCCAGGGTCTAGGGGAGGCAGAGCCTGGACAGGATGCCTGGGTGACAGGTGCCAAGTACAAATCCTGTTTCTACCAAGTTGCTGCTCTGTGGGGGGCACAGGGCCTTTCCAGGCTCTGTTTCTTCACCCTGAGAAACAGAGTTAATGTGACTGAGAAACAGCCTCGATCCCAGGGAGATCTGTAGAGATGAGTTGTTGGGGTTTTTTGTTTGTCTGTTTTGTTTTGTTTGTTTGTTTTTGTTTGTTGTTTGTTTTGTTTGTTTTTTGTTTGTTTGTTTGTTTGTTTTGTTTTGTTTTTTGAGAAAGAGCCAGCCTGGCAGTGTAGGCCTGTGATCCCAATTACTCTGTAGGCTGAGGCAGGAGGACCACATATCCAAAGCCTGCCTGGGCCACAGAGGGAGCTGGAGAAATGACTCAGCAGTTAAGAGTGCTTAACTGCTCTTGGAGACTGTCAAGGTTCTATTCCCAGCATACACACTGAAGACTCAAAACCTTCTGTTAACTCCATGCCTAAGGGATCTGGCACCAGCTTCAGGTCTTGGTGTGAACCGGCCATGCATATTGTACACATACATGTATGCCGGCAAGCACTCACAAAACAAAATGTAAAAACAACAAAACCAGAAAACCCAAAAGTCGATTGAGGTATAGCTCCGTGGTGGAGTACCTACCCAGCATGTCAGAGGCCCTGGATTCCAACCTCAGTATTGAAAAGAGCTAGGGAAGGTGAGAGGTAGGGCAGCTAGGAATATGGCGGGAGTGCACAGGAAGTTACACCCGGGCCAGTCTGCACACCTGTGCAGAAAGAGCCCCAGGCAGGAAGCCAGGAAGTCCTGATCCAGGCCCAACTCTGTCACTGCTGTGAAAATGGGAATGGATTTGGATGCACATTCCACAGCCTCTCCTGATGCTAAAACGCTGTGAACGTTCATCAGTGAATATCTCCATGAGGCGGAGCGGGGAGGGAGAATGACCCTTGATAACCCCATGTCCTTAATCGGTTCATGCTTGGCCTGAGGTTTGGGCAAGACACAAAACCTTGAACATAAAAGAGATAATACCATTTGGCAGACTGAATAGTCTCGAGCAGGGAGAGCTAGTGGCTAAAATGATCGCAGACAGCGGAAAAAATGATACATATAAAAAAGCTCAGCCTCTAGAACGAAACCAGGCAATTCTCATGCCTTCTCTGTCCCGATCAGCCACTGGAGAGCAGAGCTTAGCTGTGGAAGGCCCTGACTTTGGATGGACTTAAGCCAATCCTCATGAGAAATGTTTATGACCCTCTAATGTTTACATGGCAGGGTGGGGAGGTGGACTCAGGAGACTGGAGAGCTGTGTCCAAATATCTGAAGGTTAGTCACACAGGAAAAGGGAGTCAGATCAGTTTGAGATTTTACTGAAAAAGAAGGGTGTGACATTTGCTGAGAGCCTACTGTGTGCCAGCAGACTTACATCTGTCACCTCTGGAGGGTATAGTGTTGCCGTAGAGGGACCTGGTGCAGCCCCAGGGACCATCATTGTGGAGGAGGGGATAACACTGACCTGCTTTTCTTTGTTTTCTTTCTTTTTTTTCTTGTCTTTGTTTCTTTCCCCCTTCTCTTTTACTGTACCTCCTAAGCCTCCATTTAAGAAAAGATTCATAATACCAGAAAAACATCACCTCATCTCACCTGACCATTTCGAGGCACGGAGGGGTTAAGTAACCTGCCTGGGTGTCACACAGAAGTCCAGGAAGTGGCAGAGCTGGGATTTGAGCCCACACCTCTCTAGCTTCAAAGCACATGGTTTCCCCCTGTACCGAGAGCTTCCCAAAACTACTGATTTTAATTTCCTTATAACATCTTTATAGAAGCCAAAACTTTGCCCCAGTCAAGTACACCATATAGCAGAAGCCTGGAGGCCGGGTCACTGGAGGTTGGCGGCATGTTCATTAGTTATATTTCTGTTTCACTCATTCAGGATTGATTAAACACCTGCTGTTGGCCAGTTCAGAGCTGAGCTCTTCAATCATAATGGTGAACCTCCTGGCCCTGGTCTGACATACCTGCGTGGATGCCTGTCACAGACTAGTGCCATCAGGACTTCCTGTATCCATGACAGATGAGGAAGGATACTTGGTGTATTTAGGGGCCTTTCTAACCTTCACGGCTATGTCAGGTTGTGCACATAGAGGCAGCAGAGTCTATGATGATCAAATAGACTCCGGAATTGGATCAGACCTGCTGAGTCTCAGCATGGTTTCTAAACCACAACCCTGAGAACACCATGTGGTCTCCGTGAGCCTCAGTTTTCCCACTGACAAAACAGATAATGAGGCTGGCCTCAGCACTACTATGGCAGCGAAATGATATCACAGAAAATCCTTTGCATGCTGTCTGCCACCAAGACAGAACCTTCCTCTTAGGGTAGCCAGTGTCCCCGCCACCCCAATCCCTCAGATTCTTGTCCTCTGGGCCAGACCTAGATCTGCCTCCTGTGCCTCATGTTTGCTTGTCATAGACCCTGGTTTTAGGACCTGCCTATTCCATATTCCCTTGCTCTCCAGGCTGGATGGAAAATAGGAAGGCTCCCTGTGGTTGATGTCAGGTGTTGTGGGGGTGTGTTAGTAAGTTTTCATTGCTGTGACATAAGCAACCTCCAGAAGGAAGGATAGTTTCAGAGGACCCAGTCAGTCCAGTATCCCAGTCTCCAGGCCAGTGTCCCAGTCTCGGCTGATTCCAGACCCGAGGAAGGACGGACATCATGGCAGTGGGCCGGTGTGGCAAAGACTGTTCACTTCACAGTGGGCAGAAAGCCTGGAGACTGGGAGAGAACAGGAATAAGATGGCCTCGGGGGCCCACCCCAAGTGACCTACTTCCTCCACTAAGAAACACCTCCCAAGCTTTCCAGTACCTTCCAAAATAGAGGCTGGGGACCAAACCTTCAACACCCGATCTTTACCAGGGACTCTAATCTCTGTAAAAGGGGCAGAAGTTCACTCAGAATGCCATGGGCATCATGGAGCCTTTGTACTTGGTCCAGGGGGACAACCTGGGGAAGGAAGGTTCAGTCAGCAGGACCCACTTTTCCTCCTGCCCCTCCCCCTCTGCCTGGGCCTTGTGTTCCAGGACTGAGACTCAGCAGTCTTACACCTCCTCTGGTATCAGGTGATGGTAGGGTTAAGTCCGCTGCCGGATCCAGGTCCTCCACCACGTCTAGCTGCCCCATGTCACTGGTTGCATCCCTCCCTCCTGCAGCTTCTCGGGGTCTGTCCTCAGCCTTCAGTCTTCTGTTCTAGCAGCTGGTCACTTTGACTCCCCCAGCTTTAACATGAAACTAAACCCTGACAACTGGTCCATCTGTCCCTAGTCCGCAGCTCTACCACTACCTATGTTGATACCTTCCCCTCTGACACCTCATAGCAGCCCCCTCATAACAGTCAGCCAAGACCCCCAGAACAAAGTACCGCAGACTATACGGTTTGAACAATAGGTGTATATGTTTTCTCATAGCTCTGGGGGCTAGAAGTGGGTGGTCAAGGCTTTAGACAGCGCAGTGTCCAGTGAGTGTTCTCTTCCTGGCTCTCGACAGCCACCTGCTCCTCACGTCCTCACGCAGCCTTTCCTTGACAAAAAGCTCTCTTCCTGTAAAGTTACAAATGCCGTCAGGCCAGCCCCCTCTTCTGACCTCATTCAACTTTAATGACTGCCACGGAGACCCATCTTTTAAAATTGTCACACTGGAAGCTGAAGGCGTCAGTATACAAATCAGGGGGAATGAATGTTCCATCTATATCATCACCCCAAAGTAAACTCTCCATTTCTGCCCCTTCTCCCACCTCCCCATACCTGATCCATGCCCCAGTGTCAATCAGCAGCACAACTGCCCATCACCAGGTCTCCTCTCAGCCTCCTTGCTTCCCTGCATTCATTCAGCTCCCTGATTCCCGTAGTTCTGCCTCAGCAGCATCCCACTCTCATCACTGTGGCCCAGACCTCCATCATCCTCTGTCACTGTGCTGCTGACAGCACAGCCCTCCCACCCAGCACCCTTCCCTCCCCATCTGCCACATGGCACACAATGATCTTCCCAGATTCCAAGTCTGGCATAGTGTTCTCCTACTTGAGGAAAGCGGGGAAAGAAAACAGACTTGAGTGACAGCTTCTCGGCTTCTCATTGACTTCGGTAGGAAGTACTAAATCTTCCACAAAGCATGCCAAGTTCATCATGATCATCCCTAAACCACATTCTGGCTCCTGTGATCCCACTCAAGGCAGAGACAGCAGCTTATCCCCAGCCATTTCAGGGCCCCATCGATAACGTGCTCAGAAAAACTTTGGAGAATTCATTTGTGATGACTTTGCCCTGGCACATTCGGATACCTTCCTCAGAACCTCCTGATCTCTTTTTCCTCCCCTTTACCACGTGGTGCTCAATGCCAAGTGGCATGCACTCTCCATTGCCCCTTGGGCTCTAGGGTGGGGCAAACCCAATTTATAGTGAGATTCTCCCATGCCACCTGTGAGCCAGGCCCTTCATTGATGAACCCGACTTTTCTTGTCCATGGAGAGGCACAGGTAACTGGTAGGTTCACCAGGGCTCTCAAATATTTGAAACACCAAAACACCCAGCATAGGGCCTTGGATTTAGGAGTCCTGGATTAAAAGCTTGTCCTCTCTTCCTTCCTCCTTGGGTCTGTGGCTCTTCCACCCTAGACCACGGCTCGAAGTATCTGTGTTTATTGCATCTGCCTGGATATTAGCCCTCCATTGATTCCAGCTTCAAGGTAATTCCATGCCACATAGACATTGTGGCCCAGGAATGGGAGGCTACCCTATGTAGATTCCCTATGGGATGTCAGCAGGCATTTAACACAGGAACTACATCCGTCATGACCACTGCTCCTTCTGGACATACCTGGCCCCTTTGCCCCATTGAGAACAGGGAGGCTACTTTGGGGCAGGCAGGTAGTTCTGTAACCTCCTCACATTAAAAGTTCCTCCCTACCCCAGGGCTGGAGAGATAGCTTAGGCAGTAAAGCATTTGCCATGCAAGCTTGAGGACCTACATTTGGTTCCCTAGAACCCACATGGAAAAGCCAGGCATGGTGGTGCACAGTTATAATCCCAAAGCTGAGGAGGAAGAAATGGGTGAATCCTGGAGCTTGCTGGCCAGGCAGTCTAGTGCAATCAGCAAAGACCAAGTAAAAGGGGAAAATCCTTGTCTCAAATAGCAAGGTACACAGTGTCCTAAGGAACAATGATGGAGACTGACTTCTGGCCTCCATGCTCACACACATGAGTGTGCACACACACCATGAGCACACATATACATGTACACCAAAAGAAAAAGAAAAAAATGTCTCCTCCATCATTAAAAGCTCAAGCCGTAGAGGAAGAACAGGAGCATTTACTTCTAGAAATTCTTCCTGCTCCACTTGTCATCATTCCGGCTTGGGTGGGGAGAAAGCTTGGGATCTGTCAATCCAGGAGCCCTCTGAGCCTAGAAACACGGTCTCCCTCCATGGGGGCGCCAGCTGTGGGAAGCACATTCACAGTTGCAATTGCTTTGCTTCCCAGTAGAACCAGAAATATTTAAGGAACAGGCAATTAGCACTTACCAGAAACATTATAAAATTACACACAACTTGCTAACAAGTTTTCACATCAATCTGGATGTCTCTTTGCTTCCTGACTGGAGCCTGGGATCTGGCAGCCTAATGTTCAGTCTGGGAGGCTGACCCAGGGGAGGAGGAAGTAGGGGCCCTGCTCCTGGGGAGATGGAGGTGCAGAGAGGGTGAGGATCATTCAGGAAGGGTGTCCAACAGCCCAGGGACTCATGACAGAAATGAGATCATCTGTTGACTCACGTCCCTAAGGCCTTATGATGTGTTACAGGCACTCACTATTCAGGACACTGAGGCCATAGAGACAGGCCTGTCTCTGCCTTCACCCAATTCATAGTCTGTCTTCATAAGCATGGAGTAAGTGTGAGAAGATGGAGAAATCAAAAGGAGTGGCCTCTGACCTTGCTTGAGGGTACTGGAGACGTGAGTGAAAGTCCTCAGGGGACCTGATATCAGAAAGAGACTGCCTTGAAGGACACAGAGGAGGGTTGAGAGATGGGATATGTTGGCCAGGAAAAGACGGCTTGTTGAATGAGTGTGGGCCTGGGGAGATGGCTCCGTAGACAAGTAATCCAGTAATGAGGATCTGAGTTTGGATGGCCAGCACCACATAAAAAGCTGGGCTCAGTAGTGCTCCTATAGTCCCAGCACTGAGGAGTCAGAGGCAAGTGGATCCTTGAGGGCCAGGTAACCGTGTTGACTCAGTAAACTTCAGACTGTTCCCAAAAATAACACAGATCATCATTGAAGATGCTTGATATCAAACTCTGGCCTACACACACTCACACATACATAGTTTCACATGTGTGTGCACAGGAGCACATACATGCACATGCATGCATGCACATGAAGATGCATTACATACACATAAACACAAGACATTTTTAAAAATTTAAATCTCTACTGGAATCAGTTTTGAGAGTGATTAGGGAGAAGATGCCAAGATTGCCTCTGAGGGCAAGGCTCATGTCTCCTTCTCTGGCACATAACTCTGAAGATGAGCACCATGGCACTCCCTGAAAGAGGCAACATTGGCCCCAGGCTTCAAAGGAATCTAAAGGCAATGGCCCGGCACAACCGACTCCAGTTCCTTTAGGGCATCATCTCCGGCCCTGGTCTCACCAGAGGTCAGGTGCATAACCATCTCAGCTTCCCACCTGCTATTTTCAGGACACCCTTACATGTCAATCTGGTTTTCCAAAACTACTCCTTCTGGCACATAATGATGCCCCTCTGGTGCCTGGTCCCATCAGAAGTAGGGTACCTGCATTTCAGAAATGCTGCCTGGATCCCTGAGTCATTAAATAGTGACTGGAGCCAAACACACACCCAGGGTGTAGATCACTGCTGCAGCGGGGCACCAGAAGTGCTCCTGAGCCAGCCTCATGAGTCTAGGAGGCCCAGACTGGATGTGCTTGGACTGGCGCTGGACGATGACTCTGTCTGGCAGACGAGCAGGGGGTGTTCATTGTAGAAAGAGGAGACAGCAGGTGCCCAGTTCCTGCGTGGGCGAGCTGGCAGGGCTCTGCCAACAATGGAGACCATAATAACAATGAGGAAGTGCTACCTCGTTGCTGGGTCTGCGCCATGTTCTGGGCATCTTGGCTGTCAACTTGTAGGCACATACGCTCGCTTAACCCTCACAATGACCCTGGTCAGCAGAGCTGTTATTACAATTTCCATTTGATGCAAAACAAAAGCTAAGGGTCAGGAAGCATTGGCAGCGTGGGCTGGGGAGTTAGACAGTTCTGTAGATAAAGCAGCCCTGCCGTGTAAGCATGAGGACCTGAGTTCAGATCCCCAGAACCACACAAAGCTGGACACAGTACCACGTGACCGGAATTTCTATGTCAAGACAGGAGGTAGAAACAAGAGAATTTCTGGAAGTTCACAGACCAGTGAGTCTGACGTATGGAGTGGACAAAGAGACTGTTTCAAACAAGGTGAAAAGTGAGGACCAATACCTGAGCTTGTCCTGTGACTTCCAAATGTGTGTCATGTCATGAATATTCCCACAGTCATTTTTTTTTTTTTTTAAGAAGAATAATGTGACCCAGGCCTACTATATAATATCAAAACCAGGATTCAGGTCCAGGATGCTGTGGCCTCCTAGCCATCATTACACTGTCACCTCCCTGCAGATCATTCTGTTTCCTGATGTACAGTTTCCAAGGGGGGTGCTAGCCAAAGATGAGACCCAGGATGGTGGTGGTGTGGGGTGATGGGATAAGAGCCCTACATAAGCAGGAAGTGGGGATTGACCTGAGGACTTTGGAAAGCAGTCAGAAAACTGAGCAGGGGACAGTACAACCTGATAATAAGCTTTCACTGATCTTGTACCACATCAAAGAATATGGGATAGAGAAGAGAGGCAGAGAGCCGCCAACCGGCTAGTGCCAGCCAAGTGAGAAATTATGGAGACCTGAATTGGACAGAGAAGATGCAGGGAACCAGGGTGTTTAGAAGAGCAGCTGAGGAGAAGGTTCCTACTGGAGGGCGGAGTCTATAGGTTCTTAAGCCTCTGTTTCAACCTCCAAGAAGCCTCCCGATGAATACCTAACTGAATTCTCCCAGCGCAGGGTTCAGAGGTCAGGCAGCTCTGGATCTTCAGTGCTTACTTAGCCTGACAGTTTCTACATAAACATCGGGTCTCTCTCATGCATTTCACCAAACACCTACTGTGCTTCCAGCGGAGTGCTAGGCACACAGAGGCCCAGGAAACCTGATCAACCCGCGTCTGCTTCCATAGGGCTTGCTTCCAGGGGTGGTAGGGCAGCAAGAGGTGAGGAGACCATGAGGCTGGGGCAAGGAAGATTGTCAAGCTGGGGACTCAGCCTGTCCCTGATGCCCAACAAGGTGGGAGATGCCAGGTGGGTAATATTGGCCCTTTTTTGCCCACTGTTCTATCCCCAGTGTCTAGGACAGTAACCAGTAGAATACTTCTTGAATGCATAGATAAGTAGCTACAAGGGGTAACTGGCACCATGAGGAAAGAGTGAAATGTCAAAAAAGAGCGAGCGAGCGAGCGAGCGGGTGACATCTCAGGGATGGGCTGGGGAGTGTCCTGGAGGAAGTGACCTGCGGAGATCATATGCAAAGCAGGAGAGGAAGTTCAAGCTTGAGTTGAGGCACCTTGAAGTAAAGGAACAAACATACATGCATGGCTCTCTGGAAGGGCCCATGGTTGGGCACTCCAACCCCCACCCCAGCTCCCTCCAAGTAGTTTCTCTTCTGTGAGCACATCAAAGGACTCAGAATAGAGAGACGCGTGATACAGTCCCTTCTGTGAAGACACTGTCATAAAAGAGGATTTCAATTTAGTATCAGAAATTGAAAAGCCCGAGAAGACGGAGAGACCCGAGACTCTAGCATGGATGATAGGGCTAAAAGCCAAGCAAGGGGAGGCAGATATGGCCAGGCCTGTCCCCATGGAACTCCAGCACTTTCCACACAGACATCTGAGGCCCCTTGGCTTGCTTTTGGTGGGCCAAAGGAGCAGGGGGTACACATATAGTGAAATTGGGTTAGACTAGATTGATAGGAAATTGCAAGACTTCATTTCCTCCAACTCCAAATTGCATTTATCTATTTGTAATTCTGGGTGCTCATCAGACGTGCTCAGCCTCTGGCCAGGAGGGGCCTTTCCGCCAGGCAGAGGCACATCAGAAACCTCTATGGGAAGACAGAGCCTCCGTTTCTATGTTCTCAGTCCAATGATGACCCGAGGAGTAGGCCCAGGACAGAAACCAGCCCCCAGCTCCTCTCCAATCTTGGAGTTAGTTCCCCAGTTCCCAGCCCCAACCTGCCCCGTTCCTCATCACCCCACCTCCAGATCTGGGTTCTTCAGGGAGCCCTCCCCTCTCTACCTGGCCCTCCTGGATGTCAGCGTCACCACTGTCATCTTCTCCAGGGCTAACAGCTCCTTCCCTCACACTTGATGACCGTCACATTGGAGGAGGCGCATGAGCTCCATTTCCCTCCCCTCCACGTGGTCTTCTCCTTGGATGTCACATGGCCTCCAGCCCCTGCTTCCTCGTCATCACTGCCCCACCCCCACCCCTTACCCCAAGTCTTGCCATCTGCCTGTCTCTCAGATCTCAATCTTCTCACTTCTTCTCCAAGGTGGACCTTGTCTTCCAGCTCTGCTGGAATCTAGGGTCATGCCACCTGCCCTGGGGTCCTTTGTCCCTTGGCTCCTCTTGTCATCCCCCGTCCCCCCATTGGTTATCTTTTCCTCAAACTCCCCATCTCTGCCCTCAGCTCTTGCTTCACTCTTTCCTTCCTTGCCCTGTAGCTCCGGCTACCACTCAGCCACACTTGTAGCAGAAGCCTGGGTTCCTTGGCTTCACCGGTCACATCCCCAAGCCACAGTCAGCACCACTGTCCCTTTTGGGTCTGCGTGAGCAAAGCAGACAGAGCTGCCAGGTCCAAGAGCGTCGGCCCCGCCCTTAGTGGGCCACAGGTTCGTGGCTGTCCACTGAGCTTCAGTCTCCTGTTCTCTAGAGTGACAGCTTCAGAAGGTCCTGCCAGTGTCCAGTCTTGCTTCCCGTGACTAATACTTCACTCCTTACCAAAGACCTTGGTCTCCCGCTCGCCACCTGAAACTCACCGCCACACCATCCTTGTTCACTGCTGTCGTTGAGAGCCTGATCACTAAGGCCAGCCAGCCAACACGCACAGGGTCTCTGCTGCGTCCCTCCCTGGAGCCTCCAGCTGCCCTTCCTCACTTCTCCACAGCCTCAGTGAGCCATTCAGCCTCCGTCAGCATCCCCCTCCCTCTTGCTCTTCCCAGAAATTTAACTACATCCAAGCTCATTCCGTCTTTAGAATATTTTAACCATCCAAAGGTGGCTACCTCAGAGTTATGGCATAAGCCTCCTCTTTTCCATCCCTGCTCCTTCCATAGTACCACCATCCGTCCCATTGGGTGCTGACTTTCATGACAACTGTTGGTCATAGCATCAGCCTTGGGCTATCGTCCCTCCCATTGGGTGCTGGCTGTCACGACAACTGTTGGTCATAGCATCAGCCTTGGGCTATCGTCCCTCCCATTGGGTGCTGGCTGTCACGACAACTGTTCATCACAACATCAGCAATGGTCTCCTTTTAGTCTTTTGCTTTCTATCCCACCCTAAGTTCCCTGTGACACAGAGTCCGTTGATCTCCTCAGCTCATCCTCCTCCAAGCTGGCCCCCACTTGCCTTGGACTATAGTCGACTCTACCACTACTCCCCAAAACCATCCCTTATGTCCCATTCTGAGATGACATCTCTTCTCACCTTGCCTGGTGGGTCTCTTCTCCTGGCTCATTTATGAGTTACATCTCAAATTGTGTACTTCTGTCCTCAACTTAAAATCCAGATAACTGCTCCTTAGCAGCAATTATTGTGACCCTTCATGTAGTCTCCTGCCTCCAGTATTCTTGTCTGAGGGGAACACACCCTTGTGGCCAATCCAAACCCATACAGGTACGGTAGACCTTGGTCTCTCCCTTACTCCTGCATCCTTATCCTTGGCACAGCCTGTGGCATATTCCTACTTCAGACCCCTCACGTCTTCCTGGTTCTCTCCATCCTCTCTTCCTGGACCCAGCATAGGATACCATCAGAACATCTCCCACCAACACAGAGGTTTCACAGAAGCAAAGCATCTTTCTGTCTTGGTCCCTATTGCATTCTCCACTACTAAACTGACAGTCCCAATGTTTATTGAGTAAATGTGAATGCTCGCCTAGCCTCCAGCTAGCTAGCTACTCCTAGACCATTCCCCAGACAGGGATCAGAAGAGCTTCCCCCACACAGGTGTCAACTGCTGAGTAAATCCTTTAGCTTCCCATGACCAACCATCTAAAGTCCAGTCTCCCACAGGCCCTTTCACCGCTGGCCCTGCCCATCAGAGCCATTTCCAGCCTCATTCTTGCTACCTTGGAGAAAGTACTTGAACTTGCAGAAGGCAGGTGCCAGAGAAGTGAGGATCCCGGGAGCCAGGCAACTGTGTGTGGGTCTCAGATCCACCACTTCTGAGCTCTGTGGTCTTATGTAGTCACATATGTCTTTGTGCCTGTTTCTCTTTTGAAATTGGAGAAAAGAGTACCTTCCATTAGAGATACTGAGGGTAATGTGAGTTAATCTATAAAATGCTTGCAGTGGCCAAACTGGCTGGAGTCTGTGTACATAAACTGTAAGTGGAAGCTGGTTATGGTAATAATGACTAGTAGTTTTGTTCACTGACATAATATAGCTCAGTACACAACCCTGCATCTGAGACTTGGCCTGGCCTCGTCCCTCCATCCAGAGAACCCTTGTCTCCTCACTGCTAAGCCTTTTACTGCTGGTTCCTCTGTGGTCTTAGGCCTCAGCACAGAAAGTACCTTCTCCAAGACCTCTGTGACCCAGGGCTGGGATTCCACGAGATGAGTGATACGCTCACCTTAGACACACAATGTGAGAGTGGGGTCCCAAACTCAAATTTTAAGATAAATAGCATTTAAGACAGTATCTTTTAAATCAAGATGAATGTAAAATAGTCATGGCTTTTTAAGAAAAAAAATCAGCCTTTTAATTGAAGAAGACAAGCTGAAATAACAGGATGAGGGTAAAGGGAATAATTAAGCCATCCCAGTGCAAGGTTGGCATCAGTATCAATTTTAAATGTTATACGTGTTCATTGTGATTTTCTTAAAAAGCGCTGTATAGTGTTAAGATTGAGCTGTCCTTACCAGAACAATTATAATGAAAACAATTATTGTCTTACTGGGTCCTTGAGGCACTTGACATTTGTGTGCCTTCCTCTCTGCACTCTATTTTCAGCCTGAGACCCCACGTCTTAGGCCATGTCTCTTCCCCTGGATGTTCCAAGTGGACAGAGACTATCTACATGGCCAGTGTCTGGCACAGGCCCCGGCGCACAGCAGGTACTTATTAAATGCCTGCAACTGCCTTGCTGATAGGGAGGAATTAGGCAGGTATGGTTATGTGCAAAGAGATTTGACTACACAATGGAGGCCGAGAAGACCACCCCACCCCCAAATGCATGCTCTCTTGAGCCAGTCAGAACCTCAGACCAGCTGAAGGCAGTGATTCAGTCAGATGTGCCCTACTCATATATTTTGTGTGGTGGGACCTCACTAGGGGACCTGAAATACGGGCTCTGTCTTCAGATACCAGGTAATGTTTCCTGCCGTTGCCCTGACGGCTCTTGCATCACGAGACAGCATGTTTGGGGACACTGAGAGAAGGTGGGTTCTGCCTCTTGCTTCTTCAGATCTCTTTGTCACAGGGGCCCTTCTTCCTGTCCTTCAGATGACTGGAGCTCTGGAATCCGAAGCAAACTCCCACTTCCTTGGAATGATTCAATGTGGCCCCATCCCTGTCCCTGAGCATACACAAAGCCAGCTGCAAAAGAACATGTATATATAAACCTAGCTAGTGTGTGTGTGTGTGTGTGTGTGTGTGTGTGTGTGTGAGTGTGTGTGTGTAGGATGAGGTAGGGGACACTTGAGATTTAAGTGAACTGACCTGACTTGTACTGGAGATCCTTTGGTGCTTGCACAAGGTCACACTGACCCTGTGACAGTCAGAACCCTGTGCATATGCCACTGAGCCTTTGTAGCTCTGATCCGCTCAGAGAAACAGCTTACAGCAAGAAAACTTTTGCAGAATCCCACAGCACCTTCTGGAAACCTTGACTACTGACCACCGTAGTGACATCCACTGAAAAGGCAGCGTCCTTTCTTCCCCAGAGTCCTGGAAATTTATCCAACACTCCCTCAGTGACTCCAGGCCCTGCTTTCCCAAACCTCAGGTCTCTTACAGTCTCCTTTCTCCATCTGACACTTTCTTGGTGACTTCCTGTATCCCCTGTAGGCCATCTTCCTCCCTAGATGGAGCTCCTCCCCCACCCCCCTCTCACAGCACAGGGCACTTGGCAAAGGAGGCTCAACCTCTAAAGATGCAGCCAGGGCAGACTCCCGACCCCCCGAAGCGCCTGGGTCCTGGCTGACTCCCAGAGATGAGGCCATCATGCTGCTGAGTTCTGTCTCCTGGGGCTGAGACAGGCTGACTCACCGATTGGCTCAAGCAGACTTTAAGTGTACTTAATGAGTCGTTTGTTTCTTTTTATCTGCTACTGTCTCAAATTGAATCTACAAAAAAATACCTTGAAAGTGCTTCGGTGTCAGAAGGCAGCCAGTATTGATTCCCACTTACTCTGGTTGGCAAGGAAGACGGGCTGAAGGAAGACAGGGCTGCACTTGGCCGCCGTGTTGCCTGTGCTCATTCACCTTCACTGCTCAGACGGACCTTTCTTCAAATCCCCCCAGCAGTGTTCACAGTCAGATGCAAAGCGCAACTCAGGCAGGATGTCTCCATACTTTGAGACATATTAGCTCCTGGAATAGGTGCGTGACAGAGTGTAATCAAAGGAGGAAAGATTTATTGTGTCCTATGGTGTCATGGGGCTAGTGCCCACCTCGATGGGGCTCCATCCGTGGCCACAGAGCTTGAGACAGACATCAAGTCAAACAGAACCAGAAGCAGATGTCTCTCAAGGCTTCCTCTCAGCAACCCACTTCTGTTCAGCAGGTTCCCGTCCCCAAAGTTCCACAACCTCCCCCAAACAGTACTACCGTATGGGGGACTCCAAAGTGTTCAAACACACGAGCCTGCGAGGGAAATTTCACACCCAAGACTAAAAGCCACCTTTCACGAATGAAAATATCCGAGTGTCTGGGATATAGTGTGTGGACACAGAGTCACAGGCATCTGAGAACTGAAGGCCCTTTTGTCCTAGGACACTGTCCTTCCTGCAGGATTTATGAATCCCACACCCTGACTCATGGTAGAAGGGCAGCAGAGCAAGCAGTAGGGAACCTATGCTTCCAGGACAGATGTAAAGTCACCTCTTTTTCTTTGTCTCTTGTTTTTCAGAGATCGAACAGGGCAGTTGCGGAGACCCTGGCATACCTGCCTATGGCCTGAGAGAAGGCTCTCGCTTTCGCCATGGTGACACACTCAAGTTTGAATGCCAGCCTGCCTTTGAGCTGGTGGGGCAGAAATCAATCACGTGCCAAAAGAATAACCAGTGGTCGGCTAAGAAGCCAGGCTGTGTGTGTAAGTGAGCAGGGGTGGCCACTGATGGGCTCCCCAGAGAGGCAGGCTGGATCCCTAGTTAAGGCCCTGCCTTTGGAAACCTGGAGTGGGTACCCACAGCGCCATTTGGGGTGGTTTCTCTTGTTCCTAGGAAGATGGTTGTCTGGGTTCCCACATCTAATGTATGTTACATCTCTTGATCTTTGGAGACCTTCTTTGGTGATCCTTAAAGCAAGACAGAGACCACTGAGCATGGTCCATGAAGGTCAGACCAAGACTTTTCTCCTTATTCTTGTCACCACCGTGACACCATGCTATCGTGGGGTGTGCAAGATGTCTCTAAGTTGGTAGATGGTATACCAGCCTCGGAGTGCTATGGGGATCTGAGACCTTGAGGGCTATGTTTCCCATGATCACCACCTCTCATGTGGCTTTAGGAATGAAGGAAGGCTCCAACTGTCCTTGCATGGCTGGTCCTTCGGGAAAGAATGGGGTTGAGTCTGTTCCATGGAGCTATCGCCCACCATCTTTCTTCTTGTATGTGTTCGACGTACTTTGCCACATAGCAAACATCAGGAGTCGTTAGTCACAGTGAGATTCGACGTGTGAGGGGCTGTTGTGGCAAGGGGAAGCCACACAGTTGGTGTCAGGAAGTCTGAGGCTCTAACTTCTCCGGCTGTGGTCTCTTCTCTTAGTCCTCAACACTCAGCTCCCCTGGCTCTTTCTCAGGGAAGGGCGCTCAGCCTGACCTCTGATCCTCTGCCCACCTAGGCAGACAGCTCAGGACCTCTGAATTCTGCATGCCACAGACTGAGAGCCCCCGGGGTCTAGGGGTGGGAGAGCCTAGGAGATGGTCGACATCCCTGTGATGAGAGTGGGCGGGTGAGTTGGGGCATACCACAGTGATTACGCTGGTCGAACTAAAAACAGTTGTTTGGTCTGACAGAGCGTTTTCTATGACTGATAGTTTGTGTAAAAATTCTTCAGAGGGGAGTAGAGAGACGGCTCCGTGGTTGAGAGCGCTGACTGCCCTTCCAGAAGACCCAGGTTCAATTCCCAGCAACCACATGGCAGCTCATGACTGTAACTCCAGTTCCAGGGGACCCGACATCCATGGCAAAACACCAATGCACAAAAAATAAAAATAAATGAATTTAAAAAAAAAAAGTTTCAGAGACTTAAAGATTAGATCACTCCTAGGTCCACATGGAATCACTCTTAGTGAAAAAAAAATCAAATTACATGATATCTGTCCTGCTCTGATCCCGGTATAGGTGGGAAAGATCAAACTATCCATGTTGGCCCCATTGAGTGCTAGGAGCCATGGGGATACAGGGATCGGGGATAGTTAGCAGATGCAGCTCAGAGTAAGCAACCCAGAGCCCTGACAGCACAGTCAAGCCAAGCTAGGCAGAGGGGAGCAGAGGAGGACATGTCCCTCTAGCTGGAGGTCCTAGCTAAGAAGGAAGGTCCAGACAGTGGGATTTCCCCAGGAAGCATGGCAATCCATTTTTGAAACAGGAAACACTGGATGAAGGTGAACTTCATGGGCAGGAACATGGGAGGATCAAACCCGGAAGGAGGCTGAGCTCCTGGGCTCCATGAGCCAAAGCAAAATGTGGCTAGCGAGCAGAACGCAAGCTGCGGGGAGAGTGGTGGTAACCACTGGAGGCCTCCGGGAAGGTGCTCAATGATGCTGTGCTTCTGAGGAGTAGTTCTAGAACATTCTTCTAGAGCCTTCTCTAAGGGTTCAACCTCTTGAAGTGCTGCCCTGCAGGCCCTTCGTCTCCAGAAGCAGTGTGCTGATCTCTGCTTGCAAAGTAGCTGAGAAGAGGAGGACTGGGCTATCCTGGCGACAGTGGGTCCAGCCTGTGCTCTCTATTGTTTGGAGCAGAGGTGAAGGACCCAGGGCTTATTAATAAGAACCGCAAAGCAGGCGCTCTGGGCAGTTGGCATGACACGCTCTCTGGAAAGTTCTAGGATGGAAGAGAACAGTGGGTGTCTTCAGTCACCCCCACCAGTCGGCTGTGTCTGCTTACTTGGGGCACAGCTTGAGTCCCAGTGAGGTTGGTTTGAGTGGAGGAAGGCAGGCCAAACCAGCTCTCCCCATGCCCTGCACCACAGAGCCAGCCCCTCCTTGCACCTCATGAGTACAAGGGGCTGCCATCTGTCTGCTATCTGAACAATCCCCAGTCTCGAAGCTCCTGCCTCCACGATCCCTGGCTTTGCCCTCGGTGAGCAAGGTCTGGTAGTGAAAAAAACGACAGTGAGATTATTCACCGTTCCAAGTCTAGCGACCCAATTCTTGCCCCTAGCTGAGCTTCCGAACAGCAAGCAGCCAGGGCATCTCCTCTCCAGGTGCTGGCTGACCCAACAGGGCAGCCCTCCAGTCTCACTCCCCAGAGTCTGCATCTCCAGGATCATATTTATAGCTAACGATAACTGTAGTAAAAAAGGCCCCCACACTTTCCACGGTGAATGCTTGGAAACTGGTCCACAAACTGGGTCATCACAGCACAGGTCATACTTTGCCTGAGAGATGCTCCTGACCCCAACTCTAGATCAAACACACACCATAGTTTCTCATCAATAGAAAAGGGGCAGCATCTATAAATGTCCATAAAAATATAAAATAGTGAGAAGGCCTGTCTGCATCGTAGAGTGTTCCTTACACATACACACAAAAGCACCCCAGGCAAAAGGCTCATCTGGAGAGTCACTCCCTGCCCCCCACATTAGTCACAATAAACATCAACACAGCACTTAGCCAAACAATGTTGCTCTTGCTTTCAGAGGAGTTATAGAAGGGGACCAGGGAAATTCTTTTGATGGCTGGAATGTCTTAAAATGATTGTTCAAAGCGTTGTAAAGCACTGCACTGTTCTTCAGTGGAAGCATTTCCTTCCAAACGGCTCCTTCCTGGGGAGTTGTCCTGCCAAGTCCACACACAGCCACTCCACCTTGGCATTGCCGAGTGTTTTCTGCGGTGAGCAGCAACTTCAGCGTCGCTCACTGGCTTCTGAGATGCCCTCAAAGGGGTGGGTACTCAGCAGACCATCTTCTCCATCTAGGGTTGCAGCAGGGCGGTGCCTCTCACATTGAAGTGCTCCAACTGAGCACGTGGGGCAGCTCCTTCCTCTTGCTGTCTTGCTGTCCTCAGCCAGTCCATCTCTCCAAGGACCACTGCTCCGTCTCAGCCCAGAGTGGAGGCACTCTCCATCCGGTCCTCCATGTTGACTGTCTGCCCTGAGCCAAGGGCCAGGCTCAGGGGTTCAGAGCTGTTCCATTCCCTCTCTGCTTAGGGAGTTCGCTCACTGTGGCTGTCCTGAGGACGGAGCTCTGGCAAGGGAACCGGTCTACCTTACCTTGCAGAATCTCTGCCTGTTTTAGCATCATCCTTAACAGAGATGGCAGAGCCCCTTCTGTGCATCTTAAGGCAGGCAGTCATTGCCATTCCAGGGAGACAGTAGAAGACACAAATAACTCTGAGGGTGGTTTGCATAGTCCTTGATGCTTTGTTGACAGGCTAGCAGAGCACTTCACACTTCATAAGAAAGGCAGGAAACCAATTATCAGTCCATTAGCGGCCACTTTCCAAAGAAGTTGCCAAACAGCCTTCACCGGAGCCTGGCCGGGAGCACACAGAACCCTGTTCTCCTCTCCCAGTTCCTGAAGCCCATAAGAAAGTGTGAATCCTAATTGCTGCAGTCTTAATGTCTAGGGTGCGTGTGTAAAATGAGAAGGTGGGGCCTCCTGGGAAGTCTGCAGTTCAAATTATTCATCAACAGCAAAGTTGAGGGTTCAGCCGGGGACAATGGAACCCTTGGGTGCTCGAGAAGATACCGCAGAGGATGCTGGGATTGAGCTTGGCTTTGAAGATAGGGAAGAAGGGAAGAAGTAGCCTTCTCCTGGTGTCTGCCTGTCCTTTCCTAGATTGCTCCCCTCCCCCACCCCACCTCCATGCTGGAGAAAGCTGGACTGGATCATAGGGCCATCAGGACACTGCCTTTTCAGCTGTTAGAAGGCTGCTTCCTCCAGATGTTTCAGGCTCTGTAATGTTGGTACTTTGTCCCAGAGAACTGTCAGGTCTTGTAGATTGCTTTAGCAGCATCTCTGTCCCCTGCCACACTGAACGCCAGTACCACACACACTCCATGCACCCCACGCACCAGCTGGAAAACCAAAATCATCTCTAGATGCTGGCAGACATTCCTTGGCGGTAAACCTATCCCAGATAAAGAGCCATGCTCTTGGGTAACTTAGCCTTGTCTCAAGAGGTCCCCTGCATTTGGGGGGCTGTGGTTAAAGTCTGAAGCGTCATGATGGTGAGAGAGCATGTGATGGGGAGGAGGCTGATTTGTTTCCTGTCATTGGGAAGATGTGAATCTTCCCTACAATGTTGCAGAGCATTTCTTCCCTCTGATTATAGATGAATAAAGCAAGTTCGGGGTGGGGAGGTACAAACTGTGCAGCCGTCACATGGTGGGAGAGAATTTGATGCATTCATTGACAGAGCAGCAACCAAAAACCAGATTTCCTCTCCGAAGTCCCGTACGTTTTCCATCACAGCAGATTGCCAGACTCTGAGGGCCCAGCTGAGAAGCAGGGACAAGGAAAGAACACCTAGGATAGGTACCAGGCTGGATTTTCCCAGGAGGCAACAGCCATTGTGAGGAGTGCAGCACATCCATGAAGGGTAGGTCATGACCCCGAGGAGAGGTGCCTCTTCCTCACCTCCACTTCTCGTTCCTTCTGTCCGTCACTTTTCCATCCCTCTTCGTCATCTGAGCAGCTCTCTGTGTACTAAGTCAGTGGCACCAGAGGGAGTGCCTGTCTCAGTCATGTTCTAAACTGGAGTGCCCTGAGGGGGAGGGGAGGGGTGGGGTGACGGCTCTTGCTGAAGGGTGACCTCTGCCTATACCACCTGCTACAGTTCTGTATCCAGAAGCACCCACAGCTCAGGGGACAATACCCAATACAAGATTTTAGTATAGTCTAGAATTTCTTACATTTATGTAAATAGGATGATTTAAATACAGTTTTCGAAATTTAAATAAAATGCTCTCAATCTCCCTCCCCTAAGGGAAAAGCGTTTTCACATTGATCCAACAACTGAAGGATGTTCTTCCCATCTGTCCACCCCTTTCCCGTGGTCTCAGTCTCAGCGGGCATACCATTTTGCATGCTATGTTTCAAAGTCCACACCGTGTTGTATACCTTACCAGGTGACTACATGTCTTTCATGCTTAACTTTTCTAAACCAGTGGAATAGTCTGTCTAGTAAACGGGCCAAGACTCATGATATCAATTATGTTCAGTTGTTTTATATACAGCTATAATGAAAATCTTCATGCATGTGGCTTCCTCTTTAAGTTATTTTCTAAGGGTAAATCTCCAGAAGTCAGGTGATCAGGCCTGTGGATGAACATATTTATAGGTCTTTATGAATATATGCCATTGTGTCACTCTCGAGACCCCAAGTATCATACCCACTCATAATGCCAGTAGCAAAATCTATAAACTTAAGATTGCTAGATGCGTGGTCTTCCCATCCAGAAATGTGGTATCTCTTTCTGTGCTCATCTGCCTTCACCTTTCCAGAGAGAACAACTTTGTGTCTTTCTTTCTATAAGTGACATGAGATAGCTTGTCACCTTTAACAGCCTCATTAGACTTTCATATTTGTGCGGCCTTTTTAAATGTGCAAGTTCAATAAGTATATATTGACTGTACCCATATAGCATATATCAGTTGATTGCTGGGGACTTCCCAAGACTGTGATAAGGGCTGTGAACCCAGGAGTGAGGGCCACAGGGCTTGACCCCTAGAAACTCTCCTTGGAAGACAGACACAATTATGTGAATTGTCTCTGTGGGTCAGGTTTTTTTCAAACAGAGGTCTTGGTGTGGCAGGCACACTTAGGTTGCCTCTGTGTGAGTCTCATTTGCTGGTTTGTGTGTATCAGGCACCACCACAGCCACAGACAGATGCAGACTGCAGTGACCATCTCATGACAAGGCTGACAGCACATCATCTCTGTTAGAAGGCCTGCCTTGAGAATACAGGGACAGAATTGGGGTTGTGATGGAAAGGGGGGCATCTATGTTGTAGCAGTGGGTTCTCAGAGGACCCATGGGACATGTGTAGGCCTATGGAAAGGGGGGATGTCTCATGGGTACACACATACAAACACAAGCACCCAGATGAATTCATGCTCACATAAGCACATGTCTGTACATCTGTGTACACACATACACATATAAGCATACATCTGTACATATGCACATGTACATACAAGCATGCACACATCTGTACAAATATCCATGCACACACAAGCACACACCTGCATGCACATACACACATACTCTTGTGCATTGAACCTGGGTGCTTGGGTCTGCATTGTTTCCTAGAGCGGTTGGCTGCTGTAGGCACGTGTGAGTGAGGAGCAGTGGGGTTCAATGGCAGTGAAGTCTGGCAAGAGCTTTGGACTTGATAGAGGTGTTAGGGGGGTCCTGGGATTTCCATCTTGGTCACTAGACAAGGGTATCAGCCCTGGATCCAGCCCCGTAGAGGAGGGACCTGGGTCCTCATGTGCAGTTCCAGGAGATGGCCATTTTCCTTTCCAGTAGGAAGGCGCTCATTCCATTGTGCGGACACAAGCCCCGAGTGGCCTTCACACATACACTTTCCCAATCTTACGTTCATTATTTTTGTGTTTTGCATTGTAGAGTTGTTTTACATCTCCATGTACACAAATTCCTCAATATTTGTGATTTCTTTCCAGAGCTGACAAAGTTATCATCCTGTCATGAATCTGAGACATAGTTTGTCCTATTTTTAGTCATTTGTCAGTGGTTTGATTTTTAAGCTGTAATTCGTTAATCCATCTGGAGTTTATTTGGATAAATGTATAATATTGTCCAAACTCTTAGGCAGTCTTCCAACATAATTTTTAAGTAATTCTCTTCCCTTGTGATCTGAGGAAAATAGATTGTTTTATCATGCTCCGAATCCTCAAATGTAGTTAAGTCTCTTCCTGAGTCACCCTTTGTTCTGTGACTCCGCGTCTGTCTCGGCCCCGGTACTGAATAATTTTAATTGTTGTTTTATAATATGTTCTAATATCTAGCACAGCTAAAAACGACTCCTTCCTCCCTTAATTATTTTCTCTTTCAGAATAGTCATTGTTATTCTCATCTGTTTGTTGTTCAAGATTAATTTTAGAATCATTTTGTCAGAGTAAAAATAAAAGCCTATTGGGATTTTGCATGTGCGCGCCTGTTAAACTATAAATTAACTTGAAGAAAATAGACACATTCCTAATACACAGCTTCGCACCTAGACACTGGCGTGTCTCTTTTGCTTCCTCTACTTGCATTTGTCTAAATATAACAGCTCTGTCATTTGGTGTATGCCAGCCAGGCCACATCCATAGCTCCTTACCTGCCTTCTTACTAGCAGGTGCTTTTTGCATGACCCTGCCTACCTCTGCACCGTGCTCCCTGCCCACCTCTGCACTGTGCTCCCTGCCCAGATGACCCTGCCCACCTCTGCACTGTGCTCCCTGCCCAGATGACCTTGCCCACCTCTGCACCGTGCTCCCTGCCCAGATGACCCTGTCCACCTCTGCACTGTGCTCCCTGCCCAGATGACCCTGTCCACCTCTGCACTGTGCTCCCTGCCCAGATGACCCTGCCCACCTCTGCACCGTGCTCCCTGCCCAGATGACCCTGCCCACCTCTGCACCGTGCTCCCTGCCCAGGTGACCCTGCCTACCTCTGCACCGTGCTCCCTGCCCAGATGACCCTGCCCACCTCTACACCGTGCTCCCTGCCCAGGTGACCCTGACTACCTCTGCTCCATGCTCCCTGCCCAGGTGACCCTGACTACCTCTGCTCCATGCTCCCTGACAGATGACCCTGCCTACCTCTGCACCGTGCTCCCTGCCCAAGTGACCCTGCCTACCTCTACACCATGCTCCCTGCCCAGATGACCCTGCCTACATCTGCTCCATGCTCCCTGCCCAGGTGACCCTGCCTACCTCTGCACCGTGCTCGCTGCCCAGGTGACCCTGCCCACCTCTGCACCATGCACCCTGCCCAGGTGACCCTGCCTACCTCTGCACCATGCTCCCTGCCCAGATGACCCTGCCCACCTTTACACCATGCACCATGCCCAGATGAAGTTAGCCCTCCATTGTTCCCAACTGACAGTTATAGCCCAGCACCTGGTATTCCCTGTAAAGATACAATATCAAATTTTTCCAATTTCAAATGACCTTTCCCTTGGGCCAGAAAAGATGATCACAATAGCTAGAGCCCTCAGAAATTGCCATTTTCAAATACTGGGAACCAGGGTTGGAAGGGGCTCAGATATGAATGTGCCAGCCTCTGTGTGGAGAGTAACACCTCTAAGAACCTCCATGATGGGGCAGGAGCTTCCATGAGAGCTGTGTGAGCTTCCTCAGCTCAAGGAAACACCCTCGTTCTTCCCGGCTTCCATCAAGGTTCCACTGACCACAGAGTACCCAAGGAAAAAAAACAGGAACTTGGGGATTTCCAGGGTTCCCCTCCCTCTCTCATCTAGTCCTCAAAAACTTGGCCACTAAGAGCGTGTGGCCTGGCCTTGCTGGTGATATGCAGGGTGGGGAGCGGCCTGTTCTACAAGTGGGCCACCAGAGAGACAGGAGGTGGGACGTGTATTTGTCACAGCACTGGTCATGGGCATGATGGACATGGCTGTGAAGCATCATGGCGCCCCGGGGTCAACCTGGGTAAGACAGAGCTGAGAAAATCCAAGACTGAAGGAACTGACTCTGGGTAAAGAGTTGGCTCACACTGGTCACTGCGAGCATTGTCAAGGAGTCAACACTGTCAGGAACCAGGCCAGGTGGGACCCGTAATCACGTTACCTTTGTGTTGGAATAGGCAGATGTGTTATGGGGAGAGGAGACATATGGTTAAGAGTCCACCCCTGCATCATGTGTCCATCTACCAGGCAGGGGACCACAGTGACAGAAAAGTACATTGCTGAGGGCAGAAACTGGAGAAGAAACCAAGAACCAGCTCAGGGGACCCAGGACTGGCTGGGACATAGTGTTGAGGAGGGGTCATGAAGAGAAGGACAGTCAGAGGACCTATGGGTAAGTTGTGTTCCCCCACATCCACCAGATGCTGACTCTGGGGCCATCTCACACCTCAGTCACTGGCTTGTGGGAATGGAATAGTCTAGTCAATGTAAGCTTGGCGTAGAATCTGGCTCTAAACATTCGATCTGTGGATTATAGGTATGAAGTGTTGGAGCTGGCCAGGAGCAGAGGAGGCAAAGGTTCCCGGTGGATGCTCCCAGCATGCATTCTATTAGAATGTCCAAGGACGTGGCACCAGGACAGTGTGGATCCTGCATATCGCTTGTTACACTCACTACTTTTTTTGTTGTTCTTGTTTAAATAAATACTTTGTGGGTTAAAGAGATGTCTTGGGTGGCTCTGCTCCGTCTAAAACAGACCCAAACCCAGCTCGTCATTAACATCACTCATGGACATTTTAAAATACAAAATTCCTGGCCTCGTTCTCAGAAATTTCTGGTTCACAGGGCCCAGGAATTATAGTTCTAGAATGTTCCTATGTAACCTAATATTAAGACTTCTGAACCACTAACACGGAACACCTACTGTGTGCCAGCCACTTAGGGATTTTTTCTGAAGTTTCTGAGATGTTTGGTTCCACTATAAGATGGCAGCATGTGAGGTGTGCCACCATGGCACATGAAGTGACATATTAGGATCAGACATTGGGACAGGCTTCAGCTGTCTTAGTGGCCATGAACTCCTGGAGTCTATGGAATATTAGCCTGCATGTTGGTATCCTAGCAAGGACAGGATGATTGGCACCATACTTGGACCTCACATCTTGTAGTGATTTTCGGCTTTCCTGTCACTTAAATGTAACAGAATGGTTGGGAGGGGGATGGTCTCTGCTCACTGAGTGTTGTGCGTGCAGTGGGAGTAGGGGGGGATGGTTCTCACATGGTCCTCCAGGAGGAGCTCTTGGTTGTTTGGGGAGCACATGTTTTTATGACAAAGTCATCTCCAAATTATTCAGATGATATATGTGGTCACAGGGAAGGGAGGAAATATGTTCCAGTCAGCAGCTTCCCCCGACGTCTTCTTGGAAGATTATGGCACAGTGAAAACTGCAGTCCCTTCCAACCCCGGCATCTGTCCAGAACTACAGTGAGAATGTGGCTGAAGCCAAGTCTTGGTCTAGACTTTTCAGAAGGAGCACCTGGGTGCAACAGGGACTGGGGAAACTGACCAGGCTGTGGCTGTCTAGCCGTGCCCAGTCACCTGGACTGGTGGACCAATGGGCTACCACCGTCGTTCTTGCTTCTGCTTTCAGCTGTGACATCAATTCAGCAGCCCTCTTCTCTCTGTAAAATGCCCAGAAATCTGGGTGTGCCTCCCCCTTGAGCTCTGCCCCATCTGACTCAGAGGGCTGTGGAGGCATCTTCCGAGCTGCACAGACCAGCATTTGTTCCCCCAGCTTCCGTATTGGGACTGGAGTTTGACGGTCTGTTAGTACCCCCTTCCTGTTCTTTGAGCCCCTTAGAGAATCCATCGTCAGCCTGGGACATAACTACAACCTTCTTGGCTGTGGGTTTCTTCAGGCTCTGTGGTACTCAAGAAGGCTCAACTCACCTTTCTGTGGGAGCCTTGGGTTTATGGTTGTCCTTCCAGCTCTTACGTATAATGGCCATCTTGTAGGGAGGTCAAGGGAAGGGGTTTCCACAGCAGGGCTGCTAGCCTTCTGTGTGAACTCCGGTAAGGCTCCACAAAGGCCTTAAAGGTCAAGACTCCTCAGGCTGTGTGTGCCTCTGTGTGACAGCCTTGGGGGTAAATATACTTCCACATGATCATGCTAAATGGCTATTCATGTTCTTCATCAGCCTTCAGTGTGTGGCAGGTTGAGGCATGACTGGATATGGCTGTCTCCAGACCCCATGAAGGTGCCCTGCTGAAACTACCTTAGGAAAGATGTCAGACGATGATAGAGCTCAGCACTTGGGGAAAAGGACAGACATGAAGGCCTCCGAGCCACAGGAGCCTCAGAGCACCATTTGAGCTGTTGGAGATGGAGCCACACCCTTTCTTGAATACCTCTGTGTTCAGGAGATAGCATCTACTCTTGGATAGATTGGTATTTTTCTCCTCAGCTGATCCTAGGCCTGCCTTCTCAAGATAATAGGAACTAAAACTAACTCTGGAGGGACCCCAGAAGAACAGCTGGCACCTGCCCATGTGACAAAGATAGAAACCTCTGAGAGTCACTCAGAGTTCTTGAAGGCTGGGCACAAGTAGCTGTGGACCTCATGGGGGTGAGAAATACTTTTAAGCAGCTATTGCTGGGGACATGGAAAAACTGAGTCATTTGGGTACCATGTTTTATCCCATGTTATCTCAGTTCCTCAGAATCCCACGGGAGAATCTAGACTCAGAGTACACATCTCTTCAGTTCAGGTTATGTAGTCTATCACCCCAGTGAAGCTGACAGAGCATCCCTCACATCATAGGTGCTGACCAAAGGGTGCACCGTCCCTGTAAGTGGGTTCATCTGGAATCTTCTAGATCTGGATTGACCTGTCCACCCATGGAGGAGAGTGAAAATCCTAGGTTCTGGGGTCTGGCTTGATTACAGGGAGCATGGGAGGCCTATGTCTCTCACTGCCTTGCTTGGACAATCTTGGTTGAACCACTAGAGATGCTGAGTGGAAGTATGAGGGAAGACCCTGCCTTGAGCCGCAGACCTGAACCACACTCCAGAAACTGAATCTATCCCCCTAAGCACCAGACACAGTCTGCCCTTTGTGGCCCAAGCCCCAGTGTACTGAGTCTTTGCAACAAAGCTACAGCTTAGAAGTCACTGAACAGTTTCTTTATACATTTGAAAACAGATTCAGTTGTCGTAAAATGCATACCTCTCCTCCCAGTTCATCAACAGGAAAACTGACACCCAAATTCTTTAGGACTCACACCTGCCCCACCTTGAGATGGTAGCTGGGACTAGCTCCATGTAATTCACCAAAGAATTTGCAGTCTGCTTTCAAGCTACAAACTGAGCTCCCAAAACTCAGACTCAGCTACTTAGCCAGGCATATTGATCAAGGGACCTTCTCCATGCGTTCTCTCACAGGCTGCCGGAATTTGTCCTATTAGCTAGTAACACAAAGCCTCAGGCAGCATCTGAAAAGCTGTGAATAGTGGAGTTGGGAGGCTGGCCATGCTGGGCAGCTGGAGGCTAGGATAAGCATCAGCACTGGCTGGGTGGGTTTGATGGTGCAGATGTGACAAGAAGCTACCCCCACCCCACCCCCTTAGCCACCTTCAGGATAATCCCAGGTCATACCCTAGTGGTGGTGCTGATAAGGGACAAATGTCTGACAGCCAGAACCTAGCCAGTCTCAAAGAAACAAGCTGCCATTATGAGGGGTGAGAACCTAATTGCCAGATGCGACTGGAAAGCTTCAGTGTAGGGCTGGAAGTGAGTGGTGAGTGAGGAACATGGACCAGAAGCTACTGCCACAGGATGAAGGGTAACTGGCGACTGGGGTAAAAGGGATTGAGAGTGGGGTGACTGTATATCCCTATTTGCTTAGGAGAAATCCCAGAACCTTTTGTTCTAGGTACCCCCCTTTCACTTTTTTCAAGTTTCCTGGTCTGAGCAATACACGGCCACCCTAGCCGTGACTTAACAGACTCCATGCCAAGCAGGCAATTTGGATGCCAAGGGATATCCTGAGCAAGAAGGGGGCTAGGAACCCATATGTAATGACCTCTTCCCCCTTATACCATACCCCTCTTTCCCTCAAAACACTTTCCTACCTCAGCTTCTTTTCGCTTGAATGACCCTCCCAATGCTGGCCCCTTCTCATCGTCCCTTATCTGGACCCTCCCAAAGGCCTTCTCTAGCTGGCTTTCCCAGAAGAGCACTCCATTACCGTTTACTCTCTTCAAACCGCATTCCAGAAGTATAGTAGTCAGCTTTATCTGTGACATCATCAGTCCCCAAGTCACCAGATTGCGTGATAGTCAGCGTCTCAAGGTCCATGAGGCCTGTGTGTGAACTCGGGTTCTGCTGGACCCTGTGTGGCATCTCATTCAGGGACCAGCCTATGCAGAGTATGTTGCTCTCACAGCAGGAGGTAATCAGGGGACAGAGCCAACTCCCCCACCCCACTCCACCTCCCAAGCATTGAGAGCCTCTGTTTGGAAATGTCTGGGTCATGTTCATGTACAATTCTATGTTCTAAAATCCATCACGGGCCCAAGACACGGTCAGTTACAGTAGAAAAGAGGGTATTGTCCACCAGAATGTAGAGTGGGGGACAGGGAAGAAATGGCACACTATCCATTACAAAATACGGTGATTGCTGCATTAAACGGAAGGCAGAACCGTGTGTGTGTCTCGGCCACCATTGTCTCCCCAGTGATAATCATACTGCAGATGGGTCGGGAGTCTAGACTCCTGTTTTCTTTATCGTGACTGTTTGTGGTGTTGCTGTGGGTGTCATGATATAGATGGAGACAACATGGTAGAAGTGGGAGAGTGGATTTGGTTTGGAAGATACTGGGCCATCTGGAGCCCATGAGAGCAGGATTTGACTCTTTAGCCTCCGTCTACTGGAGTTGTAGCTATGGATGTCATAGTCACGGGGTTGGTGAGCCTGATCGATAGACTCCATGGCTACGGTTAGGAAAGGTAAGTGTGGAGTGGGCAGGACCCATATCACTCTCTGGAACTGATGCTTAATCGTTTTACAGGTGAACAAGAGAAAAAGAACATTCTAGAAAATTAAAATAGCCTGGAGGGAAAAAAAAAAGCAGACAGAGGGTGAGCATTGCACATTTGTAGAGCTGCCAGTTCTGAGGTCTGTCTGGAATGTGGGGCTTACTCGGGCAGGAGGATAAAGATCAAAGTGTTTGGCTTTTCATCGTTGTGAGTCTTGTGCCCTTTGAAGAGTCTAGACTTCATCCTCTAGGCAGCAGGGAGTCTTTAGAGCGCTCCAAACAAGTATGGAAGAGAACAGAGTTTGTGGTCTACAAAACTGACCGTCCAGATGGTGCCAGCATGGAGGATGGATTGCAGAGGGAGCAAGGTCTGAAGTGAGAGTGGAGAAGTGTAGCGTGGGGAGGGGGCTCGACCTCTGGGGGTGTGATAGAGATGTCACAGGTACATGAGATGCTGCAGTGAAGCAACTAGAGAAAGTCACTGATGGGCTATGACAGTGGTTCTCAACCTTCCCAATGCTGTGACCCTTTAATACAGGTCCTCAGGTGGTGGTGACTCCCAACCATAAAATTATCTTCATTGCCACTCCATAACTGTAATTTTGCTACTTTTATGAATCAGAATGTAAATATTTGATGTGCATACTATCTGATATGTGACCACTATGAAGGCCCATTGGATCCCAAGGGGTCGTGACCCGCAGGTTGAGAACCACTGGGCTGTGGCCTAAGGGAGAAGGCACTAGTGTGTTTCACTTGGGCCCCTGGAGTTGTCATTCACAGAGGTAAGGCCTGAAGGAGGATTTGGAGAATGGTAACAAATTTGGTTCTGGCTGTGCATTTGAGGCGCTGGTGGAATACTACCCTGGTAGAGACGGGAAACAGGCAGGTAGGAGTGTGTCTGCCGGCTGCAGTGTGAGTCTGAGCGTTTCCTGATTCCAGAGATCTTTTAAGTCTTTACATCTGGGAGAACCAGGAGTCTACTTTGGGGCATATTTCCTTCGGTCCCTGTAATACAGTCCAGACCCTTTCCTATGACCCTTCAGTCCTTTGTCATCCTCTGCAGCTCACCACATGTTCCCTTTCCACTAACTACACTGTTCTGGAGTCCCCTGTCCCTCACATATGCCATGCTCAATCCCCTCTGCCCTCAGAGGTTCAAAGGCTACCACCTCAGACAGGCCACCTCGGTCCCCCCACTGAAAGCTGCTTACCTCATTCCTTTCCTCCTTTTCCCCTCTGCCCAGTCCTGGGTTTTTGTCCCCTGTTAGGAGGTGACTGTCACTGCGGATAAGGACTTGATAATGCATCTTTATAGCTGCTAAGCCAGCCCGTAGGACAGTGAGTGGCATTCAGCAGGGGCCACCGCTCCACTGAAACTCAAGCTCAGTAGAGGCATTGCAGAGACCACATCTTGTGAGACAGGGACAGGTTAGGAGTCATGAACACAGCAGATCTACCCCACATTGGGCGTCAGATGATAAAGAAGTCAAAAGATTACTTTACCATTCATTAACAAGCAAAATCCATGCACAATTTTCACAAGACAGAATGGGGAATCCGAACCGGGTCACCAACTGCTCCGATGCTCACACTGACCATGCGTTCCTTTTTCCAAAAAGTCCACACATTTCTCGGTCCTGCCTACATTTGGGTCACGACCATTCCCAAAGAAAACCTCGCCTCTTTGACCCTGATGCTCCTTTCGGTTGGCTATTGGACGGGTGACAGAATTCCCATAACGGACCATTAGCCCTGAGCACTGGAAGGTAGCAGAGTCACGGGGAAGAAGAAACTTCCCAGCCAGTCAGAAGGAGGTGTCGGATGGAGAAGTCAGATCTGGAGTGTGTGGAGTCGACAGCTGACAGGCAGTGTTTCAGAAGCAAGGGAATAAACAGCTCCATGAGTCTGGACACCAGTGTCCAAACACTGCCTAGCCAAGCAGTAAGGCTTGGACTGAAAAAAGCAAATAGAAAATCTTGAGTATCAATCTGTGACTTTAGAGTAAGATTCTGGCAAGTATGCATGGATGGGACACCCCATGTGCTCAGGAAATAGCCAGTACTGTCCATCTCTCTGGGTGGCTTCTCTGGCAATGTGTGTATTTCTAGAAGGCATCCCTGGTACTCTCAGAGGGAACAAAGACTGAAGTTGGTCTTAGGATAAAGATGAGCCCCGCCAGGGGACTGGCCTCAAACGGCTTCTTTAGAGCTAACAAAGTTGCAGGGTAACTTTCAGCAAGCTCCAACACCAGAAATGGTATCAAGAAAACTTGAAGGGCCCATTAGCAAACACTGACTACTGGGGGTGCTACTTGGTTTGCTGTGGGATGGTCTGTATGTCAAGTGTGTTGCTGATTGGTCAATAAATAAATCACTGATTGGCCAGTGGCCAGGCAGGAAGTATAGGCGGGACAAGGAGGAGGAGAATAAAGCTGGGAAGTGGAAGGCTCAGTCAGAGAGACACTGCCAGCCACCACGATAACAAACAGCATGTGAAGATGCCGGTAAGCCACGAGCCATGTGGCAAGGTATAGATTAATGGAAATGGATTAATTTAAGCTGTAAGAACAGTTAGCAAGAAGCCTGCAACGGCCATACAGTTTGTAAGCAATATAAGTCTCTGTGTTTACTTGGTCGGGTCTGAGCGGCTGTGGGACTGGCAGGTGAGAGAGATTTGTCCTGACTGTGGGCCAGGCAGGAAATCTCTAGCTACATTGGTTGGTAGAGTATTTGCCTAGAATATGTGAGGTCCTGGGTTCAATCCCCAGCACCACATAAACCAGGCAAGGTTGTGCACAGGAGGAGGTGGAGGAAGAGGAATCAGTTCAAGATCATCCTTGGCTACATAGCAAGTTCCAGGCCAAGGCTACACGAGGCTTTCTCTTTAAAAATGAAATAGCCTTCTGCTTGAAGCTCAGCCACTCTATCAATCAACAGAGATGGCCTCCGTTTGCTGCTCAGGAGACATACGATGAAGCAGGAAGCCTCTGATTGGACCACTTGTGCTCTGGTCAGCAGGGCTGCAGAAACTCGCCCAAGCATGGAAACTGGCATTGCTCTAAGTTCACAGTGACCAACGTCAGTCAGGTCTGCAACAGTGCCCAGCAATCCATCTATGCTCTCCACTGCATTGTGGGAACTGCCGTGAGCATTCCCTGCTCCCCTAAACCCACCCTAGCCCTCACAATGTCCTTGAGAATGGCCTTGCCTTCTGCCTCCCAGACAACACACTCAACTTCTAATGCTAAAGACACCAAGGCTACAGCCCCATAGCATCTCCCCCCAGCCCCATCTCCATCCTTCCCTTCTTTTGTGTGAGATGATCCAGCATTTTTCTCATCAAAACACCACTATAGATTATACTTCAAGAAAAGGATTCGGGGCTGGAGAGGGGGCTCAGCAGTTTAGATTGCATCTGCTCTTGTAGAGGTCCCAAGTCCAATTGCCAGCATCCACAGGCGGTTCACGACCACCTGTAACTCCAGCTCCAGGGGATCCAACCTCACGGGACTCTGTGCACACCTGCATGCATGCACATACCACACACATATATATGTAATTAAAAATTAAGATAAAAAACATTTAACAGACCTATGTTGAGGCTTAAGGTTTCAAGACCTTCAAATACATTTAGTGTCACTAACTAATAAAAAATGAATAAAACAGTGCCTCTCTAGGGCCTGGGACATGGCTCTGAAGGGCGATTGCCCAGCATGGGTGACAGGCTGGGTTCAGTCCCCAACACCACATAAAATGTATGATAGTGCAGGTTTTGGAATTCCAGGACTGAGGAGGTGGAAACAGAAGGATCAGAAAGTCAGGGCAATCCCCTGATAAATGCTAAATGTAAGCCAGCCTGATTTACACGAGACTGTCTCAAAGAAGTAAAACATTCCTCCTCCTGGAAGCCTTCTTGCCCATATGAGGCGTGCACTCTGTTTCTCCCTTTTCGCTCATAGCTACATACCTCAGCCCCGCCGGCCCTTCTTATTTTTCCTGCAGAGTTCCATGCTGTGTTCTCGTATGTTGGTGCAACAACTGGGAGTTAGCATTTTTGTTTTCTATGATGATGTACATTTTTCCATCTCTTCGTTGGCCGGCTTTATTCTTTTGTGAGCTGCCTTTTAATTTCCTTGGCCAGTATTTCTGTTTCAAATCTCTTTTATTGACTTGCAGTTTTTTGTACACGAAGTGGAGTGAGTGCCTGGCTGCGATAACACATGGATTTTTCCCTCCATTTGTTCCTCACCATTTAGCTTTTGTTTATAGTCATTTTGAAATGAGAAAGTTTCCCGTTTCTTCCGTATGAAGTAATAATTGTTTCTTATGATTTCTGATGTTGGAATAAGGTTCAGAAATTACTCTCCCATCTCAGAACTTACGCAAATCTTCCTTGTATTATTTGCCTCTGAACAGACACAGCCAGGCCCCTCTGCCTTGTTTTCTCGGGCCTCTCATCTCAGGATAACAAAATCATCTTCCTCAACACCCACACCTGCGAGCAGGGTCTTCCCATAGTTTCTTCTAGTGTTACTGTGATGCACAGAGTGAGATATGGAGCCGCTGTAAAAACAACTGGGTAGCTGTTTGTCTTGGCATGTTGTCTTCCTGAAACCCCTTGGTTGCATGCTCCATTCCTACACGCTATTTGTGGACTTCCTTTATCCAGTTACATCGCTCTCGGGTTTGTAATCAACTCATTCGGGTTTTTTTTATTGTGGCTTTATAACCAGTGTTAATACATTAAATTCAGTGTCTGTCGTGACAAGCCTTCCCCACCACTGGGAGGAATCGGGTGTCATGACAGAGTTCATTGTTCCAGCCCCATTCATGAAGGCTGTGTGAGTATGAGCAGGCTACTTGAGCTCTCAGCCTCAGCTTATGTGTCTGTAAAATGGGATGATTCCTAACATTTTCCCCCTCAGCAACTCCTGTTAAGGACACTCTTAGTGAGGTGACGACTCTTGAAATGCCAGCGAGCACCTCTTATACCCTCAGTGCTGGTCTCAGAGAGCTTGGCTACTTTAATGTTTATTCTAACAGGTGAAACATTTTTATAAGTTCCAGAATAAATAATCCGTGTGGATCTTACCTGGAGTTGAGTTCACTTTATACTATGATACAGGTTAACTGTGGCCTTGACAATGTCACCTCTTTCTAAACTGGAGTATTGTTTCTCTGATTTGTGCGTGCGTGTTTGTGTGTGTGTGTGTGTGTGTGTGTGTGTGTGTGTGTTGTGGGTGGGGGGGCTTGTATTTAATTATCTGGACCAGGGTTGTGTTCCCGGGCTGAGTGTGAACTGCGGACACTGCATCTGGCATGTGTGAGGAGGCGGGAATGAGCATACGCCTCACCCCTACATTGTCATGGGAATCTTTTATCAGGGTCATTTAAACTGCTCAGATATGACTAATGTAGCTGACACTGTGAAGCGCCGGCCTTGAAATTGCCCCACCCCCTAAGCAGTTTCCACACTCCTCCAGATCTTTCCTTCATATTCATTTTGGTTATTCACATTTGCCTGCGAGACCCCCCACTGCTGTGTCACAGCTGTGCATTTATTAATATGTTGAGTCCTATCTCTTGTGATTAGATTATCACCTGAATTTTATTAGAGCCTCTTCTTTCACTTTCTATGTATTTAAACGTGTATGTGTGTGTGTGTGTGTGTGTGTGTGTGTGTGTTGCGTGTGCACACATGCACACATGTTAGTATGGACCCATATGAACATATAGACTACACTCTATGTTTTTTAAGTAGATCAGCCTGAATTTTTTTTGTCTTTTCAGAAGCCAGCCATTTCTCCCTGTTCTTAACTCTTCTGAATTTATTCTCCCTTCTTCTTATAATTCTGTTTACTTATTCTCTTTGTAACTCTTTTAATGGAAACATTCACTTCCTTCTTATTTCTTTGTTATTCGCTCATGGGCAAGACTGTGAAAGCCGCCGCTTCCCTTCAGCACTGGGCTAGCAGCAGCACCACAGAGGCATTGGTATTAACAGCTCAGTTCTTCTTTCCCCTTTGAACTCAGAAGCTTATTTGAAGGCTCCGAGAAAGTGGGCATTTTCATTACTCTGTCCTTGTTGACTTCATGACGTTATCAGAGAACAGAGGTAAATGTCACAGTCCTTTCTTCCAAGCTCTACACTTGTCTATGCAGTGGCCTCTGAGTTGCTCCCATTGAGCTTGAGTTTTGAATTTGGATGGAGTGATGGAGCACCTGCTGAATGTCACTCACTGTCCTGTGGATAGCGTAGCAGCCAAAAGGATGCATAGACAAGTCCTTAGCCTCGGTGACATTTGCCTCCCTGCAAACAATAGGTTTTGTTCCGTGGCTGAATTTGTGGAACTAGCCTTGCAGTCCAATATGAGGTCCATGTTTTCAATATTCTGTGGGCATTTTTCAAGGAGACATCAGGGCACAAACTTGTGTGAAATGTTAGCAAGCTGAGGCAGGAGGATCACCGTGTGTTTTAGACAAACCTGGGCTGCATAGCAAGTACTAGACCAGGGAGGGCTACACGAGCAAGGCCACATATCAGAAAAACAAATGAAACCAAGCATGGTCGCACACGCCTCCCAAAGCAGGCAGGAAGGCCAAGTTCAGGGTCATCCTTGGCTGTGTAGGGAGTTCAAGGCCAGCTTGGCATATGTGAGACCCTGTTTCCAATACACAAAAAGGTTTTGTTTAAAAGCCACAGAGCATCATCTAATACACACTCATCATTATACCTTTGAAATCTTTATCCATTTTTTGGTCCTGGGTTTAGATATTTTATTGTGTCTCTATCAGTGCCTTGGGGGCACACAAAATCGGAACTGACATGTCTTCATTCTGGAATCCTCCCACCCGTGCTGTGGATATCATCTTTGGCCTTTAAGTCTTTGTCAGGATTAGTGAAGGCAACCTTGGCTTTATCAGCCATCCATTTTAATTGGCATTTGGAAAACAGCGAAGCTGGCAGAAGGACACCAGAGGAAAAGTACGATGAATTTTCCAGCAAGCCTCTCGTATTTCCCACTCAAGATCAATAGTAAATTCTGGTTATGTACAGTAATTACCCACCTAGTTGTTAATGAGTTTTCTTCCATTATTATTTCTCAAGTCTAGGCCTTGTGAGAGCGCTCCGACATAAAAGCTTTGCTCAAGGACAAGGTTCTCAAACCAAACCTGGTAACCACTCGGCGGTGGCGGAGGGTCCCCGTCTCTCCCTCTTGTAAGATGGGTGGCTGCTGGAGACGATGCCATCCAGCTCTTTTTCGGTACTTGTCCTCTTCCAGGACCCTGAGAAACCAGCTCCTCCCATGCGCTGATAATGTAATGGAGGTGTGATATTCCAGAGCCAGAAGGGTAGAACTCTGTGGAGCAGAGAACACTTCCTCTGCCTGCCTTCCCTGGGACAGGCTTGGGTCGTCTTCAGAGCTGAAAGACAGAGCTTTGAAAGGCCATATTCTTGCGCTAATAGTGTCAGTTAATCAGCCTGTCTCTTTCAGAATGTGAGGAGAAATGTCTTGGGAGCTCTCCAGAAGGCTCTTGACCTTAAAGAAGGATCAGGAGCCAGGAGTAACATAACAGCCGAGAGCTGAGTGTTAAATTTAAAGCTCTGTGTGTGTGTGTGCTTCCGCCTTATTTTTGAGACAACGCCTCTCCCTGAACCTTAAGTTCCTTGATTTGACTAGGCTGGCCAGCCAGTGAGCGTCAGGGACCTGCCCATCCCCACCCCAGCACCTGCTGGGCCTGGCTTGTCTATGGATACTGGGATCTCAGCTCCAGTCTCCCCCTCTTGCATGGCAGGCGGTTTCCCCATCCAGCCATTCCTCCAGCCCCAGGGACTTTAAAACCCAGGCTGCTATTGAAGATCGCCCTGATGTCTGGACTCCTTCAACCAACTGAACGCGGTCTTTGGGGACCCAAGCATTGGGTGAACCTGAACCCTCTTCCAGGGTAAAGGCTGGGAAGTCCTTCCTTTCCTGTCACTGCTCAGGGTCACGTTATCTTAGTCGTGGTTTTCATCCCCAGTTGAGGGATTGGTCTTACTAGCAGGTAAACCTGTCCACATTTGTTGTTACAAATTACATTTTGTCTTCCTTTTAAAGCAGGCTGCTTTGCATTTCCTCTCTTTAAAACATCTGTGGTTTTTCCTTTGAATTCCACTTTTTTTTTTCTTTCTAAATTGACTGCTTTTGCTTTCTCCCCTTTCGGTAATTTTGAAGATAAGCTACTTCATATTCTATTACTAATTACACTTAACATCTTTAAATACATGCTCTAACCTATATTTCTCTAATTAACCACAGAAACTATAAAACAGACTTTCTTGCAAGATGAGGAAATTAGCATCTCTCCGCGCTCCACCTTTCCCCATGGTATCAGTAGAATCTGAAATATTTTACCCAAGGGTTCTGACTGGAATGATATTGTATGTGTTCTCTTCCAAGGAACATTTGTTACATTCACGTTCCATTTTACAACCACCTTCATAGCAGTTACCAGATTCATTACTGTATTTGTTCTTTGCTGACTTTTTATTTGTTATGAACCACACCTTGCTGGTACTTGAATTCTTCACTTTGATTCATCTCTTCATTGTATGGGGAAAAAAACCTCCAAGTGGCATTTTTATGATATATATGTGAATATTACATTCCTGAAACCCTTGACATCTGAGAGCAGTGTTCTGTTATCTTGGCTCTAACAGTTCAGATGGATTGCACCCTGCGTTACTTGGGTCCACGTTTGTACCCTGTCTCAGAGAAATCCTTGAGGGTTACTCCACACTATTTTTCCCTGGGTTCCTGAGTTGACTCAGGTATCCATCTACTTCCAGAGTTTGGTCAATCCGGTTGCCTGAGTTTGGGAACGGGATGGGCTTGTGAGGCGGATGTCCTGATGTCAACGTCTTCTCAGGCTGTCTGAGCTCATTGATTCAATTCAGTAAGCGTTAGTTGAGTGCCTACTGTGTGCCAGATGCTATGAGAGCCATTAGAAGTTAAAAGAATCAAGAGGACAAGATTTCTGCTCTGAGAAACATCTTCTGGGGTTGTGTATTGGAATGAAGAGAGTAAGTCTATAATGCACTAACAAGTGTCAAAATGATTGGCAAGGTAAGCTAAGTTGTCTTATGTAACTGCCATTGGGGTCCCAGATGGTTCCCCTAAGGGCTAGAGATGTAGCTTGGTGGTTGAATGTCTGCCTAGCATGTGAGGGGTCCTGAGTTCACTTCCCAGCACCATGGAGAAACAAGGCAAAAGAGTGCCTTTGCATAGAAAGACGAAAGAGTCAAGTTTTAGCGTGGTGATGCCAGGCTCGGGTGCTGGGAATTAAATTCCCACAGCAAGTCTGCTTATGCACATGCTTCCTGTGCCCCAGCTCATCTTTTGTCAGAAATTATGGTTTGGGGTTTTTGTTGTTGTTGTTTTGGTTTGGGTTTTTTTGTTGGTTTTTTGTTTGTTTGTTTGGTTAGTTGGTTGGTTTGGTTTTATTTTTGTCTTTAGTCCATCTTAGACTTCTTTAACAGACCATGTGACTGTCTCCTGTCTGTCTCAAAGGTCGTTACCTTTGGATATCATTTGTATGATGCTCTTTCTGAACTCACCCAAATCTGGAGACAGCATGGCTGTGTGTGGACATCCCTGTTTAGCCCAATTCAGTGCTAACGTCATGCCTGGGGTAGACAGGCAGATGTCCTACAGATAGATGTAAGGACCTTCCTCAAGGACTCCGCTGGCAGACTCAGACCCCGTAAACACTCTTTGATTCATAGTGGGAGAGAGTTTGAAGGGGTGGCTATGAGCTTCATTCCTGGAGTCAGAATGCTTCAGCTGAAGGTTGGCCCTGCCATTCATGGGCTAGTGTGGCCTTGACCCACTGCTGACCCTCTCTGTGACTCGGTGGCTTCAGTTTTAAATGAGGTTAGTAACAGTACCCACCCTGTGGTGTTACTGTGATGGCTAAATTGAGTCTTTGATGGAAGTGCTTAGAACAGTGTCTATACTTAGTAAATGTTCAATAATATATAATATATAATATAATATATAATAATCACCACCATCAACTTTATCTTGTACTGCCTGAAAGCGTTTTTATGCCCTTCTCTCCCCCGGCACAGATTCTTTCTATACTTAAGCAATAATGTGATCGCAAGGGTGAACTGGCTAGATCTTAGGGCCCAGGACCCTTTTGCTGAATTGAATGGGAATGTTTCCAGTGGAGGCTGAAAAAGACATACTTCTTTCAGAAAAGGACGTGGGTGGGGCAGGCAGAGCCAGCCCGAAACCCCACACACGGACTCAGGGCTTCCTCTGCGTGTTTGTTATCTTTTAAATTTAGCAAACTTGATTTTATTTTTCATCTTGGCTTTATTCTAATTAGTAACTCACATAGATTCATCCAAGCATCAGTATTATTGGTGTGTGTATATGCAGGAGTGTGTATGCATGTTGGTATCTGGGTAGTGGTGCATCGGTTTGTGGGTACGTGTGGGTGGGTGGGTAGGTGTGCATGCACATGTGTATACATGTGTAGAGGCCAGAGGCTAAGCTCTGGTATCATTCCTCAGGTGCCATTCACCTTGTTATTTGAGGCAGGGTCTCCCCCTGGGACCTGGAGCTCACTGGTCAGGCTTGGCTGGTTCTTGATCAGCAAACCCCAGAAGATATCCTCTCTTCACCTCCAAACACACACCACTACACCCAGCTTTTCGTATGGGTGGTAGAGATGGAACTGGGGTCCTCGTGAGACTCACTCACCAACTGAGCCACTTCCCGAGCCCCCTAAGTATCCATATCGTTAACACCGTGGATGCATGTCAGTGTTAAAAGGGAACTTACACAGTGGCTTGTGTTCATTTTTACCTCTTTGGAGTTGTTTGTTTACAGTGAGCCTGCAGCATTCCTGCAGCCACAAAAAAATTAAATGTAATTTCATTTGGAAAGAAGTCACCCAGAATCCTACAACCCTAATACAGTTTTTATTTGGGGGCTCTTGTCCAACCTTTACCCATATATAAACAAGCATTTAATAGCTATCATCAAAAGTACACGTATAATTTTATGACCCACTATTTTACTTAAAATGATAGTTAGCACTCTTTCCACAGGGTCATATTTATCACTTTAATGATTACCTTCACACCGCGCCACATTAAAGACTATAATTTACTTCCCTTTATTGGGCTGACATATAGGTGGTTGGCATTTTTCCTCTGTGATAGAATTATGTCACTATCAACATCTTTGTCCCCATGTCTCTTTTTCTTTTGAATTAATTCCTAGAGATTACAGAGTTGGAGTGTGGCGTAGTCTATGACTCTTAAGAGATCATACACTCCCTTCCAAAAAGACGGCGTCTTTAGTTGGCAGCGCACAATGATTGTGTGTGTGAGCTCCTGTACAGCCTCATCGATGTGGATTTTTTAATGGGTTTTTTTCTTTATGCTTTCCCTAGTGGTGTGTACTACATTTGCGCAGTGGTTCTAATTTCTCATCTAAATCCTCTGCGTGTACTGTTTGCCTGACTTGGGGACACTCCTAGAGTAATGGACAAACTTCTGCTCAATAATGAAATGTTCCCCTTATCATAGCTATTGCAGTTCTTTTTTGTCTCCACCCTGCCATTTTCCTTTTAAGTTCTGGTTTAGTATGTTGGTTTGCTTTTCCATGCATTGCCGTGTTCTCCCTAAACCTCCACGTGGGGTCTGTTAGGAAGTGGCGTGAGGATGGCTCAAGACTTCCATCAGAGTGGATCCTTAAGAGTAGAGTGGGAGAGATGACAGGAAGTGGGCAGAGCGTCTAGACCCCGTCACAGGTCCCTACCCTGTTCTTCAAAAGCTTTGGCCTCTGAAATAATGGCGCCATCAGCCTAGTGTGGCTGTAGTTTAAAAGGGTTAGAATCCTTGTGGATGTGACATGAATCTTGTCCTAGCAAAGGTATTTAGAGGGAAGAGGTGGGCGTGGCCCTCTCTGTTGGGAGATTGTCACCCCTTTATCAGTAAGCCATGTCCTTTCTCCTACTACAAACCAAGCTGAGAAGAGTCAACGCTATGCCTCTTCAAGTCTGCTTGAATGACGGTTTCTTCCCCAGCACAAGGGACCAAGGGCAGCGAAAGCTGCCTAGGGTGGACATATTGAAGGGAGAAAGACTAATTAAAAAAAAAAAAAAAACTCTGCTATATCTGCCTTTTGCCAAAGGGACTCTTCAATGCTATACCCAGCATGGAAGCGAGCATGCCTCCCACCTACAGCCTTGAGCTCAGCCAGTCCAGCCCAACCCTGGTGTCGTTCATTCTTTCTATTTCTCTAAAGACTAAGAAAATGCTCCCAATGCCAGCCCTCAGAGACCCCTGCAAAACATGGGGGGTACCTCCTGACCTCCACTGCTCTTCCCTTTCAGTTTCCTGTTTCTTCAACTTCACCAGCCCCTCTGGAATCGTCCTGTCTCCCAACTACCCTGAGGACTACGGCAACCATCTCCACTGCGTCTGGCTTATCCTGGCCCGGCCTGAGAGCCGCATCCATCTGGCCTTCAATGACATCGATGTGGAGCCTCAGTTTGATTTCCTAGTCATCAAAGACGGAGCCAGCGCTGAGGCCCCAGTTCTTGGCACCTTCTCAGGAAATCAGCTCCCCTCCTCCATCACCAGCAGTGGCCACGTGGCCCGTCTGGAGTTCCAGACTGACCACTCCACGGGGAAGAGGGGCTTCAACATCACCTTTACCAGTAAGTGTTCCCTCTGTCACAGTTGACTCTACATACCTCTGAGCTTCTCCTGGGCGAGGGACCGAAGGTGCTCCCATGGAGGGTCATCAGTGCAGTGAGCGAGCTCCAAAGTGTGCCTTGCTGCTGGGTCAGACACTTGCTGCTGCAGCTCCCAGCCCCTGGGAAGAAGCAGAGAGCTGTCTGCCAGGCCAGCTGCTAGTTTCTGAGACGTCACAGCCTGTGAGCATCTATTTCCATAGATATCTCGTAGGGTATAAAGAAGCCTGGATTTCCCCCACCTTCTCCTCCTAGAAGCGGGGAGGCTCTAGGGAGGAAAGCCCCTTGGGTTCTCTCCTCAACTCCCCACTCCTGTATCCCCAAGTGCTGCTTCCTATTGACCACTGCCGCTCTGCATTCGGCCTTGCCCGAGTCCCATCCCCATAATCCAAACAGAAGCAACAGCCTTGAGCTGTGTTTCCATGACTTTTCCCAGAGGCTTATCACAGCCACTCATAAGTCATTTCTCACAGTCCCTCTCACGGCCAGTACGGAAGTTGTCAGTCTCCATCCTGAGCCTGTATGTAGTCCAACCTGAAGCTCAGCAGTGGGTTGTTGTTACCTTTTTTTTTCTCCTGATTTCTTGGTCTCCTGGATTCAGTGGACATGGGAAGTAGGCAAGACCTGGGAACATCAAGCTTCCAGGGAGCAACAATCCGTTATGAGGCCACAGGAAGCCATAAACCTGGGGAACTTGGCCATGACTGGGAGTCGAGTGGGACTGAAGCTGGCCTGCTGAGCCGTTAACCAGCTTCTTTCCACAGGATGAGCAATGTAGGCTCTGACTCAGGCTCCTATACACACACACACACACACACACACACACGCACACGCACACGCACACGCGCACGCACACGCACACCAAATGCTCTGCAGTTGCTCGTCCATCTCATGCATTCTGACAGACCATCTTCCTCCCAACCCCAGCTCCCGCCCTTGTCACAGAAGCCTTGTTCCTTGTCTCGCCCGCCGTTTAAAATGTAGATGCTACGGGACAGGCCACTTGTAACCCAAGCTAAAGCCCTGTTCATCTCCCCACCCAATCCAGGACAGCAGACTCACTGGAAACAACAACCCCCAGGATACCATTTCACCAGGAAGTTCCTGTCCCAACGACCTAGGGACAGAAGTAGAGGACTCTCTGTCTCTCTGTCTCTGTCTCTGTCTCTGTCTCTCTCTCTCTCTCTCTCTCTCTCTCTCTCTCTCTCTCTCTCTCTGTCTCTCTGTCTCTCTCTGTCTCTCTCTCTCTCTGTCTCTCTCTCTCTCTCTCTCTCTCTCTCTCTCTCTCTCTCTCTCTCTCTCTCTCTCTGTCTCTCTCTCTCTCTCCCCTCTCTCTCTCTATCTATCTCCCCTGCATGCTGGCCCGGCACTGACCTTTAGCTTCTTTGTCCTCAAACCCATTTACCACGAGGCCATGAGCTCTAAAAAGGAGCACGTACGTTACTCGTCTTCCCATGCCTTTGCATGCTCTCCAATGTTGGAAACAGCACCAAATCATTGCTGTAGAGGTGTGTACACATGCATGCAGAGATGTATGCATACGTGTCTGTGCATGTGTACATACATGTGGCTGGTAGCGTTTTGACTTCCAAGCCCCAGGCTCCTCTGATCTCAGCTCTCAGTGTCAACTTCATGGTCCTAGTTCCTAATGAAGACAAGCAGGAGACTATGTCTAGGTTGACCTGGACCCTTGTGTTTCGTAGAGGAGGGTGTAGAGATTCAGCCCTGCTTGTGTTAAATCAACAGTCTTGATGTCTGAGGCCTGGAAACTAGACTTCAAAATGGTACACTCACATGCCGTGATGGAGCCTGTTTACCATCCTTCACACAGTGAGGCAGATATGAGGGATAGCTTCCCAGGCATCATCTGGTGGAGGAAGACCTGGAATGTTCTTGGTAGAGGTGGGGGAAAGGGTATCCTTTCATGCCGGGAAAGGAGAGGGGAATCCCTTGGAGGATGGGGACTCATGCTCAAGAAATCCACGCTATCACCAAACCCTCGTCCATCATGTTCTTATCAACTTGTAGAATGACCCCAAATGACCCCGCAAGAGATGTGCTTTATCCATTTTATAGGTCAGGAAGCTGACCTATCGTACATGGCAAAGGTGGCCCGGGACCACGTACTGATAAGAGGCAAGGTTCACTACCACTCACAGTGTCCCGTCTCTTTTCCTCGGGTCGCTCACCACATTATCAATTTCAGTTGCCTGGCAGAAGGAGAAGCAGCCCTGGCATGAGGCAAGGATATAGAGGCAATGGCTTCCGACAGGGCTAATTCCAGGGCACCCACTTTATGATGTGTGGTGTCCATTAGTGCCACAGGACTGGGAGCCAGCTCCCCCGCAGCGTTCGTGATCCCTTAACCATCTGAAGCATGGAATGGATTTGACACTGAAGAGACAGATCTGCCACTTAGCTGCTTGGAACCTCAGTTTCCCCTCTGGTAAAGTAGGATAATCATATCTCCATGATAGAATTTTGACATGATACAATTAGCTACCATGAGGAACACGGCCCACGGCCTGATCTGTCAGCATCCCTTAGAATGCAGTGCTCAGACAGGCTGAAGATCAAGTTTAATATGTGCCTGTTTTGTGGCCAGTGGATTCTGTCTGTCATAACCACAGGGTCCCAGGTTCTGGGACACCCAGCATCCCTTCCAGCATGCCAAGTTCTTGAGAAAGCCATGGAGTGCTGAGGGTATAGGCAGCTCATTTTTCTTTGGCTGTCCATCTGTGTGTCGACTCAGTCTAATCATGGCCTGGATCCCTCTCCTCCCCCCCCCCCCCCCCCCGCAGCCTTCCGACATAATGAGTGCCCAGATCCTGGCGTTCCAGTTAATGGCAAGCGGTTTGGTGACAGTCTGCAGCTGGGAAGCTCCATCTCCTTCCTGTGTGATGAAGGCTTTCTCGGCACGCAAGGCTCTGAGACCATCACCTGCGTTCTGAAGGAGGGCAGCGTGGTGTGGAACAGCGCCGTGCTGCGCTGTGAAGGTGAGTGCCCACGGGCTGGGACAGTGGCTGTCAGCCTGAGGGCTGAGGAGAGGGAATGAGTGCCTCCAACCACTGTGGTCCATCTCTGCATCCATCCATCCATCCAGTGACCCAGGGCCTCTCCTTGCCGTCATACTGGGGTGGGAGACCTGATGGGAATGCTTTGCCTGGGAATTTGAATTGTGACCAGAAAATAAACTGGAAAAACTCCTTCTGGAATATCAGCCACCAAAGTGTGTCTTCTTTCAGCTCAGAGCTCACGATACGACAGCTGTGAGAACCTGGGTTTCTAGTTCCTGTCCCGATGATCCTGCCGTCCCCCACACAGGGATGCCAGCGCTCTGAGTTTACCCTCTCAGGCTGCCTGTTGTCCTTTCCTGCATATGTTCATTCCTATCATTTCTGGCCTCTCCCTGCTCCAACAGCTGTGCTCCTTAAATGCTGCCTTGATATCCCATGGTCACTCTCCAGGTGACGCACAACAGGCCAACCGGAAGACACATGACTCTCAGCAAGTGCCAGGCTCATTACAGCATCTGCCCAGCCCTGCCGTGTGTCTCAGGGCAGTTTTGAAACTTCCTAGACAAGCATTTGGTCCAGCAGACAGCAGATTTCAAACGCAGTAATCTGTGTTATGCCTCCTGAGGACAGGGCTCATAACAAATCTGTGTACCAAGCACAAGGCTTGACACAGATCAGTGCTCTATGAGACTCTCAATGGACAGATGTTACATGTCCCAAAGGTACGTTAAGGGCAGCTGTGCTGTTTGGACAGGCAGGGGCTATGGTTTTGAGAGTAGAAACCTGTTCCCTCTCATCTCTGTGATAGACAAAGGATGGAGACCTATGAGACCTACCCTAGACCCAGACCCCACCCCACAAGTGAGCGGTCCCAGGAGGATAAGGAGGGGAGGGCCTCTGAGGGGGCTTTGCCACCCAGCTGACAGGTGAGTGAGATAGGAAGGACCAACCAGAGGCCACTGAATGAGCCACTTTTCCACCCGTCAACTGAAAAACAGAAAAGAGATGGGTGGATGATAAAAGATAGCCATCTTCCAAGGGTCTCCACAAGCATAAAGCAAGCACTCCTTAGTATTTGCTCTGCTTTCATTGTGTGTGAGCTCCCTGAAACAGGACACCGTCCTGGCTCACAGTCTTACACCTGCAGAGTGTCCAACACTTGGCCAACACTCAGTCAATGCTGCTTGTTGAATGAATGAATGAATGAATGAATGAAGTCTTAACCTGCCCCCCTCCCATGAGAAATGTGTCACTGGCAGACATACTCTCTCCACCTTACAGCCAACCAGCCAGGTCACATTGGGGAAGCCACATGGCCGTTCTGTGCCTCAGTTGCCCCACCTCTGAAACGCAGGTGATTCAGGAACTCCCAGCTGAGATGTTGCAGGCATGGCTGGCAGACAGAGAACACTCAGTAGGTGTGGTGGTTAGGATCATTCGAACTTGATTTTGACCATTTCTTCATCAGGCCAATCAGATCAGGAGTGACTCCCCTTTGGGGGAAAAGGTTATATGCTTGAGAACAGTAAAGTTAAAAACCTTCGAGCCAGAGAGAGCCAGGGCCCAGGACCCCACGCTCACCACTGCACCCTCCTTTCGTCTGGGCCTGGTGAGCCCCAGCTTCCCGACCAGCGTCTTCGTCTCGGTTTTTCCTGTATGTGTTTTTTAAATTAAGTATCCCCACCTGGTGGACAATTAAATGAAGACACTAATGGTCTTTCAGGCACTCCTTTAATATATTCTGAGAGCCACTCCAGTCTGGAGAGACTGTAACTGGGTAAGAAGGAAATGGCTTCTAAATTTGGAAAGGCAGAAGACTGTCACCTGCACATTTGAAGGCAGGAGTGGACAGAGGCTTTCTTAAAGAACCAGAGAGGGAATATTTTCAACCTCGTGGACCCTTAAGGTCTCTCTCTGCTTCACTCTCTCGCTGCCACTCAAAAGCAGCCATGGGCCGCACCTGAGTGGCTAGGCTGGGTGTGGCCAAGAGCAGTGTGTGTGGTTGTGTGTGTTGGAAGTCAGAAGTGTCCTAAGCAAGGTTTCCAGGTGCAGGGGGCTGCTTCCTGGCAGTGCCCGGATGTCGTGCACGTTCATCTCTTCATTGTCTGTCTTTCGAGGAAGAACCAGATCGCCGTGCCCCTCTGTGACAGGTGCTGGGCAAGTGTCACGTAATTATAGGCTAGCACCAGCCCCCGGAAGCAGCTGTAGGTATTGTCCCCACTGATGCCCAGGAAGACCAGTCACCTGCCCGGCACCGCCCCAGCCTGTAAGCACCAGCGCCAGAATTCACACCCAGATTCTGGGCTGCCCTTTTAGGATGATATCACTGCAGAGATGGTAATATCAAACGTCTTCGGGAAAGACTTCAAAGTATTCCCACCGAGAACAAAAAGCAGGTTTTCTACTTTTCACGTCCCAGTAGGAAATTAAAACAAAAGGAAGCATATTGCCTGTCGCCAAAGACAAGTCTCAGAAACTGAAAGCATAGAGAAGTGACAGTACTTAGACAAATGTATCAGTTATGACAATGGAGGTAATTAAAGTCCCCGTTAAAAACAAAGGCTCTCAAACCGGACTTAGGAAAACATTCAGGCTCACTGAATTACATCGGGGGAAAAAAAGAGAGATCAGTCAGTACTTTCATATTCCAGTCTTTTAAAGAGACTCTCCTCAAAGTTTCAAACCGTGTCCATGCGTAATTTTTTTTTAAGTTTAAAAAAAAAGTAAAGCTCATTTCCCACGAGAAAACTGTTTAAGATTTGGTGCAGTGGCTGGGGGAGATTCTCGAGCAGTAGACTGCTTGCCACATAAGCAGGACCTGAGTTCGGATCCCCAACACCCATGTCAAAAGCTGGGCCTCGAACGTCTGTCCTCCTATCCAAGTAGCTTGGCTTACAGCTAGTATTTCATCCCTTCGCGGATGTATGTCGGGCATCTCCTGTGTGCCAGGCACTAGGCTAGGTCCAGGAGCTCTCCTCTGTCCTGTTATAGAGCCTTTACCACCTAATCAAGGTGGAACCCCCTCTTCCCTTTCAGCCTCCAGTACCAGTCCTTAGCCAGTGCTTCTTGGGTTGTGTGCCCACTTGTTCCCTAGGCACCACCACGCTGCTCTGGGATGAACTTCCAGCATGATGTTGCATCCCTAAGAAAAGTCTGCTATATTTCTATGATTATCTCTAATGAAGAAAAGAACACCTATGTAAGAGTGTTAAAATGACTCTCTAGTTCATGCATTGGAATGGACTGAGAGGTCTCCAGTCATTTATTAATTCTACCTCCTGGGGTTTCCTTTTTAAACTGAATCATTCATAACAAGACATCTCTTGCACTCTGAATTTGTCTATGTATGAGAAGGTGTATGCAAGTGTGTGTGTGTGTGTGTGTGTGTGTGTGTGTGTGTGTGTATGAATGCATGTATGTATAAGAGTGTGAGGGTGCACATGTGTGTGCAGATGTATGTGCATGCATGGTTGTGAGTTCATGTGTGTGTGTACATGTTCACATGCACGCATGGAAACAAGAGGACAGTCTCACGTGTGCCTCAGGAGCCATCTACCTTGGGGTTTTTTTTGGGGGGGTTGCTATTGTTTTTGTTTGTTTGTTCAGACAATCTCTCACTGAGAGTCTCTCGTGCACCAGAGGTCAGATGTTATTTCTCAAGAGCTGCCCACCTGTTTTACTGGACAGAGTCTCTTACTGGGACCTGCAGCTTACCAGTCAGACTGGGTTAGCTGGCCAGCAGAGTCCCAATAGTGCACCTATCCTTTGGCATGTGTGCTGGACTTGAACTCAGGTCCTCATACTTACACAGCAAGCACTCTACTGACTGAGCCATCCCCCAGCCCTTTGAACTCTGAATTCTACAGATCACTCCCCTGAGTTTACATGATCCCTTCTCTCTTGTATTTCTTTAATTGGCACTAAGATCTAGACACTTAATCAGACTCACATTCCCTTTTCATTTTTTTTAATTGCCAGACCATGTAATAGACAGGGCTTTGTGTCTCCATCAAAGGCACATAATGTCCTATTGCCTCTCTTTTGGGACAGTAGGAGCTGCCTATGATCCCAGGCTGGAGACTGCAGAATGGTAACACTTCATTGTTCCATCTTTTTATGAGCTGGCATACTTGAAGAAAACATATCTTATGCTAAGATAGAGTTCAAAATGGAAAGATCATAGAGACAATTATTTTACAAATTTTTATTATTTGCATATTAATGAATGGACTCCCTAACATCTTCCTAAGTTGGATCGTTTTTAAACATCATTAGAGGTCAATGGATATACATTTATCTTGTCTATTTACAGTTCTCATTCTGAGTCATGTCCACATTGTCCTCCTGGCTAGCCGGAGCCCTTTGATGATGGCCTAGCCTCTTCTTGGACGGTTTCCACCCCGACCTAGCATCAGCTTTCTCTAAGGCACCTTTTAGTGCAAATTGATGTTTAGAAGCTGAGTACTAAGGGTGCTTATTACTATTGACTCACCCCGTGCTTGTAAGCCTTTTCAATGAACACAGCAGAGAAATGTTTTATCGAAGAAAATGCATGCAGGTTCATTTCATTTCAGATGAAGAAGCTTTTATCTTTTTACCTTATCTTCCTTGACACCCTATTCACCTGTCTTTTTACTCACGCTCAAAAGTGCAAGTCCCACACAGCACCATCCTGACTTCCCGTGTTGTGATGCATATCCAGCACTCTCAGAATGGTAAAGACAGTGCTGCTGACAATAACATGCTTACCCAAACTGTCTTCTTCATCGTCATCATCATCATCATCACCATCGTCATCATTATTCCCCCAATTCTATCGTTATTTCCTCACAGAGATGGGCTATCAAATTACTGTCTTTTAAAATCTCTTTAGGTTCTTATTCATAAATGTGCAATATAGTATTGTACTTGGTTTAAGTTTTTAGAAATTGTACACCAAATTTAATCATTTTAATGATGCAAAGTGATTATGTAGTTCCAGAGTTAAAGCTGTCAAAAAGATGTACATTTAAGGAAAGTAAAGCTCTGAGTATATATCCCTTCTACCCATGGGGAAGATGCTCCATATTCCTGATTTACCTGTTCACCAATTGCTCATCCGCGTGGGTACTAACACTGTGATACTAATTTAACTTTTTAAAGTTTTATTTTTACTTTCTACTTGTGTGCGTGCATATGCATGTCTATATGTGATTATGTGTTTATGAGTGCAGGTACCTGTAGAGGCCAGTAGAAGGTGTTAGATCCACTGAAGCTGGAGCTGCAGGTGACCGCAAACTGGGCCGCCCCCTACCCTGGGGGTGCTGGAAACTGACCTCAGGTCTTCTGCAAGAGCAGCTCCCACTCTTAACCACTGAGCCATCTCTCCAGCCTCTAATTTAACTTTCATATTTCCTCTTCTTTAGATTAATAGAACGCAGGACATCTGCACTCACATGCACACAGAGACACACTGCATGCATTTAGTCAACAACAACAACAGATTCTTTAAATGTTAAATTAGTATTAAAGTATTAGTGCTCACTCCGATGAACCATAAAGGAAGTATGATGCTATTTCTCTAAGTGATGTTCAGAAGTTGGACTGTTAAAGAGACACTGCGCCTAGGACTTCTCCTCTCTAGATCCTGCCAGTCATGGGCCATTCTGGAATATGCAAGTAACAGAACGCAGGATTGAATAGCGAGGTCAGTTGGCCATCATGTGTGCACAAGAAGAGATTAGCCATCTAAAGCAGTATAGTGGAAGAGAGAAACCAGAACATGGGGGCCAGCCGAGGAAGGAAATAAACTCCCCCCTGGAGATTTGAGAGAGGGCTATATTTACTCGTTGCAGCCAGGGCACGCAACACTGCCTTTGGTCTGTGGCTTCCCAGAACTTGAACAAGGAGGTCAACATCCAGCAGCCAGAGAGGCGGGGCCTGGAATGAATGTGAGCCAAGACTCAGTGTCTGCTTGAGACCTCCGGGGCACAGCAGCAGGCACATCCTCCCCACTTCTGAGTTCTCAAACATGCAATGAAGGAAATGATTCTGTGAGATGATGGATGGATTTGGAAAACCAGAGTTACAGAAGCGATAATACACATGTGTGATTTAGTTCTCGGTTTTTTATATAGACGCCATCTAATTGCTTAGTTTCTCTAAGCCTCCACTTGCAGAAATCAGAGCAATAATCCCCTCCCATAGAATGAGGGCAATAACATATGTGCCTTGTTGCTCCACAGTTTTCACGAGGATAATCCACGGTAAGCCCCAACACCTGGCAAGCGCTGGGTACCCTCCAGCTCATTGCTGTCCGTAGGACCGTGGTGTGCTCTGTGCTGCAGCAGGATTTGGAGACAGAGGTCTTCAGGTTAAATCTTAGCTCTGACTTCATTAGCTTAATGTCCTTTATCGAGGGTCTTAACCTGCTTGGCCTTCGTTACCTCCTTTGTAAAACTGGGATAACAACTTTATTTACATGCATTTGGATGACATAGTAAAGCAACCCAATGAGTAAGTCATCAAGAAGTATTGACACCTTTTCCTGTTGTCATTACTGTTGTTACCTTTTGTGTTAAAATCCTAATGTACTTTTTTTTATTAATAATGTCTGGGCTGGGGCTAGAGAGATGGCTCAGCAGTTAAGAGCACTTGTTGCTGTTCCAGAGGACCCAGGTTCAAGTCCCGACTTCCACACAGCTGCTCACAACCACCTGTAACTCTAGTTCTAGGAGATATGACCCTGTCTTCTGGCTTGTTCGGCACTAGGTACCCACATTGTGCACTGACAGACAGGCTGGCCAGACACCTAAACACATAAAATACAGTATGTTTAGGAAAAGAATCTCTGGGCCAAGGATGCACCTCAGCTAGTATGACGCTTGCCTAGCATGTGCAAATCCCTGCGTTTGATCCCCAGCCCCACATAAGCTAGATGTGGGGGTGCTTACTTGTACCCCCAGCACTCTGGAGATGGAGGCAGAATCAAAGTCATCCTTGGCTACATAATGAGTTTGAGGCCATTTAGGGCTACATGAGACCCCATATCTAAAAGGGAAGGATGTGTGTGTGTGTGGTGGGGGGATAGAAAGGGAGGGAGGGAAGAAAGGAAGGAGGAAAAATTAAGCAGCAGCTTAGATGATTCCAGGTGGGTTTCCATCTTGACCGCTGTTTTCACGGTCACAGAAACAAGAAGAGGAAACCTTGCAAGCCACATGCTTTCAACATGTCCACATGGATAAGACAGGCATCACTCATGCTCTTATCCTATTGGCCAACGCAGCCTCGTGACGTCACATGACAGTGGCAGACTGGGAAACCCACCGTGTTTCCTGAAGGAAGAGTGATGGGGTCGCTCTGATGACCACCACACAGGCTGGAGGCTAGGGCAGTGTGTCTGGAAGAAGGAATCATGGGAAGGTCTGGAAGAAGGAATCATGGGAAGGAGCCTAAGCAGGAGGCAATGGCATGCTTCATGAGACCAAAGCCAGCCAGAGGGTGGGATGAAGCAGCCGGTGGCCTGAAGAGTCACCTGCCCCGGACTGCATCCATCCATCCTTGTGGCCATTCTTTTACCCATCACCAAACAACCTTGAGCTACAGTCGTGTGTCAGGTGCTATGCTAAATACTGGGCATCCCTGTTGGAGCAGGCAAGTAATATGGTACTCGTAGTGTGGCGAGACACAGCACTGCCCTGAGCTGACCCCAAGTCTAGCCACTGTCTCCCCAGTGTTGATGGGAAGAAGTGCACTGAGCTGATGCCTCTGCCTCAGGCCTGACAATTGAGCAGGGAACAAAGAAAAAGGCAGCGTGACCCAAATATTAGCCCCACTGGAATGACAAACAGACTTTGCTGAAAGAATTTTCACGTCTTTCCCTTTAGGCCTTTTATAAACCTGCAAATGATGTAACCGGTCACATCTATAAGGGTCCCAGTTGACAAAGCTCACAGTTCAGGCTTTATGTAATTTTCCATAAAAAAACAAAACAAGTCCTTGTTGGCTGACACATTTTATAGAGAGGGTTTTTGTTTATTTGTTCGTTCATTTGTCTCTTAACAAATCCGCTTTTCTCCCTCTGTCCCCCAGCTCCCTGTGGTGGTCACCTGACTTCGCCCAGTGGGACCATCCTCTCTCCAGGCTGGCCTGGCTTCTACAAAGACGCCTTGAGCTGTGCCTGGGTGATAGAGGCTCAGCCTGGATACCCCATCAAAATTACGTTCGACAGGTGCTGCCCACCACAGCCTCGGGGAGGAGGGTGTGGGGATGATGTCTACCCTATGACAGAGTTGGGGGAAGGAACGTGGCAGCAATACTAAAACATCAGGGGGGAGGGGGGGACATGGGAGTGACTGCCTTGTGTGGGGACAGAGCTCACTAGCTTTACACTTGGGTCTGGTTGGTATATTGGGAGTCTGGCTGGGGAGGACAAGGGAAGTGAGTGATCACCTGGGCCCCTAGAGCCCTTTGTCTACTATGCCCTCAAAAAGAGATGGCAAGGAGACACCATTAGAAGCTGAAGACACAAGGCATTTGCGGGCCAGAACCCACACATCCTCAGCATGGGAAGGAGTGCTCTCCAATCTCGGTCCTAAATCCTGCTCAAGTGCCCCACTCCCAGGCTCTACTTAAGCCCCTTGGTGGGAAAGTAGCTTCCCGGACATGAGCCGAGACTTCCTCCAGATGGAGCATCAATGGTGTGAAATTTATGGTCTGCAAACTGTCCTGGGAAGGTTGGCACAGGCAGCATGCTGTGCTCCATGAGGCACTTTGTCCGCGTTGACACACTCCTTGTTGCTTTGAGTTTTTAAACATCTGTTTACAGATGTCAAAGTTAATCTTAGTTCCCCAAGCCAAAAACCAGATTTGATCCTGGGGCTTCAGCGGAGGGATCCCTGGCCTCAAACATTGTCTCTAGGTCTTAAGATGGATTCTGGCAGATGGATTCTGGCCCATGTTCTAGAGAGGACTGACTGCCCATGCACTTTTTAGAGAGGAAGGAGGAAGAGAGTTAACCACAGTAGAGGAAGTCCTTCCACACTGATTCGTAAATGTATGCAAATTATATTAAAATATCCTGTCTGTTGGAATCCGGTTGTCTGGAGCCCTGGGTGAAGCGGGCCAAATGATACGCTCTGGGTTTCTTAAGATATCTCCATTTGCATCCTTTGGTAGGTTTAAAACCGAAGTCAACTACGACACCCTGGAAGTGCGAGACGGACGGACATACTCAGCACCTTTGATTGGCGTTTACCACGGGACCCAGGTGCCCCAGTTCCTCATCAGCACCAGCAACTACCTCTATCTCCTCTTCTCTACCGACAAGAGTCACTCAGACATTGGCTTCCAGCTCCGCTATGAGAGTGAGTCTCAGTGGTTGGTGCCAAGAGGGAGAGAACCAGGCTGGCCTGGGTGGGTGAAAGCCCCCTGACTGTGCTCCTCCACAGGCCCAGCTCCCCGCCATCTGGTAAAATGCACTCAGAAGGTGCTTCCTTATTCTCAGCCCCTCTCACTCACTGGTCATGGCAACTGAGTCACTCACGACCTTCAGGCCAGGTCCCATGTGCACACCTCACAGCTTCCTCTGTCTACAGGTGATTGGGTGCTGCCTTACGCCCCGCAAGGTCATGACTGACCATGACCTTGAAGTTAGCTGGCATCTCCCTTACACCTGCCACCTCTAATCATCTTCCCCGTTCATCCCCTTGATTTAGAGGGCTAACCTCACCTCAATACTTTCCAGACCAAATTAGAAAGTGCCATGGGTATGGGTTGAGAGCATCATGGTGACAGAGTCATTTGCTTACTCATGATTTTGTCACCCAGCCTTTGTACAGCGCCTAACCCGTAGCATGCATTCAGTAGACTTGCACTGAGTGTGTTAACCAGCCCAGCCTGCTTGAGAGCTGGGCCTTCAAATGCCCCTCGTGAATACCAAGGGCCACATTTCATGAGTCATGAGTCAGTAACTGGTAACTTCTGCTTTTGTAAACCAAAACCTCCTTTTATAAGCCAGGAGGGGTTCCTCCGTGGTGACATGACCCGCTGTCTATTGCAGCTGTGACCTCTCTCTCTTCCAGCTGTCACACTGCAGTCAGACCACTGTCTGGACCCGGGGATCCCCGTCAATGGACAGCGTCATGGAAACGACTTCTATGTGGGTGCTCTGGTGACCTTCAGCTGTGACTCAGGCTACACATTAAGCGATGGGGAACCCCTGGAGTGTGAGCCGAATTTCCAATGGAGTCGGGCCCTTCCTAGCTGTGAAGGTGAGGCATACCAGCAGGGGGCGCTGGAGAGAACATTCTTTTCCTGCCCTGAGAAACCAAGAGCCTCAGTCACTGACTGCCCAACCCCCATCAGTGAGGTTGGAGGTTTGGGGGTTCATGGAGTCCAAGAAGGATGGTTAGGGGAGCTCTCTGAGACACACTCTCTCTCTCTGCCCACTTCACTTCTGCAGCTCTCTGTGGTGGCTTCATTCAAGGCTCCAGTGGCACCATCTTGTCACCCGGGTTCCCTGACTTCTACCCCAACAACTTGAACTGCACCTGGGTCATTGAGACGTCACACGGCAAGGGTGAGTGTGGCAGGGACCGACCTCTAGGCCAGGACTCCAGGGTCCCAGGTCAGAGCAACTTCCATGAGGATTTCACTGCACAGTAACGTGTGAGCTTAGTCTGAGTTTTCTCACCAATAAGGAAACTTGCAGGACCCACACATCTGTCTGTGTCACAGAAGTCATTTAGTAACTACTGCTGAGACTCTAACCTTTCCATGCTTTAAGAGATCTCACTCGTGACCATCCATCAAACCCCATTCAACAAAGTGTGCCCCATCAAACGGCAGTACACCCTCACTGGTACAGAGATGGGAAGCTCTTCCACAAAACGCCATACACACACACACACACACACACACACACACACACACACACACACACAAGCATGGGGAGCAGAGCTAGGAACTGAATGTAGGACTGTATGCATGTTTGACAAGCCCCTACCACAGAGCTCGATTCCTCAACCCCCTTTTTACTTTTGAGACAGGGCTTTGCTAAGTTATTCAGGCTGATTTTGAACTTGTGATCCTGTTGCGTCCTAATATTTGGGATTGCAGGCCTGTGCAGCCAGGCCTGACTGCTATCATTCTTGGTAAACCTGTTGTCTCTGCATCATTTCTTAGGTGTCTCTGAAACCTTTCTTCCGTCCCCTCTTCCCTCATGTTCACCCCTCAGATTCAGAGCTTGGCAGCCCCCTCTCACACAGCTTTCTGCTTCCGGGGGCGACGCACATTCGTTTGCCTCTGTAGACTGTGCTGCAGCCTCAGCTTCCTAACAAATGTAGTCTTTGGGAGTCCAAGTTCAAAGCAAGGATGCTGGTCACAAGTTAGTGCGTACTTGAAGCAGTGTTTGCCCGATTCCCCCCACGTGGCAGACACGGGGCTAGAGATCGGCAGGAAGCAGGCTGTTCCAGCCTGTACCCCTGATGCTTAGTCTAACATCCCCTTAGAGGTGGCTCCTCCACTCTGCGGTGTAGCAAGAGTTTCAGGACCTAGGCTCACGGCTTTGGGTTTTCTACCCTGGGGAGTAGAAGCCAGGCATCTATGTTTGACAGTCTGCCACTGATAATTGTGAGACATGCTTTTAATAAAAATAAAAAAAGACTCTGATCTAGAAGAAATAGCATGCAGAGGAGTGGGGTGAGGGGGCTGAAATAGAAGAATAACCCTCCTAGATACCCAAATACCAGTTTGAGCTGACAGTGTGTGGTGAATGCATTATTAGTCCAGGGGTAGACATCCTTTACTCAGCAGGGGTACAGTCCATGTCCAGAAATAGAGGCCTCTGTGTGCACAGGCAAAACAGACTGTGGGACATGACTGAAGTATCATTTTAGATCCACCGAAGAGGTTAAATAAACAGAATTTAGAAACAGTGGGGTTATGAGGCTAGAGAGGAAATCTCAGTTGGTGAAGCATTTGCTTTACAAGCACAAGGACCTGAGTTCGATCCTCAGCACCCATGTGAAAAGCAGGGCACGGTGTCTTTGTAATCCCAAAGCTGGGAAGGCAGAGACAAGAGGATCTCTGGGGCTCACCAGCCAGTCAACCCATCCTAATCAGTGAGCCCCAGGTCCAAGTGAGAGACCTTGTCTCCAAAAACAATATGGAAAGCCATTGAGGAAGAGCACCTAGAATTAAAACCCCGGCCTCTACATACACACCTGCCCATGCACATACAGCTTCCCTATACACATGTACGGCTACACACACACACACACACCCTGAGTGAGTTTAACTATTTGAAAAGGAAAGTTAAAAACCCCATCAATAGCTCATCCACGAAGCCACATGGATAGCAGCAATAGAAAGCCGTAGATAGTTGAGCCTCTGGTAGGATGTGCCTTTAACAGAGATAATCCATAAAGGCAAAGACTGCTAGATTCAATTAAAATTTAAAAATTGATAGGATTTGTATTAAAAAAAAACCCTCCATGAAAATGCAAAGTCAATAGTAAATACGCAAAAAAACTATCTATGATGTATGTAATTGACTAAGGACTGCCAACCTGATGTGTAAAGAGCTCTTAAATTCTGTAAGAAAACTGCCCGGCCCATCAGCCTGAAAAATGAGCAGACCTATAAACTAACACTTCATAATTGAAATACAAATTGAAAACACCAGCCCCACCAATAATTAAAGATGTGCAATTTCAGCCAGTAATGAAACAGTTCCCTTTCCCTGTGACATAGGGACGTCATTAATGCACTTGTGTGGTATAGACCCAGTTACACCTCCCTGCCTCCCTGCCTCCCTGCTAACCCATGCAGACAGGTCTCGGCTTCTCCCAGCAGTGGTCCAGGAGTGGGAACCAGTGCGGCCTCAGTAGCAAGCAATTTCACTTACTGTAATTTACCTGAACACAAGTAATAAAACTGCATATTATCACAGAGCTAACAGAAACATTTTTTTATTATATCAAAAAAAATTAAGAATTAGGGCTGAGAGATGCCTCAGTTTGTAGCACGCTTTCTCAGCAAGTGTGAGGACCTGAGTTCAGATCTCCAGCACTCATGTAAAAGGCCAGGTGCAAGCCGGGCGGTGGTGGCGCACGCCTTTAATCCCAGCACTCGGGAGGCAGAGCCAGGCAGATCTTTGTGAGTTCGAGGCCAGCCTGGTCTACAGAGCGAGATCCAGGAAAGGCTCAAAGCTACACAGAGAAACCCTGTCTCGAAAAACCAAAAAAAAAAAAAAAAAAAAAAAGGCCAGGTGCAGCAGCACATGTCTGTGACACCAGAGCTGGTGAAGCAGAGACACCAGGCTCCTTGGGACTTGCTGGCCAGCTGCTAACCTGGTAAGCACCGGGTTCAGTGAGAGACCCTGGCTCAAAGAATAGTGTGGAAAACAATAGAGGAAGATATCAATATCACCCCCTGGCTTCTGCACACATGGCACACATGTACATAGTACACACACACACACACACACACACACACACACACACGCACACGCACGCACGCGCGCACACGCATACACATACACACACACACGCACGCATGCGCACACACGCATACACATACACACACGCACGCACGCGCACACACGCATACACATACACACATGCACACACACAAATTAATTAGCTAATTAATTAAGAACTAGTGAGACTGGATAGATGACCCAAATTCAGTTCTCAGAACCCATTTTAGGTGGCTCATGACTGCCTATAACTCCAGCTCCAGGGAATCTGACTCCATCTAGTGGTCCCCACAGGCACTACATACATGTAGCATATAAACACACACATACTCACAAAACACGAAACAAACACAGAGTGCAGCCACAGAATAAAATGCTAGGCAGCTACACAAAGGAATAATATAGGAAAGAATGTCTGTGGACCATTAGAGGTATGTCAATAAGCTGCTGAATAGCAAAGTATGCATCACCCCAAATATGTTGATTTTTTTAAAGCACAAGCAAGGTTATTTGTATAGGAACTGATCTGCAGAGATCTACCCTACATGTTCATGCTAGCTGTCCTTTATTCTCATCTTCAGACTTCTTTTCCCATTAATGAGGAATATATTTCATGAACCACACTATCAGAATAAAGAAGAAAACTTGAAAGAAAGATCACTTCTATACATATCACATGTATTGAAATAGCCACCTTGGCTTTCAAGGCCAACTCTGCTCAGGGCTAGGACCTCCCAGAGTTTTTCCATCAAGGCAAGAAAGAAAGAAAACATCTAGGAGTCAAGGCAACCCTGAGAAATACTAGAAAGCTAACCCCTGTATTCAAGGTGTCCCATACCTGGGTACCTATGATTAGAGAGATACACACTTCTATGTCTGAGCTATGATCTGTCTATGATCATGTGAGTGTATATGTCACTGTATTTCTGTGCATGTCTACCTAGAAGTCCCTGCAGCTCATCGACTGACTATTTAACAAATGCTTGTTCGATGATGTAGACCCAGATCCCAGTGTACCACGACGAAGCAGACAGAAAGTCATGGACACTGGAGTCCAGCCCAGGATACTAGGCAAGTGTCCTGGAGTTCAAATGTGAGCTTGTGTTCAAGGACATCCAGAAAGGAATTGGCTGGAATAAAAGGTCTGAATCAAAGAGAGGTAGTGGTAATTAACCAGATCTCCTTAGACCTTCTTCCTTAGAACCATGCAAAGGCTTCCCCTAACCTCTAGCATCGAGCCCCCAAACCAGGCAGGGAAGCCCTGGGCTATATCCAGTCTCCTCAGCTGCCTGCTGAGTCCCAGCTACCCAGACCTTACCTCAGTTTCTAGAACTTGCCAGCATCAGGGGAGAGAAGACAGTCCCAAACTTGCATTTTAACCCCCACCTCCATAACATATCTGGAGCTCTTTGAAGGACAGATCTCTGGTTCCCAGCACCCCGCCCCCTCCACTGGACACACCAGGAGCTACGGTCTGTTTGGCAGGATGAATTGAGAGGATCAGCCCACACCCTTGTCCTGGGCTCTGTTCCTAGGACTAGTTGGGCTAACAGACTCCTGGCTGCTTATTTGACTTGCTCCCAAATAATCGGAAACCCAGCTGGGGAAAGTTGAACTTTATTCACAATTGTTCAGCCGCCATATGGCAGGGTTTCTAGAGTCAGGGTCAGACCCAGCCTGGGAGAACCAGCTTAGGCCACCCGTCCTCAATAGGCCAATTAAGGGAATAAAGTATTAGTGAAAAGCACAAGAGAGAGAGTTTTTCAATGTGGACACATTGAGAAGAGGAACAAAGGGATCCGATCTCTCTCTCTCTCTCTCTCTCTCTCTCTCTCTCTCTCTCTCTCTCTCTCTCTCTCTCTCTCACACACACACACACACACACACACACACACACACACACACACACACAGAGTGTGTACTCCACTACTCCATGTCTGTCGTTGGAGACCTAACAAGAGCTATGCAATCCTGGACAAGGTTTGGTCTCACCCATCACCATTATCTCAGCTCCAGTCTCTCCTGCAAGATGACAAGTTCTCAGAACTATGTGGGGGTCTCTTTCCTGAAGATAAGAAGCCCCAGCTCTGGCTGACACCAAGACCCCAGCCCTTTCCTTCTCCCCACATGACATTCCTTCAGCATAAAATCAAAGTCAGCCCAGAGTGCTCTGTCTCAATAGAGCCATAGCCAAGTGCTGGAGCCAATTGCCATAGCACAATATGTCTTTCGGTCACATGGGGGTGTGATAGTGAAAGGACTTATCATTGCAGGTGTCTATAGAATGTGACCTTGAAGAGACCTCAATGTTACTAGGAAAATAGGGTTTCTTCTTTAGGGTCCTTAATATCATTAATAAAAGAATTTAAAGGCAGACTCGGAAGCTTGAGGACAATTTTATTACATTTCAAGGGGAAAAAAAAAAAAACATCAGGATGGACAAGATGGAAATCCAGGCAGCTCCCCAGAGGAAGGAGGTGGAAAGAAAGTTGTGCCTTTTAGGCATGGAGGTCAAAAGCAGTGAGGAAGCCCAGAGTGTGTCAGAGAAAGCAGGTTTAGGATTACGATCTGAGTTCACAGGACACAGGTTCGCCGACTTTTGTGCCCTGGGACAAAGGATTGCACCTGGAAACATGGTTAGTTAGAATAGAAATAGAGACAGCTTACCAAGTAGGAAAAAGCACTTCCAAGAATGGACTTTTTCCAATGGGCTGAGGGAAAGGTCCCCAAAGCATCAGGCTGCATTGAACAGAGCCCTTTATAACTCTTCATAGTCCCTGCTTCCCACATCTGTATCACCACCACCTCTTCCTCCTCCTCCTCCTCCTCCTCCTCCTCCTCCTCCTCCTCCTCCTCCTCCTCCTCCACCACCACCACCACCACCCCAACCCCCACCCCGTGAATGTTCTGTTCTGGTGGACAAAGCCCACTTCAAGGTGAGGAAAAGCTTCCAGGCTCCCTCTGCAAATGGGCTTCTTTGATGTGTTAATCTTGGCATTTTAGTCTCTAGTCCCTGTCCTCACTCCACACCAGGAGTGGCCTCTCTTAACCTAGAAGGTCACCTGGGGACCTGGAGGCCAGATTACCTGCTGAGTCGCTGCTGTGTGCCAGGACTGCACTGGGAGCTCAGCAGAGTGGCTCTCCTGGTTGAGTCTTACCCTGAGGACTAATGTCACCTGGGAGGGGAGTCTGCCATTCACCTATGGCGGCGTCTGAGGGAAGGAGCTGCTGCGGGACCCAAGCAGCTCTGGCTACTGCCCTTCCACCTGGGCACAGACAGGTGGCCCCTGCAGTTTCTGCCCTGTGCTGTTGCTCACGCCACTGTGTGGATCTGTCACACCAAATAGGATTCAAACTCCAACTAGTACAACGTCTATTTCTGTGACAATGTCTTCATTTCTTCACAATGGCCAAAAAGCCCACAAGCAGTCAGCACAGCTGGGAAACCCGAGGGCTTCAGCTGGGTTTGCTCATCCTCAGATTCCCAGCCAAATGTTCACTCTCCAGGAGAGGCTGTGTTTGCACGATGGAGGAGCAGGGGCAGGCTAGTGTCTCATCAACTCGTTTCTGCCGGTCGCTGTGTTGGATCCACATGTTCCCTCCACGCATGCTCATACCTGTTTGCCAAGAGCTGTACCTACCCTCCCTGGTGAACCCCTCCCATGCTTTTCATGAAGGTCTCCAGGCATGGTTGCCTCGTACACACCCCCACCCCACTGAGGTCACTCACTGTTGCTGTGACTCTTTCCTTCACCAAGCCAGATCTCTCTCAGCACTAAACACCAAGCCCAGTGCTTGGTACGGACATACGACCTTTATCCTTGAACACGTTGGTACGTGGGTGCATCTTGGTTACCTAGATGTGGAGTATTTACCAATCATCACCCTAACCCTACCACCTCTGCCGACTTCCCAACGCTCACAGAAACCCAGACACTTGGGGATCCCCGACTCCTTCCCCTCCACAGGAAGACAAGAGCATGAGAACATTTTAAAATGCTTCAGCCTTAGTGGCTTGGATCCATCCATCATGTACCAAAAGTGCATCTGTGATGGTGATGTGCGGAGGTGGCTCTTGTAGGTGGGTGCCTCCTGGTCAGTAGGACCTACTTAGCATGCAGATTGTGGCCCAGGAGGTCTGTAGAGAGGCGTTTCTCACAAGCTCCCAGGTCCATAGCCCACACACAGAGTAGCAAACGGACCCTGTCCTTGTCACACTACATGGCCCATGAATGTACTGGCTCGCGCATACGCTGACACATAGAGCCACACAAACGGAAGTCAGGACGAACCCAGGAGCTGCACTGGTTGTTAACATCCGTCTGCTCCAGCAGCTTCCTCCCCACCCTCCCCTCCATCCTCCACCTACTCTCTTCCTCTAGCCTGAGAGGCTGCATCCTGGAGTGGGAGGAGTGGGCAGAATCGCCTCTGCAGTCAGGTGGCCTGGGTTCAGCTCTGCTGTCTGTGAGGAGGACCTTGGACAAATGACTTCATCTCTTTGTGCCGTCTTTTCCCTGGGTCTAAAATGGAGATGGAGCAGGGTCGCACCCACGTTTTAGGGTAACTGGCAGATCCATTTCTACAGCTTCACTTCCAGCTGCTAAGTGCTGGCCTCAGAGCAAGCAAAACAGAGAAAAAAAAAAAAGTGGCACCAGGGATATAGAACTCAGTGAAGGGATATTATTGCTTTTACTTTGCCTTACACTTTTAACCTCCTTCCCAAACTCTGACACTTGGTAGGTGCCACGGATGTGTGTCTTTATACAAATCGACACAGATGCATCTCCACTGTTGTCCAAGGGTGCCCACATCCCCCGTCTTCCCACTTTCCAGTTCTCTTTGCTGCCCCTGCCCCTCCTCTACCTCACGTCACTTCTCAGCTTCCACCTCCCTTCTCTGCTGCTGCAAAACTCTCCTAAACGTGCTGGTCCAAGCCGATGGCTTCAAATGCCACCTTCTGCTGGTGACTCTCAGATCCACCACTCAAGTCCCACCCAAGTCCCAAACTCCTGAATCTTCCTTCAGCTGCTCACTCGAAGCTTAGATGCTGCCCAGGCTGGGTTCAAGGCCAGAGCCGCTGTTCTGCTCTCTGCTGCAGCTGCATGTCTTCTTTGTCGCCTTTGCATGGCGCCTGCTGTTGCTGCCAGCCCACCTGCCTGGGGTCCTCATCCACCTCCTGCTCTTGCCCCTGATGCCAAGCCCCACCACTCTGGTCCATTGCGAGCAGCCATCCTTGTAACCGACTCTCTACCTCCCTCCTCCTCCAACTCCATCCTCCTCATGACCACCATCTTGCTACAGCCAAGGCCTGGCCTGTGCTGGGATAGGGCAGCTCTCTTGCGGGCTCCGTGCCCAGCTTCAGGTCCAGGTGCTTCTCCTAAGCATGCCCAACTGCTGCTCAGCTCTGGACACCACAGCTGCTCTGTCCCCAGAGACAGGCTGGTCCCTACCAGGGACAGTCTTCCTTGTCTTTTTTTTTTTTTTTTTTTTTTTTTTTTTGTGTGTGTGTGTGTGTGTGTGTGTGTGTGTGTGTGTGTGTGTGTGTGTGGTTTTTTGAGACAGGGTTTCTATGTGTAGCTTTGCGCCTTTCCTGGAACTCGCTTTGGAGACCAGGCTGGCCTTGAACTCACAGAGATCCGCCTGGCTCTGCCTCCCGAGTGCTGGGATTAAAGGCATGCGCCACCACCGCCCGGCCAAGTCTTCCTTGTCTTAAACTATTGAATGACTGTACATCCTTCCAACTCAAGTATTCTCTGCTTTGAAAAACCGCCCCACATGCCTCTCTTCCGGTTATACTTTTGTTTTTTCGAGACAGGGTTTCTCTGTGTAGTTTTAGTGCCTGTTCTGGATCTCACTAGGTAGACCAGGCTGGTCTTGAACTCACAGAGATCTGCCTGCCTCTGCCTCCTGTGTGCTGGGATTAAAGGCATGCGCTACCGCCGCCCGGCCCAGCTACACTTTTTAATCAATTACTTATTTATGTGTGCATGCTTATGTGAGTGCATATATGAATGCTGGTACACATGAGTGTGGAGACCAGAGGACAGCTTTGGTGTTGTTCCACAGAGCCATGCGCCTTGCCTTTATGAGACAGGATCTCTCACTGGCCTGGGGTGCGCAGGCGGGGCTAAGCTGGCCGGCCAGTGAACCGCAGGGGTGAGGGGGGTCAGCCTGTGTCTACCTCCCCAGCTGTGGGATTAACAAGCACAAAACACACACACACACACACACACACACACACACACACAGAGCTTGTTTACATGGGTTCTGTGGACCGAACTCAGGTCCTCACAGCAAGCATTTGATTGACTGAGCCATCTCCCTCATCCCTGTCCCTGCTGTAGGCACCCATGGCAGGCTGACCTACATTCAGCCTAGCATCTATCCTCTCACCGCAGCCATCTTTTAAAACGCATCGGCCTTCCCCTCCTCCTCCCCCTGGATCCTTGCCCACGGTACAGACTCCATGACTGTCCCTTGCAAGTGCTGACCACCACCAGAATGAGGCGCTGGTGTCTAGCCGCCTGCCCACCCCAGCCTGGGCCTCTGCTCTCTCTGCAGGGGTGTTCTTCACCTTCCACACCTTCCACCTGGAGAGCGGCCATGATTACCTCCTCATCACTGAGAACGGCAGCTTCTCCCAGCCCCTGAGGCAGCTAACCGGTTCGAGGCTGCCAGCACCCATCAGCGCTGGGCTCTATGGCAACTTCACCGCCCAGGTCCGCTTCATCTCTGATTTCTCCATGTCCTATGAAGGATTCAACATCACCTTCTCAGGTAATGAGTGTGACCGTCCCTGGGGAAAAGAAACCAGGGAACCATTCTCCCCACCCCCACCCCCCACCCCCGTGTAACTCTCCAGTCTTGGGATGACTGACTTCAATACTGCAGCCAGAGATACTTAGCTTAAACACAAGGAAGAACTTCCCAGGAATGGTCTTGGCGTGGATTAGTAGGTTCGTTCTCTGACTCACTGAACGTGACCACCCAGATGGCTTAACCAGAGGATTTCCTAGACGTCCCTTCCGGCTCTCCTTGCTTCACAGTCTCCTCTTGGCTCACTTCTACTGGTCTACAACCCCATCCCAGAAGGAAAGAGTTGAGAGTTAGGGTATCAATGTTTGAGTCTCATTTAGCATCAGCATCAATGCTAATTTTAGACCAATGTGTATTTCGCTCTGTATTGGGGAATCCTTCAAAGAAAGCGCTTGGCATTCGGAGAGACTAGGGCTTTACTCCATCACCTCTGTCTCCGGCACCCTCATCCTGATACTCAAAGGCTTCCTGCGTCAGCAGGACAGAGGGACTAACAGCTTCCTCCTTGGATGGTTCTCATTTTAGTTTCTTACTAACCTCTACATAGAAGCCCCAGGTCACCTGCCTGGGCAGGCTTGGCCAGTAGGACCCTCATCTCCACTGTACAGAGCACTGGGCATCGAGAGAAGTCACTTTCATGCTGTCACTAAAGACATCATGCAGATCCTTGGCCCATTATTACCACCCGCCATGCTTACTGTTGGTCTCAAAGCCAGCCTCACCCAGAGGAAACTTGAAAGAGGCATTTGGAGTCAGGATGCTAGTGCAAGTTGCTTGAAGCAGGGTCACAGACTCTGACCCTTGAAAACGGCTGATTGTGTGCCTGGAGAGAAAGTGCCAGGTCTCGGGGTTCAAATGGAACCAAAGGAACAAGGATGGGAGAGAGGACCCTCAGAAATTCTCCAAGAATCTGAGCCCCAGTAATCAGGGTTCCCAACATTTCTCTTGACCTCAGCCCTCAGAATGACTCTTCCCCCACACTTGTTGAGGGCTAGCATGCTACAGTCTCTGTCTTCATTTCTGGTCCTTTCCCTGGCACTGTGGCTGTCCCCAACTGCCCCTGTGCCTAACACTCCCATGGCTTTCCTTTGCAGAATATGACCTGGAGCCCTGTGAGGAGCCTGAGGTCCCAGCCTACAGCATCCGGAAGGGCTTACAGTTTGGTGTGGGCGACACCCTGACCTTCTCCTGCTTCCCCGGGTACCGTCTGGAGGGCACGGCCCGCATCACGTGCCTGGGGGGCAGACGGCGCCTGTGGAGCTCGGCTCTGCCAAGGTGTGTTGGTAGGTGGTCACGTGCTTTCATTCTGTTTCCCTTAACTAGGTGGGGGGGGCGGGCCTGGGTCTGAGATCAGCAGAGTTACACTTACCTACAGGGGGATGTTGGACGTGCACCCTAAGTATGTCTGTGAGATGCAGAGGAATCTGCTCTACAGCCTGATCTGGCCTTTGCCAAGCAGTTCCAGTAGGCTCCAGAATGCTCACCCCTAGCCATTAGCACAGGCCGCTGCCTTCAGATGCCTCTTACAAAGCACGATAGCTGGGGCCTAGTGGAAGAGGCACAGCCATTGCCCAATAGGAGTCCAAATCCAGCTGCACAGGGGTGTCTGATCTTGGAAAATCCCTAGGAAGACCCTCCATCCAGCCAGGGAGAGGAAAGACAGGAGCTGGGATCAGTTATGATGCATCTAATACACTCTAGTCCAGCTTCTAGCTCCTGGTGATGCAAAAAGTGAACAGCACAGAGAGGGGATCCCCACCCCTCACAGTGGGGAACACCCTGGAAACACATAGGCACATACTGCGTATGCAGGACTGAGAAGCACAGAGGAAAGTCAGTCAGCAGAGAAAGTGCCAGAGCGAGGCTGCTGCTTTGTGAAGGTGGGCAGGAAGGGCATTTTAGTAGAGATAGGGAGGAGCTGGACATGAGGAGACAGAGTGGCCAGGCCTCAGCCAGGAGGCTGCTTGGGAAGTCATCTGGGTGCAGGTGGCAGAGGAACCAGAGATAGTGAGGACAGGGAGTGAGCGGGGCGTTGGCACCAGGCTGGCCTACGTTCTTGCCAGAGTCCAAAAGAAGGTTAATCAGGGCTCTGGGCCCAGAGGGAGTGGGAAGTATGGTGATAGCCTAGGAGGTGGGGACAGTTGCTACTGTGGGTGGTTTATAAGGCTGGAGGCCCTGTTTGCTGGATGCTCCCAGTGCAGGGGCAAGTAGGACACAGGGTGGGTTAGTGAAGTACTCGCCATGCTCCCAGGCAGCCACAGAGCTCTCAGCTGACAGAGATCTGCTTGTCTCTGTTGGGATTAAAGGTATGTGCCACCAAACTTGGCTGGTTTTTTTTGTTTTTTTGTTTTTTTTTCTTTTTCAGTGGTGGTAAGTGAAATGTTTTTTTTTGTTTTGTTTTGTTGTTTTTGGTTTTTTTTTTTTGTTGTTTTTTTTTGGTTTTTTGAGACAGGTTTCTCTGTGTAGTTTGCGCCTTTTCTTGGGACTCACTTGGTAGTCCAGACTGGCCTCGAACTCACAGAGATCCGCCTGGCTCTGCCTCCCGAGTGCTAGGATTAAAGGCATGCAACATGGAACAGATCAAAGTAGCACCACATCCATTAAAAGAGGAGCCAGCATCTCCAAAGCCCATGAGGTGCAAAGGATGTGACTCAGCGGTAGAGAGCTTCCCTGGCATGCAGGAGGTCCCTAGTTCAATCCTGAAGCGGGGAAGAAGAGAGAGAGAAAAAGAGAGACAGAGACAGAGGAGGAAGAAGGGAGGAGAGAAGAAGAGAGGGAGGGGAGAGGAGAGGGAAGGAGAAAAAAGCAGAAGACAGAGGAAGGCTGGGGCAGTAACTCAGCCAGCAAAGTCCTTGTCTTGTAAGCATGAGGACCCAAGTTCAATCCCCAGCCCCACATAAAAGAGCCAAGCACGGTGGCACACACTTGTAAGCCAGCACTGAGAAGGCAGAGTCCAGGGGAAACCCGGGGCTGCCTGGCCACCCAGCTTGTCATCTTGGCAAGCTCCAGGTTTATTGGACCCTGTCTCAAAAACAAAACAAGGTGGACGGTAGAGCTGACATTGCCCACTGGCTTCCACACGTACACCCACGCAAGTGCACAAACACACAAAAACAAGAAAGAAAAGGAAAGGCGCAAAGCAAGCCTATGAGGTCAGCCCTGCCCTGGCAGCTCCATGGCGCCCAGGCTCTGCAGAGGACGGCTGACCAGGCTGTCAGGATGGCCTGCGCCCTGCTGAGCAGGCACACAGAGATCAAAGGCACGTCTCTGCTCTGCTCTGCTCTGCCAATTACCAAGCCATTAGTACCACCAGACCCTTCTGCCAGCTTCCTCATTTATAAAGTGGAGATAACCACATCTGACTCATTCTAGATGAGGTGGCGTCCTTTCCATAAGCCGGGGGAACCACATACTTGTCATTTTGCCAATAACATTTTTATCATTTTCTTTATGGATTAACGACTTGCCATTACTTTGTCAATAATCTTTTACAAATTCAGGGGGGGAAGCAGTCAGACCAAAAGCTGCCACAGAACTCACCCTGGGGAAGGTCAGGTCACCCTGGGGAAGGTCAGGCCAGACCTGACCACCAGCAGCTGCCCTCCCTTGCAACTGGAAACCCCCCCCCATGAGAGGCTTGGAGAGAGTTTGCTTCCAATGGGGCTCTCCAGGCCCCCAGGTGCTCGCTCCCGCCAAAGTGCCCGCCTCGCCAGTCTCGTTCCACCAACTCATCCTTTAACTCATTATTCCAATTACTGTTTGTTCATGACACCACACAATATTTTCATTATTACATTTGTCTTCTGTTTCACATGGCATTAATAACGCAGCAGCAATTATAATCACCTCTAATTACAACCAGTCCTGCGGCAGAGACGCCTGCCAGAGTTATGGCGGGCCTGCCCACCCGGAGGGGTGTTCTCACTTGCTACCTTCACGGGAGGTGTCACTGAGATGATTTAGCCCACTCTCTGCCACCAGGAACATTCCCAGCCACAGAGGATACAAACAGCCCTGAGCTCTAATTCGTGGTATGACAGGGTGATCCAGCCCCTGACTTCAGGAGCTCCTGCATTTGATGTTGAAGAGACAGCCTTGACCCTAGGAGGGGACCCCAGTCTACAGCAAGAGATGTGGCCCTGTCCTTGGAAGACCCAGAGCGATGGAGAAGACATAACCCTCTGTCTCAGGAGCCCCAGACTGATGGATAAGATACAGCCCCTGCCCTGCCCTTACCGAGACCTCGTCTGACAGGGGTGACAGAAGTCACAGATGTCTGAATCAGCGGCGGCACTTCCCTGGGCATGTGCCTGTTTGTTTCTCTGGAACACTGGTTTGTTTCCATTTACGCCGTGTTTGGCTTCCTGTGGCATCTGCTCATCTCCCCTGCCTCTTTGGAAACGCTCCCAGAAACAAATGTCACACCCCTTCCTTCTCTTGTCCCTTCTCTGGTGCCTAGAACCAAGCAAAGCTCTGGCAGGGAGTCAGGGATCTCTCAATGGGCAGGGAGTCAGGGATCTCTCACTGGGCAGGGAGTCAGGGATCTCTCAATGGGCAGGGAGTCAGGGATCTCTCACTGGGCAGGGAGTCAGGGATCTCTCACTGGACAGGGAGTCAGGGATCTCTCACTGGGTAGGGCGTCAGGGATCTCTCACTGGATAGGGAGTCAGGGATCTCTCACTGGGTAGGGAGTCAGGGATCTCTCACTGGATAGGGAGTCAGGGATCTCTCACTGGATAGGGAGTCAGGGATCTCTCACTGGGTAGGGAGTCAGGGCTTTCTCACTGGGTAGGGACTGGCAACCTCTGAGGCGAGCAGTCCTGCTACCTTTCTTAGGTATGCGCTGGGTGTAGGGGAGAGATGGGAGGGTCTCACTAGGCCAGAGACCAGACAGAAAGCTGGTGTGCAGGAAGCTGAGGCTGGGAAGGCAGTCTAAAGTTCTGCCGAAAGCCACGTTTGAAGAAACCAGCTGTCCTGATCTGGGCAAAGGGCAAGGGGATTTCGGAACAGTAAGGGCACTGTGAACCTGAACAGCGAAGAGCTTACCACAAGATTCCCGACAATCCAGAGCAGACGGGACTCCACGCCCAGTGGAGGCAGACAAGCTGGAATCCAGAGGAAGAATTACAGAGTGAAGGCCCACACACGGGCTTGACCACTCCCTCCGTGTTCACCTGTTTCACACATCAGACGTTACACACTTATTCTCTAGTCTCAGGAGGACATGCTTACAATCCAGAAAAGGAGCCCAAGGTGCAGAGAGCTGATACAACTTGTCGGCCTCGAAAGTCTTTCCATCCCGCTCACCTCATGCCTCTGCCTAGGTGGAGGGAGAGAATGGGAAGTCCAGAGATGGTAGGGCACTGCCGCAGATAGACCAAGTCACCATGTTAAACTGTGCACAGCCTCAGCAGCGCCCCCAAGCCACACCCTCATCGGAGGGTACCCAGAAAATAGGCAGGCTAGAGAGATGCTTGCTGAAATTGTCAGCAGCTGCTGCCCCCAGGGTGTCTACCCACCTTGCCCCTCCAGTTTTATACCCTGGTTTGGAACATTCAACTGATACTTTGTCACTTTGCTAGCCCGCTGAGTTTCAGGCACCCCAGGCACCCTGTCTCCTTCAAGATAAACAAACAAGGTCTTAGGCAAAGTCTTGGGAAACTAAAGCAGAGAACAGAATCGGGACAGGGAACAGAGCCCATCGAAAAGTAGAGACTTGGTAGCGGGACACAGCCACCTCCGTCAAAGAACTAAGAGAAGCTCTGGGGACCAAGACTCGGCTCCGAAGGTCTCCATGTGCCCTGTGGGTGTCATCTACCACACTCCCAGCTTAGGGCAACTAGAACCGACTAATGGCCTCTTAGTGGACTTGAAGGTCCTTCCAGCCAAGAGTAAGGGCACAGAGCAGCAGCAGGGGAAAGGAGACGTGCCACCAACCACCACAGAGACGTGCTCCAAACCTCCTGTCTGTCCAGACATGTAATGAGCCTGCCATCTGGACTCCTGTTTCCACCCTTCTGGAACCTGGCTATTTTTAGCTCCGTGCCTCTACTGAGATCGGTGTATAGCCGCATTCCTCCATTCATCCGTTTATTTGACCAACATTTATCTTATGGCTATGGGCCTTGGAAATGTACAGCTTCTTCAAGCCCTGGCCCTCATGTGGCTCATAGTTGGGGTAGGAGATGAATGCAAATATCAGGCAAGTGGGGAGCAATGTGGCAAGTGCCTCAACACAGGGGTCACAGATGGGAGCCTCACAATCAGTGACCCTAGAGAGCCCACTGCAGGCTCGCTAGCCATGCCTTGCCACCAAGTCTGAGCTAGTCAGGCACTGCCCATGTGTAGAAGGGATGGCGCTATGACAGTACCCCAAAGAATCATAAGACAGCAGAGGAGATGGAAATATTAACAAGTCAAGTAGACTGTGATGCCTGCTATAAATACAGGCATGAGAATAGTAGGAAAGACTGTTTCTGCAGGGCAGGAAACAGGTCTCCAGAGCTGGGGTGGTTTTATTGTCTGCCAGATGAAGCAGAGTTTTGATAAGCTTGTGCTAAAACTTTCTCAGAGCTCCAGAACCCCTACCTAACACAGGCCCAAGGAGGTGGCATTTCCAGCCCATCTTCTCTCTGGATTGATACTAGGTGCAAGCAGCTACGTTCAGGTTACACTAGGGAAGATGGCTTGTGCTTGTCCGTTGGTCTGGTGTTTGTGACTCTTGGCTGGGATAGCCCTGGTAAAGTGGCTGCGGTGTTTTGTGTGTAAGGGGTAGCGATTGTAATTCATCCCTTCCTAGCACCTAACTATGAGTCCTAAAAGGTCTCCTCTTTCTAGGTCTGGCTGCCTCTTTCTCTAGCATCCTTCTGTTGTTGTGATACCGTGCAGACAGGTGTGGGGGTCAGTGCTTTATAAACTAACAGAGTGAAAGAGAAGGATGTCCCACGGTGTGTCTTCTGTTTCTAGAGCAGAGACAAGCAGAGCAAGAGAGATGAAGAAGGCAGGCAGAGTTGTGGGGGAGCTGGTGCTGTTAAAAGTTTGGTAGGCTGTCCTGGAGACAGACAGACAGACAGACAGACAGGCAGGCAGGCAGGCAGGCAGGCAGACAATCTTGTCACCCCTGCGAGGTTATGCAGAGATGCAAGTGGTTTTTTTTGTGTGAGTGGGTTAATCTGTGGATATTATGATTGTCGTTCCAGCGGAGTGTGGGAACTCGGTCACGGGCACTCAGGGCACTTTGCTGTCCCCCAACTTTCCTGTGAACTACAATAACAATCACGAATGTATCTACTCCATCCAGACCCAGCCGGGAAAGGGGATTCAACTTAAAGCCAAGGCATTTGAACTCGCGGAAGGAGACCTCCTCAAGGTAATGACAGTTGATTTCATGTAGTGTGTGGGGAACCGTGTGCAAAGTGTGGCTACCTCCCCATCTGTCCCCGTGTGGGTGGCCCAAACCTCCCGCTTCCACCTGAGTTCTGATGGACAGCCTCTCCTGGGAAAAAGTGTGTGGCCTTAGCATTGGCTTAGGAACTGTCTGCTCTTACAGATGTGAGTTAACCGCGTGGTAAAATAGTGAGAGAGAGCTCAGTTGGTAAAGCGCCTGCTGTGTGAGCGTAAGGAGTTTGAATCCCCCACACCCATGTGTAAAGCCAACATGGTGGTCACAGCTGTAATCCCAGCCGGCTAGTCTAGCCAGTCAGTAAATTCTAGGGTCTGTGAGAGACCCTGTCTCTAAAAATAAGTGTAAAAGCTACAGAGATTGACACCTAACATCAACTCCACATACACAAACACACAAGTACATCCACGTGGAGACTTTTGAAGTTGGACTAAATGCATTTTGCAGTATATTGTTACAAGGCCAGGGAGTAGAATGTGGTAGTTTGAATGTAAGTGGCCCCCATAAGCTCACAGGGGGTGGCACTAATAGGTGTGGCTTTGCTGAAATACTTATGGCCTTGTTAGAGGAAGTGTGTCCCTGTAGGAGTAGACTTTGAGGTCTCATATATGTTCAAGCCATGCCCAGTGTCTCAGTTCACTCCCTGTTGCCTGTGGAATCAAGATGCAGCTCCTTCCCCTGCACCATGTCTGCCTGCATGTCACCATGTCCCACCATAATGATAATAGACTGAACTCTGAAACTGTAAACCAGCCAATTAAATGTTTTCCTTTGTAAGAGTTGCCATAGTCATGGTGTCTCTTCACAGCAACAGAAACCCTAACCATGGACCATGACCTTAAATCTAAACAATTAAGAGTTCATAGAATGTGTGTGTGTGTGTGTGTGTGTGTGTGTGTGTGTACACATATGCATATATGTATCCTAGTTGTTTTGTTGTTGTTTGGTTTGGTTTGGTTGTCAACTTGACACAAGCTGAGTTAAATGAGAAGAGGGAACCACAGCCGAGGAAATATGTCCGTACACTGGCCTGTAGGAGAGCCCGTGGGGCATTGTGTTCATGGTGTGTTGACTCGCTGCCCACTGTGGACAACACCTCTCTGGGGCAGGTCGTCCTACAGCGTAAACAAAAGCGAGCTGAGCGGGGCGGGGAACATGCCAGTAAATAACCTTCCTCCACGGAGTCTGTTGAGTTCCTGCTTCCGGGTTCCTGCCTTGTTCCCGTCCTGACTTCCCTCAGTGGTGGGTTGATGTGGGGGTGTGAGATGAAATCAATCTCCCCAAGTTGCTTTTGGTCATGGCATCTTATTATAGTATTAGAAACCCTAAGTAAGACAGTGTGTGTGTGTGTGTGTGTGTGTGTGTGTGCCTGTGCACCTGTGTGTGTCTCTGTGTGCTTTGTGTGTGTGTGTGTATATATATATATATATATATATATATATATATATATATATATTTATATGTATATGTATATATATATGATATGTGTGTGGTGTGTGTGCGTATACGTACATATCTGTTGTGGGTATACATGTTGCATTTGTAATGTGTTATGAGCATACATGTCCATGAATGAATACATGTATGTACATATTGTGTGGTATATGTGTAAGTACACATTTGTACATGTTTTATGTAGTGTCTGTGTATATGTGTATATAAATATTGTGTGCCTGAGCACTGTTTTGTGTATAGTGTATGTATGAGTGCATATGTATATATGTTATGTATATGGTGTATGTGTAAGTACATGTTGTGTATACATGTTGTATGCATGAATACATATGTGTAGTGTATGTGTAAGTACATGCATGTATGTTATGTGTGTACATGTTTGGGATATGTAGTGTATATATATGTGTGTGTGTGTATACATGTGTATTGTGGTACATGTATGTATATGGTTGGAGTGTGTGGTGTGAATGTGTGAGCATATGATGTGTGTGTGCACACACTTTCTTACATACGTTTCCACATGTATGTGAATCTATGTGTCTGGTCTGTTCACTTGCATCTGCACCATGTGTCTGCATGCTTTGTGCACATATATTGCATATGCCTTGAGTATGCGGCAGCATCCGTGTGCTGTGACAGTGAGTGTCAGTAGGCCGAAGGAAGTGAGCTCATTAGGGAAAGAAGTGGCAGGACTCAGATGACAGAGGGAGTTGTTACGAGCCGAGAGACATCTGTCTTGGATTTCTTTGTGTGTGCGTAAGTGGCTGTCGCTGATCATGTGAAGGGCATCCGTGTGTGGGTAATAAACAGCTGAACTTGGGGATGGGCTGAAGAACTGCAGTGATTCCACGGCAATATCCCCAGGTTTAGTCATTTCGTCCTAAGCCAAGGAACTGGACCAGCTTCTCCTAACACAACTCATCTCAGCAGATGCTGGAGAGATGCTAACATGAGGAGCGTTCAGAACAACCGAAGGCCGTCACTCTGGGAAGGATAAAGAAGAGCCATTAAAGTGTTTATGTACACTTGGTACACGGATGCATCCCTGGAGCCTGTGCACTCACTCTCTCTCTCTCTCTCTTACTCACACACATGCACACATACACGTACACACATGCACACGCACATACACACACGCACACATACACACGCACACGCACACACACACTGGCTCATTCATCGTCTAGGTGGCAGCATCTCTCACTCTTAGCTCACTCCTCATGAAATAACTGAGTAATGTATAAAACAACCCAGTGAGCATTGAGACATGTTGATGGCTTTTGCTTTTCAGCACACACACACACACACACACACACACACACACACCCCTGAAATCACAAACCATCTAGAGCAGTGGTTTTCAACCTGTGGGTTGTGACCCCTTTGGAGATCGAATTACCCTTTCACAGGGGTCACCTATCAGATATCCTGCATATCAGATATTTACATTACAATTCGTAACAATTACAGTTACGAAGTAGCAATGAAAATAATTTTATAGTTGGGGGTCATCACAGCATGAGGAACTGTATCGAAGGGTCACAGCGTTAGGGAGGTTGAGAGCTTTAGGACAAGCTTCTGGAGAAGGGAAGGCGAGGTCCCCAGGAGACAGGATGGCATTCTTAGTCCGTTTCCTGTCCTAGCTCTTCTCCCCAGGACTCTTCAACCTCGTAGGAGGAACTCAGGATGTGCACAGATAACAAAACTGTTTTAGGACTCAAAGAAACTGCCAGTCGTAGCTTCCCAAGTGGGATGCAGAGCTGCCCGGCAACCACAGTCAGCAGGAATGCCATCCCTGCCAGTTGGCTGACCTCAACACAGCTGGCCAGGCAAGATGCCCAGAGCAGGAGAGTTGCCCTCAGCATCCTCTGCCCCTTGCCTTAGTGCAACTGGTTCGTTTTCCACACTGCCAGTGTGTTCCTTACCTGTGCCTCCAAAGGCGGCTGGGGCACACCTGAGCAGAATCTGGATATCTGTCACCTTCTCCACACTTGGTCTTCCAAGACAGTATTAGTGTGTTTCATGCAGTTGACTGATACGCCAAACCTGAGGCTTGTGCGTATATGACTCCTGACCTGCTCATTACCCTAAAACCTTAAAGTCCCCTGAAGTTTGGATGAGGCCACATGCCTGGGTTTCCTGTTGCCAACTCACTCTTTTCGTTATGGTCCCTGAAGTCGATCTTCCTGCCACCCTGACATGAGCAAGACAGGAGGGGACTTAAAACATAGTCGTACAGAAAGACAACTCCCAGATCAAGACATCAGAGGACACACGCGCACATACTACAGTGTGCACAGGTTCCCGTCAGGATAGCTAAAGGCAAGTGGAGAAAGATGGAAATCAGGCAAGGGTGCCTTTCATATACAACGTCAAGGAATTTCTGAACAGATATAAAAACACAGGCTCATCCGCTTCTCAGTTCTAGAGGCTGTAAGCCCAGGAACACAGTACTGCAACTGAGGGGAGCTGCCTTGCTTCATTGTAACATAGCAGAGAGCATCCCGTGATGATTCCCCGGCCTGTGAATTAAGGGTCATAGATTCCAAGGGAGGGCTGGGGAGGTGGCTCAGTGGGTAAAGTGCTCCCACACAAGCATGAAGACCCCCAACACCGTGCAAAAAGCCAGGCATGGGGGCACAGGCTCGCAAAACCAGCCCTGGCGAAGCGGAAGCCAGGGGATCCCCGGGGCACTCTGGTCAGCCATCTTAGCCTAGCCATTGAGCTACACGACCCAAAGAGACTTATAGCAGAGGGCAAGGCACATGGCTCCTGAGGACCAACACCCAAGATGGACCTCCGGCCTACACACCATGTAATGTATACCTCATGCACCCACACCCATATATACCCACCCACACCTGCATAGACATACATGTTTTTGAAAAGGAGCATCCATGCGCAGCAGAGGACAAGACCATTATTGGGACAAGATCTCCATCCTCCTCACTGTTAAGCATGAGCGCTAGGCTTGAGAGACAGCAGAGCCCCGGTTCTCTCCTGACATAACATCCTGGCTCTTGTTGATACTCCAGGGAAAGATCATTAAGAGTTGTCAGACTCAGTTAGAGAATGAGCTGCCACCATCCCCAACACCCCTCCACTGAAAACGCTTCTGCATGCTGGGGCACTTTGGGGCATAGCCCCTTTGCTCCCACTTAGAATGTTGGGGGTGTTTATATTCTCCATTTCCATTCTCCCTCTGCAATGAGGTGCCAACAAGGAAATTAACCAGCTATGTGTGAATATTCAGATGAGAAGGGGACCTGTCTGAGAGATCAGAGCTAATTGCCCCTCTGTTTGCCACAAAGAACAGAAACATACTTTTAAAGCTCCTAATTGGTATTCTTCACAGGGCTTGAGAGAATATTGTATTTATGGCACAAAATAGGCAATAATGAAAACAGAGCTATCTCCGATGAGGAAAGATTGGATGGAGATGAAAAACATGATCATCCAATTAAAACACCAAATGGAGACAATGGAGGGAGGTGGTAACACAGAAAAATGAAATCAGCTCATTACGGGACGCTCCTGAGAACATCTCCACCTCTCAAAAGGAAATGAAGAAGAGGATTCCTTTGTATTAATGAAATGTTCAATCATCCCACAATAAAACTTGATGTGCCAAATAACATGGCTACTAGAAATATAAAATATACTTTAATAAAGTTGGTCATTGTGGGGTTTTCCAGGGAAAATTCTAATACACCTCTGTGAGTCTCTGACATATCACTCACAGGAAAAATAAATAAGGGCTTGGTGACTTTATACCATGACAGAATAAACCCAAAGAGAGGAGGAGAAAGACACCTGTTTGTCGGCTTGCTTGTGTTGGAGAAGTCTCCAGGTGGAGCACCCCAACTCTCCATCCTCCTGCCTCAAGCTGGGATGGCAGGCATCCGTACACTCAGACTGGAAAAGATGGCTTCAAAGGAAGAGCAGAAACTGGGCATGATGATTCAAGTTTGTGATTCCAGTACCCGGGAACCGAGCAGGAAGAATGTCATGAGTTCAAGAACAGCCTCAGCTGCCCAGTGAGTTCCAGGCCAACCTGAGCTACACGATGAGATCCTGTCTCAATCAATCTATCAGCCAAATAAGGAAGTTAGTAGGAAAAAACTTTCAAAAGAGACTAATAACCCTGGCAAGACTGATCAAAAGAGGATGTGGCAGGTGTAGAACACTCGGTGAAGAGGGATATAAATGTGGCTATGATCTAGAAGATGGTGATAGGAAAATAGGGACATCTGTAAGCCAAGAAATCTGAATGTTCAAAAGAAATGGAAACAGGCATATAAAATGCTATATATACATATATCTGAGATAAAATGTTATATATATATATGATTATATATATGATTAGAAAATTATATGTATATATGATTAGAAAATGATAATATTTGGGACTGGAGAGATGGCTCAGAGGTTGAGTTTGTGCTGATCTTCCGGAGGACCCAAGTTCAGCTCCCAGCACATGTCTTACAACTCAAAACTGCTTGTAGCTTCATCTCCAAGAGATCTAACGCCCCCTTCTGGCCTCTGCTGTCACTGTACTCACATGCACATACCACACACGTAACCACATAACTAAAATATTTTTAAAAGCACTAATATTAGAAAGTGAAAACCCAAATAAACAAGACACCATTTTTTGCAAACTGTCACCTCCCAAGCTTCAGGTCCAGCCCAGTTTACAGCTAAACCCTGCAGTAATCAAGCTGCTCTGGAAAGAAAGAAAAATAAAGATCCACCTCCCAGTTCACATTTATAAATGGCACAGGTGTTAAAGAAAGGCTGGAGGAAGGGGCAGTGAGGAGGCAGGTGATGTTCAAATGGGGCAGAGCCCTACCTGGGGAGAGGACCAGGGCTTTGTCTTTGGGATCTATTGCATAAAGGGATGGGTAGAGTACTTATAACAGATTGCGCATTTAAAAATCACACAATAAAGGGTGATAAGTGGGGCTGGAGAGGTTGCTCATTCGCAAAGTGCCTACCACACAAGCATGACGACCTGAGTTCGGATCCCCAGAACCCACATGAAAGCCAGACTCATCTCATAGGTGCATGTCTGCAGTCCTGTACTGGAAGGCAGACACAGGGAGACCCTGGCACTTGTTAGCCAGCCCATTTAGCCAAATCAGTGAACTCCAGGTTCAGTGAGAGTCTCTGTCAGAAGGAAAGAGAGAGGTAGTTGAAGTGATGAATATGTTAATTAGCTTCATTTAATTGTTCACTATTTATACATCATAACATCGCTCCATATTCCACACAGATAAAACTTGTCAATATAATTTGTAGTGTAAAACCTAAATATTAAAAAATAGAAACCGAAGCATGGACCTAGTAGCCCAATCTTACTTATGATCATTGATCTAAAAGCCCCTAGACAATACAGGATTGAATCCAGCAGCATGTCAATATAAAGATAGCAAAGCAGGCAGGATCCAAGACTCTGAGGCTGTGTCTGCCCAATAGAAAAACTCACAATGTTATTGTTTCGACTCCCTGCATGAGATTGCCATTGTCTGGGTCTAGACTCTTCAAACACTGAGAATGTCTTGTGATTCGGTCTAATATCCTAGGTATAGGTTAGAAAAAAAAGAAGGGGAGGGAAGGAGGAAAGAAAGGAAGGAAGGAAGGAGAGGGAGGGAGGGAGGGAGGGAGGAAAGGAAAGAAGGAGAAAAGGGAGGGAGGGAGAGAGGAAGAAAGAAAGGGTCCTGTTAATACATCCCAAACATCCTGTGATCAGAGCCAATCCCCAGTCAGGATTCTTAAAAGATTCTAAAAACAACAAACTGAGAGTGGAACCTTCTCAGCAGGACAGCAGGAAGGGCCTCTAAACACCACAATAAGCATGAGGTTTAATGGGAAAATTTCCAGCAGGCTCCCGGCAGCGAAGCAACAAGACCAGTGGCCACACCATTGCCAACCGCTCTCGACACCATGCTGCCGAGCCAAGCCGTTACAGTTAGACCCAGACATAACAAAGGAAGCCATAAAAATTAGAAAGGAGGGTAGAAAATTGTCTCGTTCATTTAGAAGACACAAATGGTTCAACTAATAAGCTATCAGAACCAATAAGACAATTCAACAAAGCAGCTGGTGTTTCTGTAACCAATTAAAACATGAAATCAGGAAAATAAAATTCTCATTTGTTATTGAGGCAAAAACTGGAAAACATCTAGAAATATGCCCCCCTCCAGCACGTGGATAATTTTTACAAGAAAATTATAAAACTTGATTTTAAAAGAAGACAGGACTATAACAAATGTGGAGAAGTAGCCACAGAGAACAAGAACCGGAAGTTGACAGGAGGGTGGTGGAATTGTTGGTCAATATTCAGTCACCCCAGCTCAGACCCAGTGGTAGTCTGGGAAAGCTAATGGAAATACGATTCTGTTCCACATCCATCAGACTGGAAAAGAGCCCGTCTTGGCCTGAGAACACCAAGCGCTGGCATGGGTATAAAGCTAGGGACAAGACTGGTGTGAGGCAGGGCAGCATCCGGCTTTAGACAACAGCCTGGTGAGATCTGACATGATGGAAGTCATGGACTTCCCGCAGGCAGCTTCTTCGTTTTGGAGGAACTGAAGCCCATGTTTTTTAGCAGACATGCAGGGATGTCCACAGAAATGCCGCTGCCACGTGTCATCCTGTGTGGAAAGTTCTGCCCTTAGAGGGAGGTGAGCCAGATGTCCATAAATTGTCTTGGACTTCTTGGGGAGATGTTTCCATCTCCTCTACATGCTGACGAACTGGCCCATCAAATGGTTACCTGTTGGAAATATTTTTTTTTAAGCTTTACTTCCTGATAGCAGAGGCAAATACAAAACTGCTCAGGAATAAGTAGAGAGTCTTTCTACAATACAATGGCATCTGGGTCAGACAGAGCCGTGTGTCAAAAGATTTGATGGTTTATCAGTTCAGTGCTTTGCTTTCTCAAATCAGTCCATTTCATGGAACTCAGTCAGAACACCATGGGGACTTTCCTTTGAAAGGGGGTTGCTTCCTATTTTAATCTGGAAACTCTTAAGTTTATCTAGGATAGTAAATATGAGAGAATTCTTTCGTAAAGGAAACAATTGAAAACTTCTGCTGCACACTTAACAGTAATGCTCCAATACCTAAAACAGTGTGGGCAGACAAATGCCACCAGAGAGAATATTTACAAATCCCAACTCACAGGGTCATACTGGAGTTATACAGACAATAGAGGTGGATTTAAGATTGGTGGTGGGTGGGATATTTACAAACATCCCAGGCTTTTGAAGCCTGGAATGGTGGTACACACCTTTAATACCAACAGTCAGGAGGTAGAAGTAGGTGAATCTCTGCGAGTTTAAAGCCAGCCTGGTCTACATAACAAGTTCTAAGCTAGTCAGAGATACATTGTAAGACCATGTCTAAAAAACAAAAACAAACAACGCCCCCCAAGGGTTTTTTTTTTTCATGACTAATGGACCAGGGGGAAAGGTAGAATGTTGCATCATATGTAAAATAAATTCCAAATGCATTTAGGGCAAAAATATTGGAGGAAAACACTGGCTTTCTTATTTGTGGTATTTGCCGAGTGTACCTGCCTCAGCATGTATTCTGAATGCTGATCAGTAAATAATCATGTTGTAGATTGTGTTCATTTTGTGCTGGATATCCCCTTTAGCTATTTAGATGATGCTGTGAAGTATTTAAAGACTTGAAGATGATATGCACTGTATTAAGTGGAAGAGCTGATTCCCATATGCATCTATAGTTTGATCTTGTTTGTGTGTCTGTACATATTTATATGTGTTCACATGTCTGCGGAGACCAGGGGTCAATGCCAGGTGCGTTTCTCAATCACACCATCTCTCACTGATTCTGGAGCTCACTAGTTTGGACTGGTTAGCCAGGGAGACCCTCGGGTCCTTTCTGCCTCCCCAGTGCTGGGGTTTCAGGCACATGCCACCACCACATTAACTAAATCAGTGTGGGCAGAGAGCAAGAATAACAGACAAAAGCCATAGAAGAGAAAGCTCACAAACAAATCTGAGTTTATGGGGTAATGCAGAATTACGTATGCGGTAGAGGTGGGTTTAAAATTGGTGGTGGGGAGAATTCTTTAAACACAGCGTTCTGTTTAAAGAAGCCTGGCTTGGTAACTCACACCTGAATCCTAGCTCTCAGGATTAAAATCTGGCTTGTTAGCCTGGGTGCTGGGGATCCAAACTCAAGTCCTCGTGCTTGAGCAACAGGCATTTTACCAACAGAACCATCTTCCCAGCCCCTCCTCTTTGCTCGTGCACACACACACACACACACACACACACACACACACACACACACACTGCATAGAACACACAAGCCTGGAACAATCTCCATGGAAACCTAACAGATTCAGGTTTTCTTTGCTTCGTGCTTTTCTGTTTTATACATTTTTCTGCAATGAGTATTTTATCATAATGATACAAATAACCTTTTGGTCCTTAATGGATTGGAACAAATTATGCTTTGAGATTAAGGAGAAAAACCCTATACCCGTTGTACTTATTAATTAACAATAATTTCTTAATACCACCATACAACATTCAGGGAATGTTGAGATCTCCAAATTATCTCATAAATGTCATCGTATATTTTTGGATTTACAGTTTATTTGAGCCAGGCTCCAAATAAAATCTGCATGCTGGATTTTCTGTCTGCTGCTTGTTAACCTACAGCTTTCCCTGTCTCCTTTCCTTTTTCCATCTAGTTTATTTGTCGAGGAGTGCATCCCTTTGTTTGGTAAACTCTGTATTCCTTTTCCGATTCTGATCTCGACCTGCCTGGGGCATCATTTCATCTGAACTTCTGACCTCAGTTGTCCCTGTTAGGTTGAAATTCAATATAAAGGCGTGGTTTGGCCCCATTTGATATTTCTGGGTGGGTGCAACAACCATATCCTCAGTAGTCTGTTTTCCGCTAAGAAGCACGGGGTGTCTGATTTCTTATCGTGATGTAGTGACTGTTGACTATTGATGTCTTGATCCATTAATTCCAGCAGATGTTTTCATGAGTTTTAAAGAAATGTTTTTGTGGCCTTGAAGATAGCTCAGAGGGTAAAGAGTTTGTTATGCAACCATGAAGATCTGAATTCAAATCTCAGAACCCATATAAAAACTGGATGTGGTAGTGTGCATCTGTATTTCCAGAGCCCTTACCGCAAGATGGGATGTGGGGACACGAGAGTTCTGGAAGCTCTCAGGCCAGCTAGCCTGGGGTCTGCAGTGGCAGATGAGAGTGAACCTGAGCAAATAAGAAATCCTGCCTCTAATAAGATGGAAGGGAGGAGTAACACCCTAACTGTCCTCTGGCCACAGCATGGCATGCGTGTGCAGGTGCAGGGACACACAGACATACACAAACACACACACACACACTCACACGATTTTTCGAAGAATGTTTTTATAACCATTGGGACACAGCATAGGGCTCAGCTGTTTGAAGAGGTATCATCTCAGACTGGAACCCCAGGATTCTCTCCACATAGTCCAGAAAGGGATTGAACTCTCAGGGCCTCAACAGAATTCTGCACCACTCGGCACTGTTGTTAGCTGGAGGGACGACTTGGCTTCCAAGATGGAAGGGTGGAAATATTGTTCCAATTTGCTGGCAGCTGGTACCACATTGTGTGCCGTGCGCAGACATTCATCTCCCACCCATAGATCCTGTCTTTGATATTTACCAAAGTGCCAGGGGGCCTCTCACTCCATCACACCTTCTGTTGTTATTTGTACAACCATCTAGAAAGGAGCAGCCACCCCGAGACCTAGGGAGCTGGTTCATTATTCTAATGATGGTTGCCCTTGCTGGTACCCAGAAGTTCAGGGGACAGATGGGAATGAGGGAAGCCAGATGCCAGCACTATTTCCCCCATTGGCAAACCCAGCAGGCCCTAGGCTGGAGCCCTCATTATGCCAGGAAGGGGCAGAGACTTGGCCTGGGGAAAGGCAGGTCCCCAGAACATGGTGGTCATTTTTAACTACATCCTGCTTGTGCCCTAGGGATCATATCCAATAGAATAGTCAAGGCAGGCCATGGCCACAGGCAGGCAGAACAATGACTGTATCATCTGCTGGAAGGACAAGCCTGTGTGTTGAGTGATGTACACATGCCGTGTGCTTTCAGCCTATCTGTCTATAGAAACAGATGGCTTGGGGAATCAAGCCACCCCAGCCTGGCCTCCCAAGGCTGCCAAAGTGTGAGCCGGTAGCATATGAGCACCGAGGAAACAAGCAGATTGCACAGGATCGTTAGAGTAGCAACCAATTCCCAAAGAGTAGAGACACACTGGGCCCAGCGCTGTCAACATGGGGAAAGGCGGCAACCAACTCAGCTGCTGGCTTCACTTTGCCACCTTCTGAGCATCTGATGGCTACCTGCATCTCTAACAGCTGTTATTGATGCTACCCACTGGGAACATGGGCTGCAGGGCGATAAGACCTTGTTTGAAATAGGCAACTCTGATGTCATTGGATTGGGATCTCTGGTATCCAGGTCTATGATGGCAGTAACAACTCCGCCCGTTTGCTGGGGGTCTTCAGCCGCTCTGAGATGTTGGGGGTGACTTTGAACAGCACATCCAGCAGCTTGTGGCTCGACTTCATCACAGATGCCGAAAACACCAGCAAAGGCTTTGAACTTCAGTTCTCTAGTAAGTCTTTATTGGGTCTGAACGGACTATGAAGTCAGACTTTCCCATTTTGTTCATGTGAGCTGGTGTGCCCAGTAGACACACACACAAAAATGCATGCTTACATATGTCTTTTAAATCTAGTGGGTGATTGGCAGCTGATGAGTGGATATAGAAAATGTGGTATGTCCATACAATGGAGTATTATTTGGCAACCAAAAGGAAGAAATGATTTGTGCTTTAACATTAATATGAAACTTTAAAACACTACCCTGAGCAAAAGAAACCAGATACAAAGGACATACATTTTAAAAACTTCACAGAGCTAATACACAGAGGAGAAATCAGCTGAGGGAGTAAGGGGAAAATATTCTACAACTGTGGCAATAATTTCACAATGACATGAGTGTAAGAGACAGTAGACTGTTCACTATTTGCGATGGGCCAATTGTGTCTTAGTGACTCCAGGAGCCCCGAGGGTCTCCTCAGGATTCCCCTCACCTGGGTGCTGGATGTCTCACACAGGGAGTTTCGCCTCTTTCAGAAGCGGCTCCATGTAACGGGGATTAAATAGAGTCACATTTGAATTCCATTTCTATTAACTGAAAATGGTGAGGATTTCGAGCAATTTAGTTAACCTTCCCAAGTCAATGCTCTCGATTGTAGAGTGCCAATAATTACACCCACCTGCGAGACCCCTATGAATAACAAATGAGAGGCAAGGTCTTTGGAGTCCCACAGAGTGGAGAGGGAGCTCATGGGAGTCTCTCCTCCTCCAGCCCTTTCAACACAGCTGCATGCATGGTGGTGTTCCCTGTGCTGCCCTGTCTCCTCACAGTGTCCCAGTGATCAAAATGGAAGCCCTAGATCCCACTCACAGAATCCTACAGGCTTAACCAAAAAGTAGAAAATCCAGCCCCAAGTATGCATGCTATTAAATTCTGAACTCATTTGCATAAAGCAGCAGAGACATACTCCCTCCACAGAGAATGCAGATAGGACTGGGTCATGAGCCTGAGGCTGGCACACCTCAGGTGGTGGCCAGGGCACCTCAAGATACAAGCTGGAGGGGAGGAGAAGCAACATGGCTCTGTCACCATGGTCTCTGCTCACTCTTTCTCTTCTGTCTTCCCCAGGTTTCGAACTCATCCGATGTGAGGACCCAGGGACCCCACAGTTTGGCTACAAGGTTCACGATGGAGGTCATTTTGCAGGGAGCTCTGTGACCTTCAGCTGTGACCCTGGCTACAGTCTTCGGGGCAATGAGGAGCTGATGTGTCTGAGTGGGGAACGCAGGACCTGGGACCGACCACTGCCCACCTGTGTCGGTAGGATGCCTCTTGATTGGCACGAAACTCCTTGGCCTTTCCCTTACCTGAACTCCAGCCCTGCCCTCAAAAAGGGTGTCCAGGACCTGGGGCCATCCACCAGGATTGGCTCTGCCTGTTAGTGAGCGCTGCGGCTTGATAGCCTCCCGTCCCCACTTCCTCACACTTCACCACACAGGCAGTACAGTCCACACAGCGGCTTGCCATCGTCACGCCTTGAGTCAGTGGTGCCGAGTCATGCCCTCAGAGTTGCAGCACAGGCAAGAGAGATGTGGTAGGGGTCTCTGTCGGAATGACGCAGTGACTCCAGGGCTTCCTGCAACACCAAGACTCCAGGTCTCAGTTTCTCTGTGGGTAAAATGAATTCAAGCCCCCTTTTCCAGGGCAGTGCTGGGAGAAAGACTAAGGTAAAGAGCTAAATCTAATCTCATGCCTAAAGAAGACTGTGGTGGTGAGCGTGCGTCTTCCTAAGCCTGTGGTTCTTGCAAGTTATCAGCGGACATTCCCTAGAAGCTTTGCGCTTACATCACAAGACCAGAGACAGTGGCCAAGGCTGAACCGAAACAATCAGAGCACTGCCATTCTGTTTCTCTAGCCCCTCTCCTTCCCTGCTGCTCAGAATCCTATGGCCCTACTCATCCTGTTTCCCCCAAACCAGATCTTTCCAGTCAAGCCTCCTGTTCCCAACGACCGCGATGTACCTGTGCGGCACAGGTGGATTTGATGAGAATGAAATAGCCGCTGGGGGAAGTCATGAGTGCCTACCAAACCACACATGCTGGAAATAGGCAGGCAGGTGTCCATGTATGTGGGAGCGGAGAAATAAGGAGGAAAGGAAAGTCTGTCCCTGCCACTGGGAAGCCCCCGTTCTACCAAAGAGAGTAGGTACACAGACGGTCCTTGTCATGAGGCTGCATCCTGTCTACAGAGTTCTGTTGAGTCTCCAGATGATGTGAGAGAGCTCCACATAGGAAGCAACAGTTCGGTTGAGACTCGGAAGAATAGATAAGATCTCATCATCGGGAGGGTTAGGTGGATTGGCAGATGGTCTAGCCTGAACACATATAGGGCCAACCAGATGAACAGCATGGAGAGAAGCCTTAGGGACCATGGTTGGTCCCATTCACTTGGATGACCACATTGTAATGGGGTCTCCACATGACACACAGAGGGTCAAGAGCCAGAATGTAAAGCCAGAAAGTAGTCAGTTGCAACCCATAAACAGCCCTTGGGGTCTCCTTCCTTTGTTACTGAGGTTAAGATAGGCTGTAGGCATGTTTCTTCCTTTGTGTGTGTGTGTGTGTGTGTGTGTGTGTGTGTGTGTGCAGATAGGCATGCATGTGTGTGTGTACACTCAATGATAAAACCAGAGGTCAGTGTTTTTCCTCAGGAGTCATCTACTTCATTTTTTTTGAAACGGGGTCTCTCTCTGAGACCTGGGGCTGGTCAATTCAGCTAGGCTCACTGGCCCCAACAATCCGTCTGTCTTTCTTGCTCCAGCCCTGGGGTTACAGCACTAGGACTTTGCCATCTGTGACCATTCCTCTTTTTAATTCTCTTCTTTCATTCATGTTCCAGGCCCTATATAGGTGCTTAGAATTCAGAGGCGGGCTCTCTCGGGTCAGCCACAGAGACACACGCATAAACAGACAGCAGTGTGGTACCACAAGGCAAGCGAATCAAAGCAAGCAAAATAAGTGAGCGACTGTGGCTCCCATAAGATAACTGTTTGCTTTGCAGAAAGGCTTCCCTGTCAGATCCCTCTGCTGGCCAACGTGTCAGTTACATTGGATTTAGAGGACTCACTCAGTGGGGCTAGGAAGACTATTACACTTACAGGCCTTGGAAAGAAGAAGTCTCTTCTTCAATGAGACTTCCTCAGGCCCCATTAAATTTAGTGAAGTGAGGCGCTCTCTCTCTCTCTCTCTCTCTCTCTGTGTGTGTGTGTGTGTGTGTGTGTGTGTGTGTTACACATGCCATGTTGAGGGTAGAGTTCAGCATGGGCTACTGAAGTGACTGCTGTAACTTTTAAATATTCATGTTTCCTTCATGGATAAGGAGACTCCCCAGCCCAAGTGTAGTAGCCAGAGCCCCAGGAGGGAAAGAAGGGAGCAAGCCAGGAAGAACAGAACCTCAAGGAGGCGCCACTAGTGAACACTGCAAGCTGTACACATTAACCCTCCCTAGCCCCCCCCCCCCCCCCCCCCCCCCCCGCTCTGGCCATCCCTTGAATAAAGTGACCCCATGGGGAAGGGAGATAAGCTGGGTCCCAAACAATCACCCTCTAAGGTAAAAATAGGATGTGCTGCTCCTAGCCAAGGTCATGGATGATGCCCTCCCACTGCCCCAGCTTCCTGCTCCCAGTCAGATCGTCACTCATCCTCTCACTCACTCCCCGCCTCAGGCTCACTCACCTCGGTGTCTTTCAATCAAGTTGGAACCACCCCTCCCAACAGCGCCACAGAATGGCGGCCCACAGGGAAGATTGAACAAAGTCTAGTGTTGGGAGCACTCCCACTGGAAGTGGGTCCCTCCCACAACCCTTCCTTGGTGGTCCCAGGTGAAGCCTCAGGGTCAGAGTGATGCTTGATGGGATGGTCAGTCATAGTAACAGGTGAAGCTCGGTCTCCCCTCTGTAAATTCTTCTCCAGCTTTTAGCTCCTTCCTTAACCAGTCACTTACTTTGCTACACAGCTCAGCCTTCAGCTCTTCATTTTTCCTCATGCTTCCTTGGTTCAGACACAGTAATTTTCCTGGGAAGCAATAAGCTTCTACTCACTGGGCCGTGCATCTATTCATTCAGTAAATACTTATTAAACTTGCGTTATGTGCCCTACGCTCTACCACACACTCGATATGCAGTCTACGGCAAGGTCTCTGCAGCCAAGAGTCTGGTATGGCTGGGGAAATGGACACTATTTTAATGCACTTGTGATACACTTGTTTCATCCAAACTGTGCTGGGGACACAGGAAGATGGTATCCGATTTACCTGGGCAGGGGAGGGTGTCACAAAGGTGTCGTGGGAAGGGCACTTACCATGTTGTTAGTCCAAGCAGGGGCTGTTTGGGCTGTGGAGTTAGTTCATCAGACTTGGCAGGACCAGGACTCCTTCTGGAGTCAGAGAAGCCAAAGGCCAAAGGAAGGGCTACCAGAGGGTATGGACTTTGCTCCAGAAGCATGGCACAGTCTTCTGTTTAGAAGTCCCTCAGATAGCACTGTGGCTATGGACTGCTGTGCCAGCTGAGAGATGGACAGGGTCTGAGCCAAGACTCCATCGTTGGAGACAAAGTAGAGACAATGTGGAAAATGTCTCTTAGAGATTCAGGGACAGGGTCTTGGATGTGTACCTGACTAGAGGAAGCTGCAGCTCAGGGAGCCACCAGCTCATGGGTTAAGTGGCTCACTCTGATGGGGAGCACACATCTCTCCACTGGTTTCGTTGCCTTGAGGCTCACTCCTCCGTACCCCTCTGAGCTGCAGCTATAGCCCTCTCCCTCACCTTTATAAAGAGAGCTCAGTCACATGCATATACACTGTGCCTCCTCACAGCAGCCTGGGATACATTGCCTTTCAACAACTCATGCTTGCCCAGCTCTCTAGCCCTGCTGTCCACCACTGCACATCCCCAACCTATCCTATCACGCCCCTCCTCTTCTCTCTGACTGCAAGATCTCTTCCTCCTGTCCTTCCCAGCCTCCCCTGCCATCACGCAGGCTGTTCAACTCTGGCTCTTCCTTCAAGGTGCATTTGAATCCAAACCCTCCCCGACTCTCTGTCCTGCACTAGGGGGAACTGGCCTCTTCCTCCTGGGCACCAGCACTTACTAAGACTATGCATGTGCCAGGACAGGCAGATGTGCACTGGTGTCTCCTCCACTGGCCCTGGCCTAGAGAAGGACTGAGTCTAGTCAGCAGTGTGCTCCCTGGCAGCTAGTGCAGGTCCCTTGGCTTCATGACCAGGTACAAACCCCTTCCTGAGAAGTTCCGAGGAGTTTGGCCATAAAATAGGCAGCTAGTCCTACCCTTGGGGGCTGCTTCACTTAAAAGTTTATTAACCCATTGAAAACACACAATCCAGTTGTTTTTGTTCACTCACATGGTTGTATAACCACTACCATTAAGTTCTGAACAGTTTCTCCTTCAAAAAGAAAGTCTACTACTCATTAGCAGTCACTCCCCCAAGCTTTGGTAAACATAATAATGTACTTTCCATTCTCTAGTCTTGCTTATGCTGGATATTTTCTATATATGAAATTATACAATATACGGTCTTTTGTGTCTGGTTTCTTTCACTTAGCACCGTGTTTTCCAAATCTACATTGTAGCATGTATGTGAACTGTGTTCCTTTCTATGGGTGACTAACATTCTGTCACTAGATATACCACGTTTTGTATTTCCTTTCTCCCGTTGATGGACACTGGGCTTATCTGCACTTATTGACTACTATGACTAACACTGCTAAGAACATTTATGTTCAGGTTTTTATGTGACATTATGTTTTCACTCCTTCTGAGAGAAGAATTACATATTGAATAACACTGCTAAGAACATTTATGTTCAGGTTTTATGTGACATTATATTTTCACTTCTTTTGAGAGAAGAGTTACGTATTGTACGGTGACTTGCATTTAACAATTTTAAGAAACTACCTACCAGCTTGCCTTCCACAGTGGCTATATCATTGTACATTCCTACCAGTAATAGGAAGGCTCCAGTTCCCCCACAGCCTCACCTACACTTGCTATTTTATTATCAACACCTGTCTTTCTGTCACAGCCATCCTGGTGGGGAGGGGGTGATTGTGATTTTGATTGGCAGTTCCATAACAATGACAAATTATGGTAAGCATCTCCTCACGCTCATATTGGCCATTCAAATCTATTCCTCTGGATACATGTCTACTAATCTTTTGCTCAGTTTTTAATTGGGTTGGGTGCCTTTTCTTATTGAGTATTAAGAATTTGTTTCTGGTTCTGAGTACTGGTCTCCCCTAGGGAGCTTTTAGCATGCTCTGCTTAACCACCTGGACTGGGCTACATGGACTTGGGAGGCACTCAGTGACTTTGGAATGCTCCGGCCACCCCATGACACTCCTTCTGTTGCAATTTCTTTCAGCTGAGTGTGGAGGGACAGTGAGAGGAGAGGCCTCAGGGCAGGTACTGTCGCCTGGGTACCCAGCCCCCTATGAACACAATCTCAACTGCATCTGGACCATCGAGGCAGATGCCGGATGCACCATTGGGTAAGTGCCCAGAGCCAACAAAGAAACACTTGCCACTTGTTGTCAGGTGGAGCTGTCATTGGCGTCATTGATGGACCCCTAACGGTTGTCAGGACCCTCCTACCACCGCTAGAGGCCTGTGGGATCAGTAGTCACCACAGAGACCCTAGGTTTGGACTGGGCGCATGGGACTCAGCCTCAGCGTCACGGGGGCTGCATCTAAGGCCACACAACTCACTGCTCGGACATTGCTACCGTAAAGCAGCAGGGGGCCCAGGCTTGAAGCTACACAGCCAAGGTCTGGATCCCAGCCCCTCCATTGACTACTAGTGAGACTTAATCACTGTGAGGCTCTTCCTCTGTTAACGTGGGGTGTCAGTTAAAGCTCTGGAAGAACATGCTGCATGCTGGGCTCGGTGTGGCACTTCAGTCACAGTGACAGTGACAGTCCTCAAGGCCAGTCCGTTTCTGCTTGAGCCGTGTGACCCAGGCATGCTGCTTCTGTTTCTCTCTCAGTTTCCTCCTCCATAAAATGAGGGCCAGAAGTGCTCATATTGCAGGGCTGTGTAGAATTGAGTAACAAAAGCCAGCAATGTCTGGCATTGGTACATTTTCCTCCCAGGACAGCTCCTGTCCCCAATCAGCACCTGACCCAGGGACTTCTTAGAATCCCAAGCCATCAGAGAAGAAAGGAGGGTCTCCAACTGGCAGGTGCACGACCTTTCTGGTGACTTCTCCCCAACAGTCCTGTTGGCGATGTTAGCAATAATAAACCCTGATGCACACACAGGTCCGTTTGTACATGAGACAGCTAAGAATTCGAGCAAAGCTCTGAGTCTAAACTTTATAAGCTACAAAAAAAAAAAAAAAAAAAAAAAAAAAAAACCAACCCTGGAGAACACCCCAGATCTTTCCAGATCTTCACATTGTATCACACTGCTGGCCAGGGTGAGCCTTGAACTGTACAGTTTAGAAGTGATAGGAGGCAAAAAGCAGGTTGGAGTGGCAGCATGCTCTGAGGGGTGAAAGGTGAACTGGATGAGAGAACGGGCTGGCTGGAGTAGGGGCTGCATATACATAAGGACTAGATGGGATTCGACTGGCCTGGTCATGGGGAGCCTTACATGCCAATAAATAAAAAGGAGCCATGGTAAGTCTTGAGCGGGGTTGGTCCACCAAGGTTATTGACAGTACAGAGAACTCATAGGAAGTCACCATCGAGGACTAGGGAATAAAGAGGGAGCCAAGGAATGGGTAGAGTTGTGACTGGCAGGTCCCTACTCTGGAGTTTTCAGTAGGAGATGGAAATGTGTTATTGAAAGAGATATAATCACTCATGTTCCTTGGTATGCACCATTTGCTTAGAACTGAGGGAATACAGTGTTCACCCTATCCATGTTTTTGAATGATCCCCCATGCACTGTGAGGTCAGTGGTACACACGGGAACTTAGTATTTCGCAAAGGGACAGTGCTGTTAGAATGACCTTTGGGACACTCACCAGCCCACGTGCCCCCTGGGATGGTCTGTTGGCATGTCAGAGAGTGAAAGCTGAGCATCTCATTCCAGCTTTCAGGGCCACCATGGCTTTGGACAACCCCTCCGTGTTCTTTCTCATCACTTGCCTGCAGTGACAGTCTGCAAAAGATAAGTTACTGATGGCCCCCTGCGTGTGCACTCACAGCCAAGAAAGCCCAGTGGGTTCATGAAGAGGGAGGACTGGGAAGAAGACGTAGTTGTGTGGCTAGTGACTCTGTAATAGACCCTCCGGGCAGTGAACACTGGAGAGCAAATGGCTGTTTCATTTTAGAGCATGCATATGCAAATCAGGAGGCGAACTCTTGACTCTCCTGATTCAGAGCATCACTCACTCACTCATTCATTCATTCATTCATGTGACAATGTTACTACATGATCTTACACAAAGAGAGGCTCTGGACTTCTTGTTCAAAGAAAATCCCACAGGCAGGCACAGAACAAGGTTGAAATGGTCTGGTGGTTTGAAAGAAAATGGCCCCCAGAGGGAGTGGCACTATTAGGAGGTGTGGCCTTGTTGGAGTGGGGGTGGTCTTGTTGGAGGAAGTGTGTCACTGTGGAGGCGGGCTTTGAGATCTGATATATGCTCAAGATACTGCTCAGTGTCTGAGTTCACTTCCCGTTGCCTTTGGATCAAGATGTAGAGTTCTGCAGCACCATGTCTGCCTGCACATCACCATACTCCCAGCCGCCATGCCCCCCACCATGATGATGATGGACTAAACCTCTGAAATTGTAAGCTGCTGCCTCAGTTAAATGGTTTTCTTTATAAGAGTTGCCCTGGTCATGGTGTCTCTTCACAGCAATAGAAACCCTAACTAAGACAGGTGGGAAGTGAGTATAAAGGCAGATTCAGGGTTTCAGAAAGTCATCCTCAGATGTTAAGACCAGAGCTGAGCCCTCAAGGATGGTGAGATTGCCAGGTAATCGAGGAGGAGGGCCAGAGGCGGGGAGGGACTTCTCAGCAAGTCAAGGTGTTTTCCCCACATATATCCCCATGAAGGAGCTGGAGCTGGGAGTGATTCCCAGCCTAGATGAAGTCCTCTGATATGGAAGCTGGCAGCCTTAGGGGCTGTCACAGCAGGGGCCACCACAGCAGGGCCTTGGGCTGTGTGAGGGTCGTTGGGATTGTATCTCTTCTGTCTTCTTTTTCTTTCCTCGGAATTTCACTCTTCGGCTGGAACATTCAAAAGTCCATCTTGATGCTGGGTCTCTGTACATTTTGACCAGCATCATCCAAAGAGAAGGTATAGCCCACATCAGCATCCCAAAGACTTGCTCCAGCACTTCCTTAGGGATTAAGGCTTTGCAGCAGAGATAGAAGAAGGCGGGACAGATTCACAGGCAGCAGATTTGTGGGCCACAGGGAAAGCGTGAGAAACAAGGGTGGGGATGTGCAGCAAGAGTGCAGACAAGTTCACTGCCGAGAAAAGCCAGCCGGGAAGTGGAGTGGAGGCAGGAGGTTCAGGTCAAAGACAGAATGACAGATGCCCTCTCCAGAACAGGGCAAGAGACAGGAGGCCATGGGCCCTGCTGCATGTGTGTTCTGCATTCAAGTGTGTGTGTGTGTGTGTGTGTGTGTGTGTGTGTGTGTGTGTGTGTGTACACAAAGGGAAACAGAATGTGAAGATAATTGTACCTGCAAGATGGCTCAGTGGGTAAGGGCACTTGCTGCCAAGCCCAACATCGCAGGTTCAATCTCCAGGCCTCCCATGGTGGAAGGAGAGAACTGGTTTCCCCAGGTTACCCTCTGACCTCCACAAGAGTGCCACAGCACATGCATAAACACGGTAAGTAAGTAAAGTTTTTCAAAGAACGTGAAGATGCACCCGCCCTCACTCTGACGAGCTTCCCGCCCTCATTCCGACAAGCTTCCCGCAGCCACAGCTACCCCACAGCAGCTTCTGCTCTCCTGTAGGCGGAGGTCTTCCAGCCACACCGAGGGGTGCCAAGCATGAAAATGGGGGACAAGACACCCCCCACACTGAGTTCCCACTTAGCTCCATCATCTCTCCTCATTGTACACACTTTGCAGATGTGTACACATCTGTGCACACACATCCTTTTTCCTTCTCTTCATTCCCTCTCCTCTCCCTCCTTTTGTCCTGTCCCCTTTTCTCTTTTCCTCCCTATCTCCCTCCCTCCTCTCTTCCTCCCTCCTCTCCCAACTCTCTCCCCTCCCCTCTCACCCCTCCACTTCATCTCTGCTTGAATAACCAGCAGCCAAATAAAAGGATCTAATAAGTACACGGCTCTGAAGAGGGCCCTCAACATTTGAGTCCCTATTTAGGTTTTCTCTATGCTGAATATTATTAGAATTTTTCTATTTAAAAAAAAAAAAAAGGAAGCCAGAAAGATGGCTCAGCCTAATGACCTGAATTTGAATGCTGAGATTCACATGGTGGAAGGAAGGCGAGAACCACAAACTCTGCGCTGACTCTCTCTCTCTCTCTCTCTCTCTCTCTCTCTCTCTCTCTCTCTCTCTCTCTCTCTCACACACACACACACACACACACACACACACGATGGCACCTGTGTGCCCATACTTTCTGTTTAAAAAAAAAAAATAGGAAGTCATTTTTAAAAAGTCAAGTGCCACAATAACAAAGGTCACAGAGTATAAATCCAAAGACCTCTGTAGATGTAACCAACCTTCTTATTAAATAAGAAACACAGAACCAATGCAAAGAAGAAAGTCAAGAGGTCAGAGCTAAGAGCTAAAACCTTACCCTTCCTCCTGCAGTGGTCCTACCTCTCCAAACTAGCTACCCCTGTGTTAAAGTCATTATATAGTGTTCCTGTTCTGCCTTCTCATTGGTTGTAAACCCAACCACATGACCGCCTCGTCACGGCCTGTCTGTATAGGCCTCCAGGTTTTCCTTGCTTGGTATTGAGATTAAAGGCATGTGTGTCCAATAATGGCTGTATCCCTGAACACACAGAGACTTACCCAGCTCTGCCTACCAAGTGCTGGGATTACAAGTGTACGCCAGAACTGCCCTGCTTTCCTATGGCTTGCTAATAGCTCTGACCCCCAGGCAACTTTATTTATTAACATATAAATAACATTTTAATACAAATAAAATATCACCATGGAATTATTCCCCCCCCCACTCCACTTAAAATAACCTCTGGTCCCCTTCTTCTCTTCTAATTCTTCTAGACATTTTGGGTGGCCACATAACCAAAGCAAATCCAGCCAGCACGGTTTCTTAAACACATCCATCTCGTTGCCAGCCTTAGCAACTTGCTTTTTGTTTTAGCGCTTAACCACGGTCCTGATCTTAAGTCAATATCAAGGGACCTGTCTCCCCTGGCTGGAGGCTGCAGAGAAGGCCATTGTGTGCTGAGCCATAATTAATAGAACCTCTCCCTATGGATAAAGCAAACCATTTCAGATTTTTCACTCCAATGAACATCTTTGTATATGAATCTTCGAACACATTTCCAATTATTTCCTTCAGCTAGATTCTTTGAAGGCAAGAGTTGACATATGACCTTGAATTTCCCCCAGATACTGAATCAGCTTTCCACACCCTCTGTGGCCCGTGAGAAGGCTGCCTTTCCACACAGCATCTCTGCCTGTGCCCATCCTCGTCCCCTTTACCAACTCACTGCTTCCAGCTCTTTCGTGGGGCCAGAGAATTTCACTCCTGTACACAGCATCTGCCTGGGCTCATTTCTAAACACTTTCTCATTTCAACTTAAAACCAGGGAAATCTAAAATCTTTGTTAAAGTCACTAAGTGGTTATGTAATATGCATGAGCTCTCTCTCTCGCTCTCTCTCTCTCTCTCTCTCTCTCTCTCTCTGTGTGTGTGTGTGTGTGTGTGTGTGTAGGTGTAGGTGTCTGTGCACATATGTGGAGGCCAGACATCAACACTGGGTATCTTCCTCAGTTGCTCCCTGATGTACTCTCTGAGACAAGACCCCTCACTAAATCTGGAGCTGAGCCCCCCAGTCAGCTGACCAGCAAGGCCCAGGGACCTCATGTCTCTGCCTCCCCAGAGCTGGGGTTGCAGGAGCACACTGCAGGGCCAGGCTTTTGATGTGGATTCTGGGGACCTGCACTCGGGTCCTCATGCTCGTGAAGCAAACACTTCACCACCTGAGCCATCGCCCTGGCCTCGTGGTGCTTTTATTTTTACGGCATTTGTGCCCTTTTGACTTTTCCAACCCGTTTGTTTTATTAATCTTCTCCAGATGCTTAAGATATGAAAAGACTCCGTGCTGCTTCTCCGCTGAGTGCTTCTGGTGTTGAATCCCTGACTGATCTGCTTTAATTGGCTTTGTTTTTCTTCCACTGTTGACCGTCCCTCCGTTCTGTTTTGAGCAGTCGCTGTCCCCTCTCTCGCTGATCACAGCCCCCTCTGCCTGCTCACCCCGGAGACCTTGTTATTGTTCTCACTTCCAGCCTTCTGTTTTCCGACTGCTCTTGACAGCCCGCATTTGTTTTTATCAATGTGCTATCATCTGCATCCCTCTGAGGACACACTTGTGTTTTGTTTTACGATGTCACTTGTTTTCCAGCATCCACTGCATGTTGCAGTTAGGCCATTCGGGCCTGATTATTCAACTGGATTCTTGATGTCCCACGAGTTCCACTGTTTGTGCCACTTTGAGTCATAGCTAGGAGGTGGACGGGGGCACAGGACTACCTGCGTGCTTGTTATTGGCTCAGCGTGGCACTCTCTTTCAGCACCGTCTGTCTCTGTTCTCCTGTGAAATAGTGATTATGGGTACTGTCTCCTCAGGAGGGTTGAGGGAGTCAATGTTTAGAAACCCCAGAAATGAGATGAAGAGTTGTCCATTTTACACGGTCAGTGCATCCCCTAAGCACTGGAGGCTGTAGGTCCCCTCTAAAGGTCATGAGTGGTAGGCGCTCTGCCGAGTCGGAACAGGGATGCCAGATGGAGGGAATGTGGGATGGCTGCAGCTCCTGGCAGCACAGACGGAAGACCCCAAGGGGCCTCTCCAGGGACACCTGACCCTGCCCTACTGAAGTGCTGGGTGTGTCCAGAGGGACCCGCTGCCAGGTTCAGCCCAAAAGCTGAGCAAGACTCCAGGAAGGGCAGTGGGCACCTGCCTGAACCCAGCCAAGCGCCCACTCCCACCCTGAGTGTAGCCAGGATGGAGAGTAGGTAGTTAGTTCCTGGTGTTCTTAGCCAGAGTAGGCTGGCAAATTAACCTTTCCTATGGATACAGTGACCTCCACAGCCTTTAGTGGGTGCCCTTTCCTGGGGCCCAAGAGCTCCACCAAGGCCTGGCAGTTCATACACAGTAAGGTGTAGGTCATGGCTCCCTCCATGCAGTTCCACCTGGTAACAATATGAGGAACATGAGGTTCACCCCATAAAGTTGCAGCCTCCTGTCCATCTCCAGGGTGGGGCCAGAATTTTCCTTCTTATGATTTGTGGAACAGTTCAGAGTATTAGACAAAGACAGAGTGGCAAAGGACCAGGCACTTGGCCCCTCCCCTCTGCCCACTGTCTATCAAGCATCTACAGTGTGCCTGGCTCCGGACCAGTGTCTATTAGCCCTGACTTACAGAGGAGTACCTGGAGGCCCAAATAGTGTGGGGCACATGGAGCCCACCTGCCCTTCTGCCCCTGGCATAGCTACACTTAAAACAGTGGGCATTAGAGACCCCACTCTGCACCAGGGTCTTTGTTTGTCATGGTGTGCAGGGGTAACACAAGGGGCAGACTGAAACCCAGCCCTGGTTTGAGGGCCCACAGTCAAACAGTTGGTAGATGCCACTAGCTCAGACCACAGAGAATGTTGTGACCAAAAAGAACGAGAGAAGTCTTTCCTGGAGGGCAGGAGGAGATCTTTCCAGCTGGGAGAGGGAAGCAAAGCCTACTATACTGGAGTTGCATGATGGGCTGGTATAGGGGGAGAAAGGGTCTCAGCGGGATCCCGAGGGCCAGGAGAATACTACGTCAGTTCTCAATATAACAGAAGCTGCAGGAACATTTTGAAGAAAGTAACAATATTCAGTTCAACTTTTGAAAATGTGGAGCATTTCACCAGTGTCAGGCTTCGTACCAGACACCAAGAGTCTAAGTGTAAATAAGACAGCCTTTTCCCATCACGGCATCAGAGAGAAGTGATGTCTGTTAGGCATGGAAATAGAAAAACTGACTACAGCTGGCTTCGCAGATGGGGAATTCTTTTTTCTCTAAAACAAGAATCTAAAGGTCCCGTCCAGACCTGGCCCTGTTGCCCATGGCACCTTGCCCTCGGCTCTTGCTGTGCCAGCCTGAGGCTTGTGGTCACCTGGTCGGCTGCTGCAGCTCTAGGTGCCATATTGATTCCATGCTAGAAGAAAGGAAAGGGGAGGGCCTAGAAGTCCCTGCTCGTAAGGATTGGTGTGTTTTCCTGGGCAGACTCACTGCCTTTAAAGACGCCAGCTCTTCCTACAGGTCATTAGGCAGAACTTGTTGAAGAAAAAAGAGAAACCAGTGTCTCTTTGTTTTACAGTCTCCACAGCAGAGACAGAGAGAGGTTTGGAAGTGGTACAGATCTGCCAGGGTTCCAGCAAAGTGTAACCATGTAGACTGTGTCACAGGAGTACCTAGGTGGCACTTGAAGACAGGGAGTTATGAACAAACACTCTTCCAGCTGTACTTAGAAGAGCAGAGGGGCTGGGGGACAGATCAGTGGGTAATGTGCCCGCTGCACAAGTATGAAGACCTGAGTGGGGATCCCCAGAACTCATGTAAAAACCAGTGCTAGGGAACAGTAGACCACTGAAACTCATTGGCCAGCTGATCTAGTGGAACTGGTAAGTTCCAGGTTTGGTGGTAGACCATTCCTATACCAGGTAAGGTGGAGAGCGATGGAGGAAGATACCTGGAATCAACCTGGCCTCTACACTCACACTTGTGCCCACATGCACACACCCATGCACATGTGTGCACTTTTACACACATGTACCCACCTGTACACACCTATACAAATATGGGCCTTGATCTTACACACACTCAGTAGCAATAACAGTAGGCGTTCATTGCGAGGGCTAAGAGGAAGGGCCTCCCAGGCCTGCAAATAGGAAAGGCATGGATACACATAGCCATGCTTAATGATCTCATGATCTGGAGTGACAAGGTGACATTGCTGCTTCAGGAAGATCAGTGGTAGAAACTCAGTGGAGAAATTGGTTGGCAGCCAGAGAAGGGTCTAGTGTGACCATTTAGCAGCCTTGGTTACATTCAGAAGAACAGAGTTTCTTGCATACAGGTACAGTTGGGACTGGTAGCTATAGATGTACAGAGCACTATATAGAGCAGTAGCGGGAAGGCAGATGTGATGGTCCTTTCCAGGGGTGCCCTCCCTACAGGGGTCTGGGACCAGTGGAATGTGGGGACCTTTTTGCTGTTGGACATTGGTTCTCTGCCTGCTACCCATATAGCTGTAATTCTCCTATTTGGCCCGTAAGTAGCTCTTTGTTCCTTTTAACCAGTAGGGCCTCTCCTTTGTGACAAAGGTAAGGGTAAGCTGCAAGCCTCATTCTTAGCTGTTGGCCACCCAGCAGCAAGGCTGCCGAGAGGAGGTTCTGAGGAAGCAGCTTCCCTGCCTAGTGGAGCTTGTCTTCCTGGAAGTATATCAGACTAGACAAAATACCTGGCTGTGCCTGTGGCCTGGAGCCCCTGCTGTACACTCAGATCTGTCGTAGCGCAGAGCTGTTCTCCACAGCGGTCAGCCAGCAAGCGGGCAGCTGGCCCGGAGGAGGCAGAAGCCACTGGAAGCAAAGCTTGTGTTCACAGATCTTGCCAGGGATACTGGCCTCGGGTTCAGCAACTTCCAGAAGGTTTCTTTTAAAAGCGCGACGTCGAGTTAAACTTTAAACAGAGGAGGTCTGTGTAGCTGTGCTGTGAGAGCAACCTCCTGAAGGAGCCATACAGATCAGCACACCCAGCAGGCATCATTTTTCAGCCTTCAGTCTGCCTGGAGTCAGGAAATGGCCAAAAAGAGCCAGAAAGTTGTTTTGGAAGGAGAGGAGGTGGACAGCCCGGTAGGTATAAATGTGGCTTTAAGAACAGCAATGCGCTCTGGTGATTTCGTTTTCCATGGATTGCCTCTAGAGAAAGAAACACAAGCTACTTCAAATTATCCAAGTCCGATAATCCAGCCAAGCCGGCCCGAGTAGTTGAATTAGCCAGAACTCACCCTCTGGCTGCCAGCCTATGATCCCAGGCGTGGATTCGGATGTCTCTTAGGAGAATTAGCACCACCTGCCTTCTTGGCTGACACACTGGACCCATAGCAATCTCTCCCTTCAAAATGACAATTTAAAAATAACAATGCACAAATAAGATAAGTGCACAAGATGTTTCATAAAGTACAGCACTCGTGAGAAAAAATAACTGTTTCTCTAAAGAAATAGAACCTGGTTTTTTTTTTCAAGAAAGGTTTTTGTTTTGTTTTGTTTAATACTCCAGGAGACAGAAAAAAAATATAAAGGACTAAGGCTGGGGTTGTAGCTCAGGGGCCAAACACTTGCCTAGTGTTCTAGTTTCATGCTGTTGCTGTGATGAAACACTCTGATCAAGTGCAACTTGGGAAGGAAAGGGTTTATTGGGCTTATACTTCCAGGTCACAGTTCATCAGTGAAGGAAGTCAGGGTGGGAATTGAAGGCAAGATCCATGGCGGGAAGCTGTTTTCTGGATCACTCTCTGGCTCACTCACAGGCTTATGTTTAATTAGCTTTGTTATATAGTCCAGGATTCCCTGCCTAGGGATGGTGCCAGCCACAGTAGGCTGAGCCCTCCTACATCAATTAATAATCAAGGCAATCGCCTGTAGACATGCCTGCAGGCCAGTCTGATCTAGACAAGTCTTCAATCTAGGCTCTTCCCTCAGATGACTCTAGGCTGTGTCAAGTTGATAATTCATGATAACTAGGACACCTAGCCCTTGATTCCACCCTCAGGATGTCAAAAAATAAAAAATAAAAACAGAATAGATGATAGGTATTCTAATAGACTATATACATAATACTGTCTGTCATTTAATTATAAAACATAGGGATATTAATATAGATGAATGGATGGATTGTGGAGGAGGGGAGTCTTGAGAGAGAAAGGAAGGGACGGTGACAGATGAGGATGTGAAGAAAATAATGACATCATCACAATTAAAATCCACAGTGGCAGCATTTGCCCTGCAAGAAATAAAAGCATTCAAACAGGAGATAAGCTAGAGAGTCTGAGGCTGGAGAGGAGCACGTGATGGTGCCAGAGTTCTGAAGGAAAAGTAACCAAGCGTGGCACAGAGTGACAGCCACAAGCTGCCCAAACGAAGGACAACAGACAACAGATACTCATGGCTCGCTGCCCCAGAAGCTGGGCAGTCCCCTAGCGCGTCCCTCACAGACGGAAATGTAAAGACAGCTCCGGGTCCAAAGTCACTTGGTACATAAGAGGGATGCCTGAGGCAACAGCCTACATCCAAACAGCAGTCGCCAGCCTAGAAGGTCCCACCATTTCCCCAGGGTCCTGAAGCCCACCCAGTTCCATTCCCCTAGTTTTGAAGAGAATTGAGTTCCCACTGACCCCAAGAACCAAAGCCTCAATGCTAGTGCCCAGCAGCCCTAGTGGCCTGGAGCCTCCACTTCTCTGCCCAGCGTGTCCTCTCTGGGCAGCATGCTTTCATTCCCGCGTCGGCAATCACTGTCAGGGCTTAATAGCGAGTTTGCTGTCGGATGGCTCAGAGGCGGGATGTTTCGTAGAGCAAGCATGACTTCCTCCTTGTCACTTCCAGGGTCCCCGTCGTGGCAGTCCCATCTGGGGACTGATTTCTGAGCCCCTCCCTTCGCTTACAGGCCCCTTTCCCTTGAAGTAAGGATCCTCTCTCACCATGCCAACCCCTGCAGGGTCCCTGGGGTCCACACTGTGGTGACAGGTTCTTGAGACTGCTTGCAGTGCTTCCGTTCTCAGCCTCCACCAACTCCCCCCCCCCCCCCCGTGGGAGGGCGTGAGAAATCAACAGCTCAGGTCATCGCCACGGTTTGCCTTCTCTGTTCCTCGTGTTTGCACGTCGTTCCAAAGTTCAGTGGATCCAGACAAGGCGGCTGAGTGAGCAGTGTCCCAGAAGCCTGACGTGTTCAGATTTCCTTCAGCCCAAGAGCACTGAGGACTTCCAGAAGGGTTTGCCCGGGAATAACCCTGGGGAGAGGGGGATCCTGCAGTGACAGTCCAGAGCCCTCCTGGCTCTTTAGACGCAGGCTGTAATTGACATAGAGATCAGCAACAGATGAGGTCAGTTGCATTGCTTGGAAATCTCCTCAACCCTAGGGGAGAGGGTGACAGGGTGGGAGGGAGCCTGGGCCCAGGGAGGCCTCTGGCTTTTCTTCCCCTTTATTGATTACGTCTATATAAGCTTCACGGTCTCCTTGCCACCCCTTGGGCTGTCTCATTTCTTCCTCCAATACTGCTTCGAAGACACCTCCTCCTTGAAGCTCCTTTTGCATCTGTGAGCCAGAAGATGAGGCCAAGGAAAGGGCTTTGCAAGCTGGCCCGGGAAGACGTGGTGTCATCGTGGGTTTCTGACCCTTCCTTGCTGTCCAGTCAGTCACCTACATGGACCCCTTGGAACTTCACTTCTGCCTTTGCAAAATGATCAGTGAAGGCTCTAACCCACCCTCCTTCCAGGAGGAGATTGGAAGCACACGCAAAGCAATCGGCAAGTAGGAGATGGCCTGCAAAGGCTTAACGTTCTTTCTCCTTTTGTTATTTCACTAGAGCCTTGTGTATGCCACTCTTGGAGCACCGTTCACATACGTTACCGTGTTTTGTGGTGTCTCCTTCGGTGAGCAGCAGGCTCCAGGGCAGAGACAGCCCTGCACACCCTGGAATCTCTGAATGAAGGGGTTTATGCACAATATACCCTCTTCCCAAGAGATAGCTTGTTCTGTGTCTATGGCCCCAACAAGCAAGCATGTATGAGTATGAGCAAGGCATCCACAGGAAGAGGTAACTCATCACCCCAGTGCCTCCTCACCTGGGATCACAGTGCAGATGCTATCTTCAAACCAATGTCCGTCCTCACCATTCACCTGCAGCAGGCAACCCAGATAAGCCAAGTTTGGGGGCCCGCACTGATCTCCATTGATCAGAAGCTCCAACCAGCACCTATAGACTTTGATCTCTCTACAAGATGGGAAAAGTGTTCACTGAGAGTGTGAGCGACTTGGCAAAACCAGTCTTTCCTGGATCTCACCAAGTCCCACCGTAAAAGGGGTCCCTGCTGGCCCCCAGCTAAGATACTCTTGCCTATATCTACTTCTTATCACTGATACAAGAAGAATGATCCTAAATTCCAAACCAGACCCTGTCAGGCCTCAGCTTAGAATCCTTCAGCAACTTCCATTAGCCAGAAGAATAAAATGCAAACTTCTTCTCCAACCCACAGCATCTCAGCAGGCATGGCCCCTGCCTGCCACCTCAAAGCCCTTACGGCCCTTCTATTGCCCAGATGCCCTGGAGCAGCTTTTCATTTGGGAACTTTGCACATGCTGCCCTTTATCTGGGGACCACTGCCTGCCACCTCTTAACCTGACCTGCTCTGCTGTGACCGGCTCCCTCTGAGCCTGCCATCTTGCTTAAATGTCACCCTGCTCTGAGAGGTCCTGCGCGTGTTCTGTCCCTAAAGTGGTCCTCCGTCATTCCTCTCACCAGCGTTCGCCACTGTGGGTTTGTGTGAGGAGCGTTGCCATCTCCAGCACCTCCTGGAAAATGGCATCCTGGCTTGTTCATGTATTGTTTGTGCATGCAGAGGACTCCCCACTTCCTCCTCTCAGATCCCCTTCCCCCTGCCCCTCCTCTCCCCTCAGCCTCGTCAATGTGAAGCTTTTGTGTGGTTATCAGATCAGCCAGACTGAACAAAATGAACACGACCTTGCCTTCGTGTGGTCCTTGGGTACACTATTAATTATGGCTGGATCTTCTCCAGCCATGCCTGGCTCTCCCCCGGAGCTGCCTCCTCCAGGAGGTTAGGTGGGTAGAAGTGCCCATGTCTGGCCTGAAAGATAATACCATGGTAACCATAGTTCACTCTCTAGCCATCCTTTAACTAGACTAAGAAATAAAAACAAAGCTTCATTTGAAATGAAGCCAAAATCATAAACCTTTTGATTTCTGAGGAATGAACTCAAGAAGTGTGCAGAGAAGACAACTAACAAAGAAGAAAAGCACACCATTATCCCCGTGTTCCCAGCTGGGTACACGGAGTAACAAGGATGTCCATTCTCCGTAATAGCGAGTGTGGCCAATTCCAATTCCAGTCTCACTGGGAAGTTGGTACCATCAAGTTCATCTCATAGAGTTAATTGGAGACGTACCTGAATGAATTAGGGGGAAGAAGATGAAGGGGACCTCTTCATGTTGGAATACCAAAATATGAGGTTGTGGGAAGCTGCAAGGACGCTGAAGAGCTGTGTTCCTGGTCCAAAGGGAGCAACGATCAGCACAGGAAAGGAGTGCTCACCAAAACAGCAGTCTCTGTTGGGGCAGGTCAAATAGCCAGGGAACGGAGAGTGTTTGCTTATGAGTCTGTCTTCTTGAGCCCCATCTGAACAGGCAAGCATGCCCTGAGCATGGACCCACAGTAGGAAAGAAGGTCGGCCCCACCCCCTCAAAAACCATTCCCAAGCTGGAGAGGCAGAAAACAAATGAGCACACTAAGTATATATTGATTAGTGCTAAGGAGGAAGTAAACAAGGCTTCAATGTCTAAAATACAGAGGAGGCCACTTCAGATGGTCATTGGGGTAAGTTATTGCTGAGTAAATAATACGATAATGATAAATATTAATAGTGTCCCTCTCAAAGCATGAAACTGAAAGCTCTAGGAAAATATTGCAGTTAGGATTTTTTTTTTTAGTAATTTCTTTTTTATTGTTTGAGGATGTCATACATGCATATAATGTATTTTGATCAAATCCTCCCCGTTCCCTCCTTCCCAGCTCCTGTCCCCCTACCACCACGTTTCCTTCCCAGCATGTGTGCTGTGTGTGTGTGTGTGTGTGTGTGTGTGTGTGTGTGTGTGTGTGTGTTACCTACTGAGTCCACTTGCCAGTGCCTGTATATGAATGGCCATAGGACCATCTCCCGGATCATAGCCTCTCAGGGACCACATGCCTGAAGAAACTGACTGTCACTCCCCCAGCAGCTGTCAATGACCAGTAGCTCCTCCGCAAGGTGGTGGACTCCATGAATGCCCCACCCAGGGCCAAACTCTACAGGTCTTGGACATGGAGTCATAGCTTCCATGAGTACACATGTGCCATGGCACTCTGATGCCCAGCAAACAGTTTCCTTTCTACCCTGGCTGTCACCTTCCTCCCATCCCCCTAAGTGTGTGTGTGTGTGTGTGTGTGTGTGTTTTTATGTACTGCATTTATTTATCTACTTATTTATGTTTGCCTATCTGCACATGCTCAGCGGCATGTGTGTGGAAAGCAGAGGACAGCTTGTGGGAATTGCCTGTCTCCACCATGTGACTCCCAGGGATTGAACTCAGGTCACTAGGCTTGACGGCAAGGACCTGTATCCACTGAGCCTCATGCCAGTCCTGCAATTTGGATCTTTAATCATGGTAGAGAAGCTTGCCCTGGTATAACATGATGCTCTGTGTCCTTAAAGGAAAAGATTAACATATATGAGTGACTTCTCTACAGATATAGACACCATAAACAACATCTAAAGTGAAAAAGGGTACCAGACACTGGGAGATAATACAAGCACTGAAAATATATCCCACAACAGGAGCCAATTTAGGTAAAAATAACAAATAAAGAGCTTGGTATGCAAACAGAATTTTTAAAGAGAGGTAGCCCAATTAAGATGGATAAAAGAATATGAAGAGATAAAAATGTCCCCAAATTGTATTCAGGGGTTTTCAACGTTATGTAAAATACTAAATTATCTAAATTCAAAATGCCAGTGAGGTTCCATTTTGGTCTAGCAGATGGGAGGGTATTTTAATGTAGAATATATTTGCAACACTGTAATATCTGGAGAAGAGGTGGAGTTTACAGAGAATAGTAAAACTTAATGCTGTTTGGAGGGAGCTGAGATTGACAGTGTCACATGACAGGTAATTTAACAACATTTATGAGGGAAAAACTTAGATCTTCTTCTAGTCCCCACCGCAAACCATTATTTCTACAAGTTTACCAAAACATTAGCAAAACAGGAAAAGTCCCACCAATATAGACATGTTCCTTGCAGTTTGATGAGAAATTGGGAAACAGATTGTCCATTTCTGTAGAAAAAAATTAAGTAGGTATATATGCCCACAGTAAATGATTGAAGAAAGACAGTGGCCTAAAACCAGGGCCGGGGATGCGACCCAGTGGATAGAGTGATCTCCTAGCATGAATGCAGCTGTGGGTTGGATTCCAGCACCACACAAAACTGGGTGTGGTGGTGCACACCTGCCACCCCAGCACTGCAGAGGTGAAGGCAGGAAGGTTAGAAGTTCTAAGCTGTCCTCAGCAACATAGTGAGTTCAAAGCTAGCCTGTCTAAAAAGAGGCCGGGAGGGGGTAAGAAAGGGAGAGGAAGAGGGGTCTCAAGCTATGTTAGATACAAGCCCATGTTGGGGGCAACAATATGTGTATGTGCGCACTGAGAAAGGTCTGGAAGGATATGTATAACAGTAAGTGGGAAACTCTGGAGAGTCGATGATGGTATGAGAGGGGCGTCAGAATTTCAAAGCATCTGTCTGCTGTTTACTTTTCTGCCTTGCATATGTCTCATTTTTATAATTTAAAAAGATGTATTTTAAAGCAATTGCAGTGAGTGAAGAGAAAAATGACAACGGAAGAAATCAGTGACATCCAGGTGAAGTCTGGGGGTTCATTCATAATAATAATGCGCCAGGGTTGGTTTCGTAGCTGTGACAGATGTGCCATGGGTGTAGATGGTGGAACTCGGTGAGGGTCTACAGGAATCCATTATCTCTGAGTGTATCCCCAAAGTGTAAGGAAATTGATTCATAGAGTCATGTCACCCAGGTCTGTAGCCATAGTAACCTCAGCTGCTCAACCCCTTTCAGTCTGGGATGAATTGAGGCTCCTACCAGGCTCTGAGAGTCTGGTGTGGTGTGCGCCTCCATAGAGACAGAGGCCCCTGTGTGGCCTGCATCAATTTACAGGGCTTCACTAAGCCTGTCTGTAGCTAACAGCTTCAGTGTTCTGCTCTGAGAAACCCGGATATAGGCTTACCCCAGCTCCCCCTGCAGCTGGTCAGCCTCTGAGATGCCCCACAGTTCTCCTTGCTTGTGCCTTTTTTAAAAAAGTGTGTGTGTGTGTGTGTGTGTGTGTGTGTGTGTGTGTGTGTGTGTGTATGCCATGGCACATACGAAAGGTCAGAGGAGAATCTCCATCCACTAATGAGTCCCAGAGATGGCGCTCAGGTCTTCGGGCATGGTGGCAAGTACCTTTATCTGCTGAACCTACCTCACCAGCACCCTCGACTTTTAAAAAGAATTCATACCCTTTCTTGCCCCAATCCCCTCTCAATCTAGAATTACAAGGATTAACACTCAGGAGCTTGGTCTGTGGGGAATTAAGAGGAGAAATGAAGTGTGGCCATGCTGACATGCACAAACCCCACACACGTCCTCTCACCCTTGTCCCCACAACTAGTGGTCCCAGTAGATGGAGCCAGCCAATTGGAAGCATGAGGATGCTTCCAGATGATGCCTCTCCTCCTCCCTGTCAATCCTCCTAGGCGGTGACATCCCCTGGCCGGAAGTTCTTGGGAAGAAAGTGGGAGAACATGGAGTGACCACCTGTCTCTTCTCTGTCCAGGCTCCACTTCCTTGTGTTTGACACAGAAGAGGTCCACGATGTGCTACGCATCTGGGATGGGCCTGTGGAAAGTGGGGTGCTCCTCAAGGAGCTGAGTGGCCCGATGCTGCCCAAGGACCTGCACAGCACCTTCAACTCAGTTGTTCTGCAGTTCAGCACGGATTTCTTCACCAGCAAGCAGGGCTTTGCCATTCAGTTCTCAGGTACGTGCTGGCCCGCTGCCAGCGCCTTTAAGCCCCTCCTCCCTTCCGTCTCTCCAGTCTTGGAAAGATATTATTCGCATCTGCTATGTACCTGGTTCGTGGTTTATTCAAATATCCGTGCTAGAGAGACAAGAAAATAGCTTAGTCAGTAAAGTGTTTGTCATACAGGCATGAAGACATAAGTTTGAACCCCGGAATCTGTAAAAAAAAAAAAAAAAAAAAAAAAGCCAGGTAAGGTAGTCTACATTTTCATCCAATCTGGATACCTAAGACACACTGGCCAGATGATCTAAACTAGATTGGTATGTTTCACGCCAATGAGAGACTCTGCCTAAAAAAAAAATGGACAGCTCCTCAGGAACAATGCATAATGCTAGAGGTTAGTCTCTGACCTCCATAGATACACACACACACACACACACACACACACACACACACACACACCACACACGGCACAGCACAGCACATAGGCATGTCCATGTGCTCCTGAGTGCACACGAAAACGTTTCCATGCATGCTGAGCTTACTTGGGTAGGGAAATCAGACAGACTGAGAGACACTCAGGTTCTGACTGAGAAGCGTATGAGTGGAGAAACCCATGCTGCTGAGGTCACTGTGAGCATCAAGGAAAATGTTCTAGAACATGTGTTATCCACACTCATGCCTGAAGAATGAATAGAAGTAACTCAGGTAAAGAAAGCGTCTGAAGGATGGACCGGTCAATGCCATGGAAAGATATCACCAAGCTGGACCTCAGAGGCCTGCAGACCCCAGTGAGCAGGAGGGGAGGAAATAGCACATCCTGGGTGCAAAGAACGTTTCGAGAAAACAGTGGGCTCTGAAAGTAGAGAGTGGTTCCTTGGGGTGAACAGAGGGACGTGACAAGAAAGACACTAAGCGCAGTGGCATGGGGCGTGGTTCTGAAAGTGCTGACGCCACATGCTGCATGCTCCGGTTCTTTCTTGAGCGCAGGTCTTAGAAAGCACCAGAAGCCAAGCATGGAAGTGATCTTAGTACTCTCAATTCGCTAAGTGTGCACTACAGTGGCCAGTTACGGAGGCACACGGCAAAGGGCTACCCCAAACGGGCAAAGGGCTACCCCAAACGGGCAATGCTCAAACCCTCGGGTCCCAAGTTGACTAGTCTGCCCAGAGCTCAGGATCTCTGGACTTTGTTTCTCAAGTTCCTGAGCAACTGAGTCGGCCTTGGTTTGCGCCAAGGCTTATCATACGGCAGCTGTCATCCTTGTTACCATCCCCTCAGGCCACTGTGCAGGGCGGGGGGTGTGTGTGTCGCCACACTCCCTCCTAGCTAGATCGGCCCCAGGTACTCATGAGACTGCAGCAAGATGTCAAATCCTACTTCCGGCTTGTTCCTACATCTTTCTTCTCTGTGGAGATGAGCGTTTACCAGCATGTGTGTGTTTGCGGGTCGGGGGCTCTCCAGGATCTGGGTAGGTTTCTGGTAGCTCCCACTTTCCATCATATAACTGACCCTCCATATCTGAAGTTCTATATCCATGGGTTCAACCAATCCCAGACCAAAAATTTGGGGGGAAATCACATCTGCACTGAATATGTACAGACTTTTTTCTTATAATTATCCCCAATCAATATAGTATAATAGTTATTTGCATATAATGCATTAGGTATTAGAGATAATCTACAGATGATTTAAAACATGCAAGGGGATCACATGGGTTATATGCAAGAACTGCACCATTTTCACACAAGGGACTTAAGTATCATGGATTTGAGTATCCATGGCTAGGAGGATGCCTGGACCAAGTCCCTCCAGGATCTTGAGGGACACCAAGAGTTAGTAACTTGTCCTCATAACATATGTGCAGTCTTCTGGCCTGGCATTTCCAATCTATTCTTGAACCTCGATGGAATATTAATTGGTACTGAGAAAACAAATGTTCAGGATCCAGCCATGTTAGAAAGAGGCTGGGTGGAGGCAAACCTAAGCAGATTATCTCAAATGCTAATACGGCTCCTGAGAGCATTTGGTATGCTCACGCTCATAAATTCAAAACGTGTCTGGTAGGTCACACTTTCCGAATGTATTTGACCATGAATGACTTTTTTTGAGGCCATCTCAGGAGACTGACATCTCATGGAGCAAACGTTAGCAACTGCTGGAATGAGCAACAGAAGCAATGGAAGATTCCCAGCATACAGAGAGGAGAATGTGGAAGAGACTCCCAGGCACTCTCTCTGGGAAGAGACAGCATGAATAATTAAAGCACATGTGCCTTTGCTCTGACTATGCCCAAGCTGGCAGAGACAGCTTAAAACAAAATGACAAAAAAGCCCACCATTCCAGAGGAGTCTCCCACAGATTTGCATCATCTGACCTCTTCTTCGTCCTGGTTGTAGCCACACAGGACAGTCCCCAGGCACCCTCTTCCAGCTAAGCCTCATGCACACAGCTTTATTGTGCATTGCTCAGCTTGCAAAAGTCAGTCATCCTTCAGGGTTTGCTTCAGATGCTGCTGCGTCCTGATCTCCCTGTTCTGAATAAGTTGCTGCAGCCTCTGGCACCCCCCCCCCACCCCAAGCAGTTCACTTCTGTTTCTCTAGCACCAGCCAATGCCAGCCCTCCTGCCCGTCTTGTGGTGGCACCTCCTTGGCATCACACATCTTTCTTAAAGTATGAAGGTTAATGCCAGACCTCTCGGGCTCCCTGCATGTATGCAGCAGGTGTTCCAATGCATGAAGTCATGAGCAGATGAATGGAGGGGTTCCCCAACACCGGGGTTTCCTTAGGCAATCTTATGCTGATCGAAGTAATTCCAGCTACATAGCCTGGGCTCCAAAAAGACAGTGACAACCTGGCCGCAGTGCTCTGGGCATACCCACGGTTCCGGAAAGGTCACCTTACCTGTTGCTGTCATCAGTTAGCAAATACCAGAACTCCCCTTGGGAGAGGGAAAGGCTTACCACACGTGAACTTGCTAGTGCATGTTTGATGAGGGATTGGGCAGAAATGCCAGGGATGATTAGCACAAGCTTGGCTTTATTAAGTAAACATGACTGTGTAACATCTAACATCCTGTCAGTACCTGGAGGATCTAGCCTTTCCCTGGAGGCTTTGGCAAGCTGCTCAAATCCAGGAGCACTCAACAGAGAAAATGTGAACCACAAGAGGTGAGCGGGCAGCAGGATCTCAGCCATCTACAGAGCAGGTAGCAGCTAAGCTCCCCCACTACATCATCTCTTAGAGTTTTTACGGAAACACGATGCCACCATTATTAATCCATGTTGACCATACAGGCAGTGTGGTTTCTTATACAAGGTCATGCAGTTACTAAGTAGCGGAGCCTGGATCCAAACCCACGTGTCCAATTCCCAAACCGAATGCTTAATCATTGCATTTCTGTTGCCTACCATACAAATAACCTTTCCGAGTGTGGCCAGAACTGCAAACTGTTTTTCCCCCAGGCAATCATTTACATGTATACAGCACCCCGTGACCCTGGGGATGAAAGCTAAGTCTGTTTTTAATTGGGAAGGCAGACACGACGATTCATATTTGACTTTCTAAACAAGTTCAGCGAGTGTCAAACGGCGATGATCTGTTCGTTCATTCATTCATTTATCCAGCAAATATTTACTAAGCACTATCATGTGCTGAGTGCTGAGTACCTTGGGGATCCAGGGATGAGCAGAATTGTCTCTGTTGGCAGAGAGATGCCCAAGTGATAGACAAGGAAGAGGCAAACAAGTATATTAGCCAGATTGTTACAGATTGTGCTGGGACAAGAACTGAACAGGATAGCCTGATGAAAATGATAGGGAGGGTTAAAGGTGAGCCCAGAAAAGGGGATGAAGGAGGCCTATCTAAAAAGTGGCAGATAGATAGATAGATAGATAGATAGATAGATAGATAGATAGATAGATAGACAGATATAGAATGTCAAGGTGGAGCTGCCATAGAAGACTTGCTGTAGGGTCATTCCAGGCAGAAGGACCAGCAGGTGTACAAGGTCCTGTGAATAGGAAGTGGTGGGGGTGAGGGGACTATGTGGGAAGATCTTAGGAATATGACTGAAACATAGTGATGGGACACCATCAAAGGCGAATAAAACAAAGGAACGGTTTTAGAATGCCTCCTCAGAAGTGGGAGGGACTTGAGGTAGGCTGCCACCGGGCATGGCGGCACAAGGCTGTAATCCTAGCCACCCAAGAGGCAGAGGCAGTGAGAGGACAAGTCCACGGATCACCTGCATGACTTCGTGAGATCCTGGCTCAAAATGTAGAACGCTCAGAACAGAACAGTGGGAAAGCACTTGCCAAGCATGAAGAGGCCTGAGGTTCGACTCTTGGGTCATTTTTTTTTTCAATAGGGGGGAGGGTGGGGTAGAAAAGAAGGAGGGAGGGAGGAATAAATGAATGAAGCAACAAAGGGAGGGAGACATGAAAAGAGAAAAGGAGGGAAGCTAAGACGCCATACAGTGGGCTTCAGTGGCGCTTTCTGTTGAAGACTACAGTCCTTCAGACTTTGTGGTCCACGTGGCTTGCTGTTTCAGTTCACTCTCTTCCTTCAAAGCATGAAAGCAGGGGTGGACACAATGGAAACAAATGACCATTGCTCGTGTTTCAATAAAACTTTATTTGTGGAAATAAGTACAGAGGCAGATTTGCCTGTGGGCTGTAGTGTGTCAAATGCTGCCTTTGGTGTTGTGGAATCAAAGGTAGGCTGCCACGCCTTGTATTGAGTGACATTGGTGCCAGGTTCCCCAGGCTGTCACTCATTGGTCGTTTCTACCTAAGTGCTCCTGGTAGCAAAACGGAATGGTTGCATCTCCTGGGGGGGTTGGAAGGCATAGCCAGCAGAGAATCTATTTGAGGCTTCATGTTTTCGTGTAAAAGCCGATGTGAATTATATATTCTAGGCCAAAACAGATTCTTCTGTTTGAATGTAAAGTGAAATTACACAACTGTGGGATAGGGAGCTGTAAGTGAATCACAGGGTCTCCAGAAACTTCCTGCCCCTACGATCTGCAGAGCGCATGCTGCAGGGACAGGTCCTGCCGTCTACTTTGGGCTGGGGAGGCAGCTAGGGTATGGCGGCTGCCTCCCAGTTCTTTCTCTGCCTTCTGTTATGACACCATCTCTACTGCGCTTTCTCAAGCCACATTTGCCCATTCATTCATTCATTCATTCATTCATGCATTCCTTTATTAGTTTATTCCTTCCTTCTACCCTTCAGTTCACTGCTTGGTTCATAAACACTACTCCCTTTAAGACTTGGTTAAGTACCAGATCACAAACATCTCCTAAGTCACTGGGTCTTTTGTTTGTTTGTTTTGTTTTGTTTTGTTTTGCTTGATATATGTGTATGTGTGTGGTGTGTATGTGTAAATACATGTTCTCATAGATGGATGAACATTCATGTCTTGCTTGAAATGGAGGCCAGAGTTGGATGTTGGATGTTGTCTTAGTGTTTCTGTTGCTGTGAAGAGACATTATGACCACAGCGACTCTTATAAAGGAAAACATTTCATTGGGGCTGGCTTACAGTTTCAGAGGTTTAGTCCGTTATCATCACGGTCGGAAGCATGGTGGCAGGCAGGCAGACATGGTGCTGGAAAGGTAGCTGAGAATTCTGTGTCTTGATCCATAGGCAACAGGAAGTGAACTGTCATACAGGGTGTGGCTTGAGTATATGTGAGACCTCAAAGCCTACCTCCACAGTGACACACTTCCTCCAACAAGGCCGTACCCACTCCCACAAGACCACTCTCCTAATAGTGCCACTCCCTATGGGCCAAAGTTCAAACACATGAGTCTATGGGGGGCCATACCTATTCAAACCACCACAAGTATCTTCCTGAGTCATGCTATGTTTTGTTTACTGAAAATCCTGAACCCAAAGCTCCTGAATTCAGTCAGTGTAGCTAGGCAGCTTGTCTCTGGGATCCCTGGAGTCTACTTCCCAAGTTCTGGGACTACAGGCCAGCTGCCATGTCCACACAGCTTCTCCAAGGGTTTTCTGGCCTTCGGGTTTTTGCCCCCAAGTCATCTGCCCTGCCCCCTTTCTGAGTTTTGAATACAGCCAAGTCACTTAGCTTGATTTTGAGCTCTGCTCTACCACTGGCTACAAATATCTGGTGTTTCCCCGAATGTGGTGCCAGTCCAAAGGGTCCGTGGCTGCTTTTACATAGGGAGAGGCCTGACCTCCACAGAGTCCCAGTGTCCTTCCCAGGAAACTACTCAGCACCCAACAGGCCAACTCCAAATCCTTCTCAAACCCTTGTGCTTAGTTAGATCTGTGGTATTTAAATGAGATAGCAAAGCTTCGTGTGACAATGTTTGTATTTGTAAATAGAATTCATTTCTGCAATCGTAACGGTACAACCAGGCTTAAAAAAACACACCTCCTGCTCAATCAATGGTTCTCAATTTTCCTAATGCTGTGACCCTTTAATATAGTTCCTCGTGGTATGATTGATGACCCCGACCATAAAGTTATTTTCATTGCTACTTCATAACTGTAATTTTGCTACTGTTACGAATCATAATGTAAATATCTGATATGTGACCCCTGTGAGGGGTCAAGACCTACAGGTTGAGAACCACTTTACTGGATGAATGCTGGTCACAGCGAGGTACTGGTCCAATGGTGACGGTGATGTACAATGGCAGCACACTGTGGTGGAGTCAGTGAGAGGAGGGCCAAGGAGGATGGTGTTGTCGCTACAGCTGGTGCCAGCAGTAGGGAGGTGACAGCGGTGGTCACTAGCGAGGGCAGTGAGAGTCAGCACTGCTGATAAGCTGTGAGCCTGGCTGACAGGCAGACACTACATCAGCCCCACTCTTCTGTTTTCTTGCCTCAGTGTCCACAGCCACATCCTGCAACGACCCTGGAGTCCCGCAGAACGGGAGCCGGAGTGGCGACAGCTGGGAGGCCGGTGACTCCACGGTGTTCCAGTGTGACCCAGGCTATGCGCTGCAGGGAAGCGCAGAGATCAGCTGCGTGAAGATCGAGAACAGATTCTTCTGGCAGCCCAGCCCGCCCACGTGCATCGGTACAGAGCAGCTGCGGGCTCCGCTCCTCCCTCCAGACTTGGGGTTGTGGGCACCAGGCACTGCCACCCAGGAGGCAGCTGCCTTTTGAGCCTGGGGCCAGGAGTTTTAGAACAGAGGAATGGTAAAGAAAACCCAGTTTTCCTGCCATACTCACAGGCACACACAGACACACACACACACACACACACACACACACACACCCCACTACCAATGATGCACTTTCAAAAATGATCTCAGAGAGTTGTGAGCCAGGCAGGCCTGTCTCCTTGTCTCTGGCCCATCTGTCTAGGATGGATGAGTCGGTCACCCCGGGCCAGAAGATAGCAGATTTCCAGAGGCAAAGGAAAGACGCTTGTTCCCCCTCTCCTAAGGAATTGCTGACCACCTGAACTGGGGTTCCTGAGATCTGCCCTTTGTCTTAAAAATCTCCCCATTCAACAGAAGAAGGTTCTTAAGAAAGAGGCTTAAGGTCACATTGCTTAAAAAGGAAGGGGACTCCGTAATCCTGCCCCCAGCTACCTAAGACAGGTGGGTGGGGAGACTTGAAGGGAGAGGTGGCCAGGAAAGACAGAAAGAGAGAAGCCAACCCCAAGTGCTCACAAGTCCCAGGTGCTCACAAGTCCCAGGTGCCCACATGCCCCAGGTGAGCATGCTCTAGGTATTCACATGCCCCAGGTGCCCACATGCCCCAGGTGCCCACATGCCCCAGGTGAGCATGCTCCATGTGCCCACATGCCCCAGGTGCTCACATGCCCCAGGTGAGCATGCTCTAGGTATTCACATGCCCCAGGTGCCCACATGCCCCAGGTGAGCATGCTCCATGTGCTCACAAGCCCCAGGTGCCCATGTGCCCCAGGTGCCCACATGTTTGTGGCTCTTCTTCCCACTGGGTGAAATGATGAACTCAGTTGTTGCTTGTGCCCGTGGCATGTAGGTGGCAGGTGGACTCAGAAGAGTGAGAATCCATAGCTACTGAGTCTGTACATGTGCCGGGCTCACACTAGACATTTGCTTAGATAACCCCATTTAGCTTTTCCCTACAGCTCTCTGAATTTAGCACCATTCCCTCATTATAGCTACAGAAACTGAAATAGACAAATTTGGATATCTTGTCCCAAATTGCAAAGCTAAGATACACAAGAGCCAAGATTCCTGCCCACGCCAGGCTGAGCACAAAGCCTCTCGACTCCCACCACCCATGTTCCATCCCTTCTAGAGACAGATTTAGGGGACTTCCTGTGACCTCTCCCAGCTGTCTTCACACTGGAAGGTTCCGTGGGAATGCCATCCTGACACCTGAGGCCTTCCCTTTACAGGTCCCGGCTCTGGGGTCTGGTGCTGAAAGCAGGATGCTGAATCCCTTTCCTTGGTGGAAATGGGGTTAGCTGGGTTCACGAACCAAAGAGGCCCTGAAGTCAGCTCAGTGTTGGGAAGCAGGTTTGCAGGCACAGTCAGACCCAGGTGCAGGTGAGGATCTGCCGTTCCCTGGCTCAGAGGCCTCGAGGAAATGGTTCAGCTCAGCCTGGGGTCCTCACCTGTGAGGGAAAATACACATTTCCTTTGTGGCATTGTAGAGTGACAGCACACCCAGCCCTCACCTCATCAAGTGTTGTCTCCTTCCCTTTCTGAGCTCAGTTCCCCTCTTTGTTTCCTAGTTCAAATCCGTGGGCTCCCTTCTTCTCCTTAAGCCAGAATCCCATTGGCGGGGCAGGAGGGAGTTCTGCTGGGGAGCATCCAGAAGCCTCCATGGCCCTCTTCAAAGTCCCCTGCCCCCTAAGCTTGTGGCCCTCTAGTATACATTCCAGAAAAATAAACCCCGCAGCAGCATGCCCCAGAAAAGGTCTGTGCAGGGCTGAGCTGGCAGGCTCCAATTGGGCACCGAGCAGGGCAGTGAGGTTAATTCAGCTTTCATTGCGCATTCTTCCGCACACAGCCTCAGGGAGTGTTCCTCGGGCTGCAGAATAAATGTCTTTGCCTCTTCTCACAAACAGATTGGAAATCCCAGTGATAAGCCCCTCATTTCCAGCTCCTTGGCAGCCTGCCACAAGTGGAGCTAGCTGGCCTTGATGGCCCTGCCTTGCAGAAGAGAAACAAAGAAAGAAAGCAAATATTTGTCAAGCATCATCTGTGATGGATGTTAGGCTAGCCGCGATCACAGTGAAGTCAGCCCAGGAGCTTAGAGCTCTGGTTCTGGATTCTGACACCCTGGGTTCAAGTCTGGCTTCACCGCAACCATCTGTGTGACCTCACACAATCGGCTTGAACTTTCCATGCCTTTAGTTCCTTTACCTGTGAAACAGGAAATGGGTAGCATCCTTCCTACACTTAGAAGCATGCCCCCCGGTCAGCACTGTCCAGTAGAAACAATCATCATCATCAGAAATAAGGAACTGGAGCCTCGGAGAAGGGAAGAATATGTCCAAATTCCCACAGCTAAAGAGCAACACTGTCCTGTTTCTGTCCCCAAGACTGAGTGACACCAGACCAATGCCCTTTTACAGCTCTTACTCCTCAGCACACGCCATCTCCCTCCTAACCATCCATAGCTGTCCCAAGCTGGTTCCTGCCCCAACTTGGCATCGTAGCTTACTGAGTTCCACTGTACCCTCCCCGACCTGTCCCTATGAAGCTGTCGGTGACCCAACCCAGGGGTCCCGTCTAGGACCTAGCTGGCAGAGTGCAGAGAAGCCCACACGGCTTGCTAAGTGTGAAGCAGATACCTAGGGGTCATCTGAACAAAAGCCATGCAGAAGCTGAGGCTGGGAATCCTGACACCCTGGGGTGATCCAGAGCCCAGCAGAAGAGTCACGGGATTTTAGAAACAGCCACACTCACCCTGAATGCAAAAGCCTGAGGGAAACTCCTGACCCGAGCTGGCAGAGAGGAGTTGAGACCATAATCCTGACCCAGAACAGTGGCATCATGGAGACGCCCAGAGAATAACCCACACAGGCTGGGGGAAAAGGGTTTCTACATTCCAGCCTGACTAGGGTAGAGCCACTTTTTTGTGGTGGGATATCACAGTCTACCTTTGTGGTCCTAACCAGCCGGCCACTGCCCAACCTTGTGCTCAGGCGAAAGTTCATTAAAGGAGAGAAAACAAGGGGAATCAGCTAGGGGGAAAATCCATGCCAGTGCTTCTCCTGTGGGCATGGAGTGGGAGACACTATTCTCTCCCAGGACCACCTGCAGTTTGGAGGCCATCCCATACTCCTCCAGAGGAGGAGCCAGACTATGGAGCCGGGAAGTGCAGACTTGAGTCTTAGAAAGACAAGGTGAATTACTTCACCTCTCTGGCCTCAGTTTCCTCTTTGTGTATAATCCAGGAGAGCACCCTCCGTCCTCACTCCCAGCTCGCTGAGCTGCCAACGAGACTGAGTGAGTGAACAATTCATCTGTGGTGACATGTCCGGCACGCAAGTGTTTCTGGACTCAACATGGTTCATGGGATGTATCTTTCCACGGAGAAGACACCCTGTTCATGAATCCTCCAGGCTAATATTCAGCTATGTTAGGGCCTCTGTGGCCTGACTGGGGACTTTACCTCTTTTAGGCACCCTTGTGGGAGCTGACCAAATCAGCAATGCAACAGCTCAGCTCTGGTACAAGCCAGGAGCCACTCCTTGGCCCACCCTTTGGCCCTCTGTTATACCCTTTTGCTCCCTCCCGCTACAACCTCGTTGCCTGTCTTGGGTCTTCTGGTCGCCTCTTCCAGCTCCCTGCACCATCCACTGCTGACCTTGGTAGCACCCTTGGTTTCCAGTTGAAGCTGTCATCTAGTCTCCACCAGCTTTCAGCTCTTGACTCCTTATGCTCCCAGCATCTGCTCTACTCAGCACCCTGTACCACAGCCTGGCCAGGATGCAGAGAGCTGCTTGAGGCCTGCAGAGACTGAAGAAGGCCCCTGGGAAAGTAGCTCCGTGGATCCCTGGCCACCTTCTCCTCCCATCTGTCTAGAAGCCCGTCAGCCTAGAAGAGGGTGGCCACTGTGGACTCGTTAGGGATTGTAGCACACTGGTCCTGGTGTGGTGCATACTCATCCTTAGGCAAAGAGTTTGAGAAGCTGGAAGGCATCTGGGCTGCAAGCAGATGCCAGCAGAACTGGCAGCCAAGGAGACCAACAGTGCTTGGCAGGCAAGCGTGATGGTGTTTTCCGCTCCCCATGATATCCTGTATCACGGAAGATGCAGTGAATACCCATGAGGCTCTCCTGAATTCTGGACACAAGACAGTGGGAAGATGCCAAATAGTTCATATGCCTGACAGACAACGATGACACCATTTTGACCATGAAACCTCTCCACTAAGCATCACAGATACTCCCCTAGGAGAGACATCACCTCTTTTTACCACAAAAGGAAAATACGCAAGCCCAGAGACGTTAGGTAATTTCCCTAAGGTCACAGCCAGGAAGAACCAGGTATTTAATGAAAATCATTTATGGAGAGCCGAAGATGCAGCTCAGTTGGCAGAGTGATTGCCTAGCATGCACAAAGCCCTGGGTTCTATCCCCATGATCATGTCAAATCAGGTGCTTGGGAGGTAGAGGCAGGAAGATCAGGAATTCAAAATCATCCTTCACTACAAGGCAAATTAGAGACCAACCTGGGCTACACAAGTCCCTGTCTCAACAAGAACAACAACAATAATAACATTGTTATTATTTAATGGTGTGAAATATACATAGTATAAAATGACCTATTTGAAGTGACCAGGTAAAGGGACAACCTTACCCTTACCTTCTTCTCTCCTCAGCTCCTTGTGGGGGAGACCTAACTGGACCATCAGGAGTCATCCTGTCACCAAACTACCCAGAACCCTACCCACCAGGCAAGGAGTGTGACTGGAGGGTGACCGTCTCTCCCGACTACGTCATCGCCCTGGTATTTAACATGTATGTACCTTTCCCAGGGTGGGAGACCAAGGGTTTCGAGAAGCTAGGGGGTTGAGGACCTGGATGCTCAGGTGAGTACTCATAGGTGTATGGAGGAGTTCTCAGATCCAGGGGTGAGGCAGAGATGGAGACAGAGATGGAGATGGACAGGGTGTACAGCATTAGCATTGGCTGTCTTCTCTGTACCAGGCCCCGTGTCTACAGAATCCTTGCAATGGTTTCTGAAGCAGCTAACATTCTTTCTCTTATACTTCGGAAGCTACTAAAATCAGAAAAGAGCCCCACCTGGGTCCCTTTCCCCCTCTGCGTGGCTCTCTCTCCAGGGCTTCCATCCTGATGCCTTTCAGGTCTTTATGACCTTTCCACCTAACCCCCACACTCCCACCTTCATTCCATTCACAAGCAAGTCTCCAGAGATCTGCCCTATCTCCTGCCTGCTTCCTCCCTCCAGGGGCACCCCTGGGCCACTAAAGCCTGGATGCTGCCCCAACAGCCCCATTAGGGACACTTCTGATTTAAAAACTAAAACAAAAAACTCTAGCATGAGCTGGGGAGATGGTTCGGTCAGTGTTTGCCACACAAGCCTAAGGCGCTAACTTTCAAAGGCCAGGCATGGTGGTACATGCTTGTAATCTCAGCACTGGGGAGGCAGAGATAGGTAGCTCCCCGGGGCTCCCAGCCTAGCCTACTTGGCAAGCTCCAGGCTAGTGAGAAATTCTGTCTCAAAAAACAAGGTGAACAACCCTTTGAGGAACAATGCCCAAAGTTACCTTTGTATGTGTGTACACATGCCAGCAAACTCCCACATGTCTTCTCTCTTCGCCTGACCTGAGTCTTTATCTTCCATCACAGTGATGTCCTAGTCTTCATATTGGCCACTCTGCCCCATCTAGCTTTCCAAGTTACTCTCTCTTAAAAGTAAAGAAACCAACAGGCCCCTTATCTGTCCATCCTTTAGTAAATCCATCCTGCTTGTAAGGCAGTCTGAATTTCTGAGTTTGGCTCCTGCAGTCTGGCACACACCCACCTCTCCAAGCAGGCCACCGTCCATCCTGTGACGGGAGCTCCAGCCACACTGAACACCCAGTGGTTTCCTGAGTCTCAAAGACTGTCCCATGCCCTGTAACCTCACCTCTGCTCCTGCCTCCCAGTGACTTACTTTATTCCCTCCGTGTCCCACTGCTGAGACTCATCACTCTCCCCAGAATAATCTCAGGCTGGACCACCATGAAAGCCTGAGGTGACTCCCTCCCTGGAGACTGTACACTTTATGGACCTTGTATAATGTTAGACACTCCTGGCTGTTCTGTGCAGTCAGCCACAAGGTGAAACTGTCTTAAAACCACAGAAAAAAATACCAGGCCATTCCACAGTTTGTGACCAAGACAGACTCAACCAGAGCCTTTCCCCGAAGGCTTTCGAAAGAATGGATGGTTTCCAGGGCAAGAAGACCACGCCACCCAGAAATAGGAGACAATCCTGGAAGACTCCAAGTAGAGAGGACACACCTCTGCTTCCTAGACTCCCACTCTGTTTCCCTGCTCACCTCCTCCTCTTTGTTCCAGCCTGGTTGAGCCCCCCTCTCTACACCACATGTCTTGGCTAAAGGGTAGAAGGACCCCTCCATTCCCAGTCCAACCAAATGGTACATCTCAGTGTCCCCACCCATTCCTGGGCATCGTGCCTCTGCATCAGAAATCTGTTTTCTGAAAATACATTTGCTTCTCTATTATTTTCATCTTTTTACACTTGACTTAGTATAAATTACCTTTATTAGACGTGTGCTTGAGAGCAGAATCGCGCATCAGAGAACAGGCCCACATTAAGAATGATCAGATAGACCACACGGAGTCCCAAGGGGGGATGAAGCAGTTAACACAACACGCCAGCAGGGCACGAGGGGTGCTAAGACCCCACTTCTCTCTGTCATTTTCCATGATATTCACTCTAGGCAGATGTGTCCAGCCTGCAGTCTGTGGGCCTCATGTGTCCCACGATAGCTACAAATGTGGCCTGACATATTTGTAGATGACAGCAATGGTGTCACAATATCAAAAGCTAAGATGCCCCTGCTAGGCACCCTAGGGGGATAAATTACATCCATGAACTCCAGTTCTCAATTTGTTAAACTAAGAAAGATTTTTAGGATGGCTTTTCATCCCACACTAGGTCAGGATAGCTTAGAGAGAGAGACATCTAAAGGTGCTGCTAGGACCCGAGTGGTGGCAGACACTGAGGAACCCCATGACTGACATGAGATGGAGAGGGGAAACTAGGCTTTTCATGGCGGCAGGTCCCTGCTGGAGATGGCTCCCTGGGTAGCTCCATGCTCTTACCAAAGTCAGTGCAAACCAGCATGGCAGCAGAGCCCCTGAGTCTGGCAAGAGCTCTGGGTTCAGAGCGGCCGGTTTCTCCCCTTCATGTCCAGAGTTGGCAACTTGCTTTCCCTCCTGCGTGAGCAGAACCTGAGGTCTTTGGCTACAGAATTGAGAACACTCACTGACTAGTATCTGCCATCTGTGCCCCAAACCACATTCAGTATCATCTCCTGACTGGAAAGTCACTGGGCCTCTCTTCCTCCTCAGTCTTCGGGGGCGGGTCCCATGGGATGATGGGCTTGCTTCCCCGGCGAAAGCCTCTTTGACCTTCCTGGGGTGGGGATGGGCTGTTTTTGTCCTCCAGATTTAACTTGGAGCCTGGCTATGATTTTCTTCACATCTATGATGGACGGGACTCTCTCAGCCCTCTCATAGGAAGCTTCTATGGCTCACAGCTCCCAAGCCGTATTGAAAGCAGCAGCAACAGCCTCTTCCTAGCCTTCCGCAGTGATGCATCTGTCAGCAATGCCGGCTTTGTTATTGACTACACAGGTAAGGGCCTGGTGCTAGAGAGTCCCAAGGGTAGGGCCAGCGGGTCTAACAAAGGAAGAGCAACGTGGCACAGAAGGAGGGAGATAGGCTAGACCACAGGGAGCCTGCAGGTCTCTTACAGAGGATTGTCTTCCCTGTGATCCCGCCCCTAGGTGACTTAGTCTCACTGCTCACATACCCTAGGGCTAAGGGAGTGTGGTAACAGCAGGTTTTTGGCCTCCTGCTTCTGCCTTCAAATCACCATTTCTCTCCCCTTCTCTATAAGGGTCATTTCTAACTCTACTTTAGCCTCGTAGTTTTCCTTCATAGCCATCAGCTGACACCTTCCTGGTCATTCCCCTGCATTGTGGGTTCATGCTGAATCTCAGTCTTCCTCTAGACCCCAGCCAGAGCCTCCACCATCTTGGGAAACTGACCGTGGCTTACTCCATCTTCTGTTGCTACCACAGATACCCGAGGCTTGGTACTTTTTAAAGAAAAAAGTTTATGGCTCATAGTTTTAAGTCCAAGATTGGGTCTGGCCTGCTGGTTGACCTCTTCTGCAGCCCTGGGGAGTAGGGGCGGGGTAGAGGGAACAGCACCGCAGTGGAGGGAACCCATGCATCAGAGATTACATGGCCAGACAGACATTACATGCTGGAAAAAAACGCAGGAGCCAGGCTTCCTGTTCCTATAACCACCCACTATAACTGAGGTACCCTTAGAATTGAGGTGCCCTTAATCCTTTTCAAAGGCAATGCCCCCTTGACCTGACCCTCCCCCCCAGATGCCACTTCTTAAAGGTTTCACCATCACCTCAACATCACCACACTGGATACCACGTGTCAACCTTTGAGATGTACGTGCAAACCACAGCCGAGCTGTCCCACCCCACATAGACAGGGCAGCCTGGGCAAATCTATAGTCCTCATGCTTGGACTCTGGCACTTTGCCACAGACTGGTTACCATCTGATACATCCTGACGGCATCTTGTTATCCTTCTGACTCTCCAATTCATGCACTGCCATCAAATTTTGGAATTAGGCCAGTGGATAATGGAGAGGTCAAACAAAGGAGTTGATGGGTTATTTTTTCTTAAAGATAACAAATATTTTAGATAATAAATATCTCCCTGTCATAGGTTCTCAGCTCTGTCCTTGTAGGGCTCAAATAAAAATAGACAAAAAGATAAAGGAATGGGCATGAGCATGTGTTGAAAACTCACTTGGGGCATGGTGGGGTGCGATGTGGAGACGGCTCAGTCCGTAAAGCATTGGTACACCCAAGGACCTGCGTTCGGATCCCAAGCACCCATATAACAACAAAAAACAGGGAGCAGGAGAGACGACCTCATGGGTAAGAACACGTGGCGAGCAAGCATAAGGATCTCAGTTCAGTTCCCAGCATCCACGTTAAAAACCAGGCCTGGCTATTCACGCACCTGTGATCCCAGAGCAGTGAGGGACAGGGACTGGGTCGTGCTAAAGCTTGGCTAGATGCTAGCCTAGCTTCAAGATCACCAAGAGACTCTGCCTCAAGGGAATGAAGTGGAAAGTGGTAGGGCAGACGCCAGATGTCTTCTTCTGGTGTATACCCACACACAAACGTGTACATATGCCACACGCAAATGTGCATACACTACACACAAATGTGTACATATGCCACACACAAATGTGCATACCCATACACAAACATGTACATATGCCACACACAAATGTGCATACACTACCCACAAGTATCTACATATGCCACACTCAAATGTGCATACACCACACACAAGCATGTACATATGCCACACTCAAATGTGCATACCCACACACAAACATGTACATATGCCACACACAAATGTGCATACACTACACACAAGCATCTACATATGCCACACTCAAATGTGCATACACCACACACAAGCATGTACATATGCCACACTCAAATATGCATACACCACACACAAGCATGTACATATGCCACACACAAATGTGCATACACCACACTCACGCATATGTAAGTATTCTAGGCCTGCTTGTCACAGACACTAAGCTCTGCCCCTGGAGGGCTAAAGCAGCCACGGACAAAACAGAAAGAAATGTGCATAACCATGTGTCAATAAACCCTCACAAAAATGGCCGAGGTCCTTGCCTGGCCAAGAGCACAGCTTTCCAGTTAACTGGATTAAGTTCATGTTTATTACTCAGCAATTGGGTGACTTTTAGGTTACTTAACCTCTCAAAATCCCCAACTTCTTCATTCAGAAAATAATGGCAGGAAAATTCCTTCACAGCAAATCTACAAAGCTCAATGATCCTGTTCATTGAAACCATTGGTACAGTACCGGGCATGTATCAAAAGCCCCGTGCTCTTCGGAGTTATTAATAGTCAGGACAGTGTTCTGGGCTCCCAGGCACTCCACATTTTCTACTCCATTATTCCCCTTTTGACCTTCTTTTCTGCCTTAATTATCCCAGGTGGCGTTACCCAAATCTGAGCTCCACTTCTTCCTTGATTTGTGAACCTGGCAAGTTATTATCTTCTAGAACATTATCTACAACATAGGGCCAAAAAAACTTACGTTGCAGAGAGTTAAGATTCAAAGACTCGTGTGTGTGTGTGTGTGTGTGTGTGTGTGTGTGTGTGTGTGTGTGTGTGAAATGATGTATTAGCACTGACATCTTCTGAAGCAGAAAAGACTAATGTGTCCATGCATGTGTGTCACACAGTTCATCTAAAAGGGGCTTAACTCAGTTCCTACTTCCTGCCGTTCCCAGTGCAGACATTGATAATTCAGCATGAGCAAAATAGTTGAGGACCTGACTCCACTATAACTCAAAGATGTGTGTGTGTGTGTGTGTGTGTGTGTGTGTCTGTGTGTGTGTGTGTGTGTCTGTGTGTCTGTGTGTCTGTGTGTGTGTGTAAATATGTGTGCATCTGGAGGCCAGAAGTCTCCCTCACATTTCGTCCTCAAGAGTGCTTTCTACCTCCTTTGAGAGAGAGTCTCTTGTTGGTCCATATCTCACCAAGTAGCCAAGGCTAGCTTAGCCTAGTACTGGGATTACAGGCCCACAGTCCCACACCCAGAATTTGTACGTGGGTTCTGGGGATTAAACTTGAATCCCATGTTTTAGGGGAAAAATGTATTGACTGAGCCATGTCCTTAGCCAGCACCCAGACTTTTAACCAGCCCTGACTGGTTGGCCAGCATTCGGACTTTTAACTAGCCCCAACTGGTTGGCCACCATCCAGACTTTTAACCAGCCCCGACTGGTGGACCATTTTGACTATTGTTCCAGGATTTTTGCTCTTCGAAAGATCAGGAATGGACCTCATCTGTGAAGACCAGAGAGAAACTGTTTCTGTTCCACTGCTCTGGGCAGCTTGGGTTTTATTTATGACCACGATGGTGATGTTTTAGTCATCCTGTTTTATTATTTACAGCCAAGCGCTGGCCAGCGGCAGATCTGTTTCTGGTCCTCATTCCATCTCTCACTAGCTGAATGGCTTGGGGAACCCATTCTGCCTCTCTGATCACCACATTCTTCACATAGCTCCTGAGTGTGAATGTACCTGACTCTGCCTGTGGAGGACACAGATGAGGTGACAGATTCGGAAGGGCTTTAAGAATGATACTGTGGTATTCCTATGTGTGGGGCTGTCATCCTTATTAGTGGGATCACACTCAGGGTGGCAAGCCCATCCTGTTCTGAAATGTGAGTGAATGTGAATATACAATGTCGGGGTCATCGATGAGGCCTGTGCGCCTGGAGAAAGCCAGCGAAGGAACAACAGGGGGTGACGTCCCAGAGGGGATGATAGAGCAGCACCTGCAGGGCCTGTAGGTCTGGAAGGACTTTGTCTCCTCCAAGGAAAGCAGAAGGTTTTGCTTGTGTTTTCCATCTCCTAGGCTGGGCCGGGCTGCCCAAGAGCCTGGGATGTGTAGATCTTACCTGGTGCCCGGGGACTGTCAGTCAATCTGGGTTCCATCATGGAAATTGGAAGGGGAAATGGAAAGCAGGATCCACAGCTGATTCGGACTCTGTGTGAGCTTGGTTCCATTTCGTAATTTCAAATATGATTTGACTCATTATGAATTTATGATCACAGATCAGCATATCTCTGCTATTGGAATGTGGGTCACCCAGTGGCCATTTATAGCCTAGCCAGAGCCTCAGGCATTAGGAAAGGCCAGATTTGATGCAGGGGTCAGAGTGATGTACCACAGGGCACACAGTATGCTGAGGAGGGGCCTTTGCCAGGCAAGTGAAGGGTCTCTGGGTCCAGTGAGCCCCAGCAGCACACCCAGGACTGTGCATGCTCAGCTGTTTGGGGAAGACTTGAAGAGCGGGGAAATTAGAAAGGCTCAAATGTAAGAGCTGGATGGACATGACAGGATTATAGACCCTGGGGGTCCTGCCCCATCACTCAACAGGCTGATTGGCAACTAAGTGACAGCTTTGAGCAATGACTGCCATGTGTATATGCAGTCTAAAAGGTACCCAGGTGACAGGGACTGCCCTCAGCAAAATTCCTCCCGAGCCATTCATCTCTGAACTCTGGTATCTTCCCTCCTTAGTTCTACTCATTCCGTGTCAGAGCCCGACTGCCAAAGAGGCTAGCCCGTTAAGAGCCGGACAGCATTCTCGCCCTACATCGACACTCTAACCAAAGCCCGTGGGCCAGTGACAGGTTCCTGGTGCCATTTGGCCTTAGCTGTGTCCTGCCACTGCCTAGCTGACAGTCCTGATGACAAGAATGAGAAAAAGCTTGTCACAGGGAGAGTAAGGGCTGCCTTCCAGGACTGCTTGGGATTTCTCTGGGAAAAAAGACCATAATGCCAGGTCTCCTTTACATACATACCCAGCACCCAGCTGGTACTCCCAACACTTACGAAACACCAAGTGTGGTGCAGAGAGGTGTCAAAAGAATAAATGACTTGGATACAGCCACAGTTGCCTGCCTGGGGAGACTGTTGTTTTATCTCCGACACTGGCTGTACCTGTATCTACTGGTATTTTAACTACCGTCTGCAGCACTCCCCACCCTGTGCCCCGCAGTCACCACCATCCTGCTCAGGTCATGGCCTGGTAGGACTTACGGTCCCACTGGCACCCAGCCCTGCCACTGCCACCAAATGTAGTTTTTAACTAAGTCTCTGTTGTTCTATTAACCCATAAAGACTCAGGAGTCAGATGTTGGGGTGAAAACCTCCTAGCTCAAAGGGGCCGAGAAGCAACCAGCTGACCTTCCTTTTTGGCCTGAGACCCAGCAAGAGAGCACCTCTCCAGCCATCCCAAACCAAAAAGACCATGAATCTCCAAGTCCCTCCCTCCTCCTCTATTCATCTTCCTGGTTCATCTGTACTCTCTATGGCTAATTCCTGTCAACTAGTCACTGGCTCCGCCCTCTGATCCAAGGTTGATTGGTTATTAACACAGTCTCAAGGTTTCACAGTGTATTCAAATATCCTGCAACAGAGGACACCTAAGAGTCTTGTGGCCAGACAGAAAACACCATTACTTCAATGAATTGGTGAGCACTTGGTATCCAGTGAAGACCTAGAAACCCATATTGGAGCTTTTGACACCGCAGGGGTTTGGGCATCCAACCAGAGGTGGAGTAAGATCTGAGTTTAGTGCCCTATATGTGAGCCTGTGGAGCAGATATCAGCTCCACCCTCAGGCCAGCACAGTGGAGGGAAAGATGAAGAGGAGAAAGAGACAATTCCAAATGCTGGGTGTTGCTGGATTTGTGGGTGGAGATAGGAAGTCAAGGAAGCTAGCTTATACCGGCTTGGGGTGAGAGAGGAGCCAGCAGCTGGGCCTGAATACTGACCCCTGCCTTCCCCCAGGATGTGGGCAGTGGCGCAGACTCACTGCAGGCAGGGCAGTACTTGCTCTCCTTGGGGAAGTCAGCAAAGAGATGAAAAGGAATATCCAAGGTAAAGACTTCACTTCCTCCTCTATAGGTCACAGCAAGAAGGACTGGGGAGGAAAGCCTCAATCCTGAAGACCATCGCCAGCCTCAAATCTCTAACAAAGTTTAGAGGTGTTTCTAGACACGCAGGGAAATTGACAGGTCATCCCGAGCCCTTCTGTGCTGCTCATAAGTCTCTAATGAACTGTTCCCTGCCCCCCCCACCACCACCACCACCAACTCACTCTGTTCGTCTGTCTGGTTTTCCAGAAAACCCAAGAGAGTCATGTTTTGACCCCGGTTCCATCAAGAATGGCACTCGAGTGGGCTCTGACCTGAAGCTGGGCTCTTCCATCACCTACTACTGCCACGGAGGCTACGAGGTTGAGGGTGCCTCCACCCTGAGCTGCATCCTGGGGCCTGATGGGAAGCCACTGTGGAACAACCCAAGACCAGTCTGCACAGGTGAGAACAGCCAAGACCCTAGGGGTCTAAAGGCCAAGGGATGCCTGGGACCCTAGGGGTCTAAAGGCCAAGGAATGCCTGAGACAGATGGTGGGCAGAAGGGACTGTGGTGGGGGAGGGGAAGCAGGTCATGGCCTCCAGGGGACTCCTGTGAAGCAAGCAGGGTCTGACAAGTGGGTTTTCAATGAAGGGGGATGTCGTCATCATCCACCCAGTGTCTCAGCCTCTCTGGACGGTCATCTCACTTGAGTGTACCTACTCCCATTCAGAGAGATGCTCAACCACGGCTTGTAGGCCTGCCATCCAGGAACTTCACACCAGGAAAGGGGAGATAAAGATGACCTGGGGCTGACTCCTGGGGCTGAGGACATTCTGAATGATGTCTGTAAAGCAGAATGATGCAAGTAAAGTAAGGACACAAGGTGGCCTTGTGTTACCACCTGTGCGTCAGAACCCCCAGAGCATGGGGGCGACCCCAGTTGAAAAAGAATAAGTGGGCAAGGCTAGCACCAAGGATGGGAACAGGAGGTAGCTTGGCTGAGTGGTCCCCAGAAGGTAAGTGTGGGAAGAGAATCTTCAGCCTCCTGCTCAGTAAACGCCAGGGCCTTCATCCATCAGCCATGGAGCCAAAGACCACGCCCAGGTCCTACACACACAAGCACATTAAGTGTGAAAGTCTCGTGATGTGAGCCCCAAGGGTGTGCCCTCAAGGACCCATGCCAGTGTTAACACCTAGAGGACAAAGGCTGATGTGTGTCCTTAGGTGGATTTCAGGCCTGGGACAAGGTGTCCTTGGCCAGGGCAGGGACAGAGGCTCGGGCTGGGAGAAGGGAAGATGGGCAGCTGTTAGAAGATCACCAAGTCACCAGGCCCCTCTCCGGCTTCTCTTTCAGCTCCCTGTGGTGGACAGTATGTGGGTTCAGATGGAGTGGTCCTGTCCCCAAACTACCCCCAGAACTACACCAGTGGACAGACATGCTTGTATTTTGTCACCGTGCCTAAGGACTACGGTAGAGTCTCCTTGGCTTACTTCTGTGTGTTCTGACTCCTCCCTCTTTCTTCCAAAATGGCAAGACTCCTCCAAGTTACCAAATTCCATTGTGAGACCTGGAAGGACAGCCTCTCAGGCAGGACAGCGGAGTGTGTGGAATACACCAGGACGGGCTGCCTGGGAGGAGAAAGAAGGCACACACAGGCGTTGTGTGTGTTTGGGGGAGGAGGGAGGTGAACTGGTGAAGAGAGCTGATGAAGGCCAGGTGCCCTGAGTCTCCTCAGCACAGACTGAAGGGACTAGAAGGCCTGCAGATCCAGGCCTGCTGGGGGCCTGGCAGAGAGTGGCCTGGGAGCAGGAAGGAACAGGGAAGGGACTGGGAGCCACATCATTCCAGTCGCCCATCTGCGGCGAATCCAGCAGCTGTAAGTGGGAGGAACAAGAAACCCATGAGGCAATCGTCTGCCCTAAGAAGTCAGAGAAACTTCCAGATCTCAAAATAGCCAGACTGAAGAAATCAGGACTGTCACCCTGAGCAGCTAGGAAAGCGGGCTACTTCTTCTCAGACATGGATAGGAAGAGCACAGGGCACGGCCCAGATGCCTGAGTCATTCAGCAAGCTTTTAGTGACACCCACCAAGGCCATCTGCTCTGCTGAGGCCTCTGCCACCTAGACGGGAGACACATTCCTGTTCTGTAACTCCCAGTCTCATCCCTACCGGTAGCTCTGCCCCAGCCCCTTCACCCTTAGCTGCATCTACCACACCCCTCCCACTGAGACAGGAGCTTTAGGCCACAGGAATCCACTGAGGAAAGTCAGGAAACATTGTCCAGAAAGTCAAGGACCCTTGATAACTGGCACCCAATGTCACGCTTCAATTCTCGGTATGATGAGGAGCTCAGTCCTTTGCCGGTAACCCATCCCAAGCCAGCATCACACAGCTGGAACCTGCCTATGGACCATGGCTGCCAAGGAGTTATGCTCCAGGTAGCTCCTCTCTGCCAGTGAGTCCCACCCTGAGCCCAGGAAGAGTGGCAGACCTTCTCCTCTAGGAACGAATGATGTGTCCCCAACTCAGGTGTCAGTGCCGACATCATGCTTCCAGAGACCTCCCTGTGATCCCCCCTCAGAAGTAGTCTCCCTCGCCCTGGCCCTGCCACGCTGTCGCATTACCCTAGGAGTTAAACAACACTCTCTGAGAGTTTAGTTGCTAAGTGTGTGCTTGGGCGGGAAGAAGCACTGAAACGCAGGTCAGAAGAAAGCGGGAACCTGTGTGTCCTGCTCACCTCTGGGGACTACAGACCCGTTACCAGAGCTGTGCCAATTTTCCCTTTCCCCATGTTCTTCCGCTCCTCCTCCACCCATAGCCAAGAACTAAGATTACTACCGTGGCTGCCACATTCAGCTGAAGATTATTTTGTCCCAAGCAGTTAACCCCACGGCCTGAATCCCTCCCTCTCTGCCCCAGCACACAATATATATGGAATATACATAGCATATTTGCAGAATACACAACACATGGCCTAAAGAAAATACATACAATATACATGCACGCACAGCCTACACAAACACACACATATCCTACTTCCTGTGAGCTGAAGATTGTGAGCCAAACCAGGGATGGGACCTACCTGGCCTTTGCCCACAGTGGGAGTCAGGTGTAGCCCGGTGGATGGGAGCTGTGCCCACAGTGACCCCACCCCTCAGCACTGATTGGCAGAGAGAAGAGGGCTGAGGATATCCCTGCTGTTCCTAGACCAAAGGCCAGAGTTCATGGGGGTCCCTACTCAAATGAACCAGATGGTCCAAAACTCTTAACCTCTGAGCCTTTGCTTCTTGGTCTACAAAATATGAATAATTTCTGCAAAAAACACAGTCAAATAAGACAGTGCACACAACCAGTGTGGTCCCTGGCACCCAGTGGGTGCTGGGTGAATGTCATATCCCCTTTTGGGTGAGTAGGATGGAGATACTGTCTGCTCTGTACACTGTTCATACCTCTTATTACCCAAGAGCTGGTGTCCAAGGGCTGACCTGGTTGCCTGGGAATTTGAAGAAAAATTCAGGTGATCATAGGCTCCTAAGATCAGGGTGTGGTGGGGGACATAGAGGGTGGCACCAGAAGCCTTTACAAGTCCTCAAGTAGCTGCTGCATCTGTTTTGTAGAAAAGAGTGAGGTTCAGTCTACCTCTACTGGCCTGCCCCTGGGTGCAAGTGTAACCCCTGGGGAGAAGATCAGCCAGGGACTCCCCCTGGTCTGTGTCCCCCATAGCCAATATTTTCAGTGTGCTAACCTTGCAGCAGAAAGGGCCCTGCTTCTGGGCCCTGCACCAGCAACCCCCTCTAACTTCTCTCCTCCTGGCCCAAGGCCAGCAGATCCCCATCTCCTCCCCACACCCCCCAGCATCCTGCACAGCCTCTTCACTGATTGTCCCGTCTCCTCCACAGTGGTGTTTGGCCAGTTTGCCTTCTTCCATACAGCCCTCAACGACATAGTGGAGGTCCATGACGGCTACAGCCAGCACTCCCGGCTACTCAGCTCTCTCTCAGGCTCTCACACAGGTACCCAGGGCTGGGGAGGGATGGGGTGGGACAGGGTGAGGGAGAATGGAGGAGTAAGGGGAGGCTGGGCCATCCCAGGACTACTGCCAGGAATGAGGCCCTATAGGCATCACGGCCAAAGGTGCGCTGTTTCATAGCCTGCTACAGTGCGTCCACGTCAAAGGGCCACACAGAACGGAGGACCCAGGCCCCACCTTTGCTTTTCACTATGGACATGTTGTGTTTTCATTGTAGAAAATTTGGGGCCAAACCAAAATCATCATAAGGGAACATTTTAAATAAACAACACTCAGAACGAATGATTGCCACGGTGTAATGCATGTCCTTCTACTCTTCAAATCCATGTAGACAGACTTTTCCATATTTTATTGAATAAAACTATATATATATATATATATATATATATTTCATTGTAATTACTCTCACCATAAACTTTCCTCTGCTGTTATGTATCTTTTTTATAGTTTTAATGCTTAGTAGTTTCTCCTATAGTTATTTAAGATTTATGTAACAAATTCTCTAGTGCTGTGCATTTAGCTTGCTTCTGCATTATGAATAATAACTCATTGCATTATGCATATATCTTCATCCATATCCCTGACTGCACCTCAGCATATCTAAGAGTGGCTGAGCTAAAGAATACAGTGAGATCATTAAGGCTTTTTGTGTAGATTGTCAAATAACCCTGATAGAAAGATCTTGCAGCTTTGTTCTCCAAAAGTGAGGTAATTTTTTAAAAAGTTGCAAATTTGAGATGTGCAAATAGTATAGCATTTTCTAATTTGCCTTTTTTATTGCTGGTGAGGTGGTAACCTTTTTAATAATGTCTTTATTGACCCATGCGTCCTTGTGGCAAATTTGTGTTGATTTTTCTATTAGCCCTCATCTTCTTTTTCATGAAGTAGAACCCCACATGGCTACAGGCAAAGTACATTCTATACCAGAGGAGTCTCACACACTGTAAGAAGCCTTCCCCTCCATTTTGCCATTTGCCATGTAATTTTCTTCAGGGTATGTTTTGATATTAGAAAATTGAAATGCCCCTTGATATCAAAAGATCTTTCTTTCATCATTTATGCCTTCATGTGTACACTCTGTTTTCTGTTTCTTTTCAGTTCTGTCAGTTTGCCTTAATTTCTCTGGATTTTATTTTGACTTTTTATTTGATACAGAGACGTGAACCAATTAATCAGTTGTTCTGATATGAATTTTCAAAATGCCAAGTTTACATATTCTAATTTTTATGGTGTTTGGGTCTTTTTCCTTACTTTTAATCTATTTCTTCCAAGTATATATTCCTCCGTGCACAGGTTTTGGTTATTACAAAGCTACAATGGTACTTGGTGTCATAATAAGATTTTTCAAAGACTTATTTTTATGTGTGTGGGTGTTCCACCTGCATGTGTAGAAGTACATCACATGTATACAGTGTCTAAAGAGGCCAGAAGAGGACATCAGATCCCCCAGAGCTGGAGTTAGATAGGTTGTGAACTGTCATGTAGGTGCTGGGAACTGAACTCAGGTCCCCCACAAGGGCAACAGGTGCTCTTAACTACTGAGCCACCTCTCCAGTCCCGTCATACTACTTTAAAAGCTATGCTCCTGTTCATCTCTGTGGTCATTCTTTGGTTTGATTTTTTTTTTTTTTGAGACAGGTTTTTCTACTTAGCCCAGGCTGGCCTCAAAGTTCTCATCCTCCTGACTCCCAGACATGCAATACCACAACAAGCTATTATGACTTTTTAATTGGCCATTCTTGCTTGTTTGTATCTCCAAATATTATCTAGAAATGTGTGGTCAGTTTAAAAAATTGCATAGGGCTGGCCGTATAGCTCGGCTGGTAGAGTGCTAGCCTGGCATGCACAAAGGCGGGCATGTGCAATGCCTAGCACCACATAAACCCAGTGCAATGGTGCAGGTCTGTGATTGCAACAGTTGCGGGGTGGAAACACAAGAATCAGAAGTTCAAGGTCATCCTCAGCTACAAAGCCAGTTCAAGGTCAGCCTGGGCTACATAAGACACAGATGCAAAACAAGAAAAAAAAATGTAAGAATTATCTCTAGAATTTCACAAAATGTGTAGATTATGTTGGAGAGAGCATCTTTATATTAACACTTGTTCCCAACCGAGAGAGAATATGACATGTCTCTCCACTTATCTGTTCGAAACTTTGGGGGTCAGGCTGCCACTTTCGTTCAAACAGCGGCGATTTGTCGCTGTTCTTAGCTTTATTCCCAGCTATCTCCTGGAGGTTTTTAGCTGTCTTTATTGCTCTCTTATTATAAATGGGTCCTTTTGGCTCCCTTTGTGTTTTCTAGCCGGTCTTTGCTAATCAATTCTAAGACTGGCATTCAGGGTGCATTCCTCTTATAAACCCATTGAACCGTCCTCAATAGTGCTAATATCACAGACTAATTCCCAGACGCTGGGTGAGAGGCTCCATCATTTGCAAATAAATTTGCTTCATTGTTTTAGTTCCTCCTCCTCAGTCGGTTTTCTTTGATTTCCTCTCATGGTTCCTGTTCTATCCAGGTGTATTATTTTAATTTCAATGCTAATATTTTATCTTTTGGTAAAATTCATTTTGTAATTTCTCTTCACTTCAGCAATGTCATTTGTGTACTCTGCGAGGATGGTTTTTTTAATGCCCCTGGCTCCAGTGCATATGTCCCCTGTCTCTGGAGTGCTGTGCACTGTGTTCACGGTCCCCTTCTCTGATTAGCTGTGCCAGAGGTTTATGGGGTTCTGTTGCTTCGGGAAATTCTTATTGCTCCGATTGATCAGTACTTCTGTGGAGTTTGTTACTTTCTAATTAGCCATTGCTTTTATTTCATGAATTCTCTCCTCTGTTCCTGCACCAAATTACTGTGTTCTGGTCCTGCCTTCCTGGGTGGAGAGCAAGTGTTGTTTGTACCTTTCCCTGTACAAGACCAAGCATGTTTACAACAGTGTGCTCGGTTTGAACATGCTTACAGCAGTATACTCATCTGGGCTCTGTGTTGTTCATTTTGATACACACTGTTTGATATATACTACTTTAACATATGGTACTCTCTTGCCCAAGAGTTAATGTCTCTTCTGGGGCTAAAGAGATGGCTCTGTAGTTTAGATTTCTTGTTGCTCTTGATGAGGACCCAGGTTCAATTCCCAGCACCTACATGTTTTCTCACAACCATCTGTAACTCCAGATCCAGGAAACTAGATACCGTCTTCTGACTTCCGTAGACACAAGGCTCACACATAGTACGCATATATACATGCAGGTGAAAAATCATACATATAAAATAAATCTAAAAACCCCTTTGAATTAAAAGAAGAAAAGACTATCTCTTCTGGGCTGGGAGATGGCTCTGTGGGTAAGATCACTTGCTGCTCGAGCCTGAGGACCTCAGCTTGCATACTCAACACCCGCATAAAAAGCTGTGTGTGGCAGTGTGCACACCTGTACCGCAGTGGGCTGAGAGAGTGAAGACAGGAGGAGAGCTGGCCGCTGAGCTGCAGGTTCAGAGAGAGACCTTGTCTCAAGGAAATAAGACAAGCCGGGCGGTGGTGGCGCACGCCTTTAGTTCCGGCACTCAGGAGGCAGAGGCGGTGGATCTCTGTGAGTTTGAGGCCAGCCTGGGCTACAGAGTGAGTTCCAGGTTGAGGTACATAGTAAGACCCTGTCTCAAAATCGAGACAGACAGACAAACAGGCAGACGGATGATTACTGTGTTTTTCCTGATCTAACTCTCTGAGCTGAGAACATTGTTTAGTTTATGACAGAGTTTTGATGATAGACATCTAAAAGTGTAGAAGTAACGGAGCATGATCTACAGATAAGGGTAAATAGGCGTGTATTTAGGACTCTGTATGGCTGTAGATATAGGTGTACAAAGTCAATAGAAGGAAGGGTGGGGATGGGAAGAAGTGACTGTGACCCCCGTGACTAAGGTGTGCTGGGTTGGAGAAAAGCTTCAAGGCTCCATTTCAGCCTCTTTGCTGTGGCTTTGTGTTTGATAGAGCAGTGGCTGAGGGAAGTGTGTTAAAACATCTTCCGCGGAAATGGTGGTATCGGGGTAGGGAAGGGCTTCTTGTATTTCTGACAGTTTTCGTATTTACTCCTCTCCTCGTTCTCTGGGAGTCTTTTCCTCAGGTGAGATGTTAGTGCTGGTGTCTGCCCGCCTGCTTCGTCCTCCCTGGGGATCGGCTTCCCAGTTGGGAAGGTACTTCTTTGCTTTTCCATTCACGCCAGACCCGTCTCAGGTTTTCAGTTTTTCGTTTGCACACTTGGGCTTTGTGCTAATGGCCTTAGTAACTATTTGTAAATCATTCATTTCTCACCCAAAGGTAAGTTTTGACATTGGCCTTTGGGCGTTACCTCATTGACAAGGGTCATCTGGGGTTAGCAATCTTTCCCTAGCAGAATTTCCTCCTTGCTAGCTTCTCTCCGTTAGTTCTTTCTTTCAATGGGGCTCAGAATCCCAGTCCTTCCTCTGTCCCCTTGAGGATGCACATGAGGCTCAGAATCACGGTCCTCCCTCTGTCCTCTTGAGATGCACATGGGACTCACAATCACAGTCCTCCCTCTGTCTCCTTGAGGGTGTACATGGGGCTCAGGATCGTAGTCCTTCCTCTGTCCTCTTGAGGATGCACATGGGCCTCACAATCACAGTCCTCCCTCTGTTCCCTGGCAGATGCACAAATATCTTCCTCTGACATACCACATAAACACCAACTTGCTTGCACATCAAATTACGGGCCATATGCTTTCTCTCTTAAAAAAAAAAAAAAAACACGCAGATTGCTCCACCCTAGTTCAACATTTCATATTGGGATCCAAGCTGAGTCCTCATCAATGTGACTCACCAATGCTTTGTCGTCCATGGGGCTTTCATGTTTTCTGATTTAGAATATTGAACATCCCACCAGGCTAAACTTTTTTCTCTTGTCTTATCTGGTGCTTTTGGTGAGCTGCTGCAGTCTGAGTCCCAACTCCACAAGGTGTCTCTGTTCTTAAACTCTTTTCCTTGGGATTTTCTCTCTTCCCTGTCTGGAATTCCCCGTGTCTGCTGGTTGGATTTTCCCATCTATCCTCTGCATTACTTGTCATTTATCTCAAGATTTTGATCTCTTTGTCATTTTCCTATAGACTCTGAAAGAATACCCCAATTTCACCCCCACACCGTTGCTGGATGTCCACACAGCCCACGAGCCACATGTCGGGGTTTCCCGGCCCACATGTTAGAAAAGTGCCTCCTCCCTTCCCGGGTAACCTTTGCTGACCTCAGCGCCTCCCTCTGCCACATCTTCCTCTGGCATCAAAGATGTCTTGCTCCATTTAACCTTACGCAACCGGGACCAAAAACCTTCACTCTGTTCTCCGTTGTAATTCACATGGAAGATTTGCTTTGGCTTCTATCAGCAGCCCCTCCCTTAGAAGTTATCTTATGGCCATTGATTTCTGTGCTTTCGCTAGGAGAAGCAAGTCTGTGTGTGGCCAGGACTGAAGTCACCTGGGTTCTGCCAATCACTGGGGCCCTCATTCATAGATGTCAGACATGGTGGTTCCCTCTACTCACCCCCATTGAGAGGTAGAGGTGATGAATGGGGAGACTGTCTTCCCCAGGTTCCTTCTGTTTCAGCAGCCAGAAGTTTTCTGGGTCAATGACTCTTAGCTAGGGTAAATGACACTGAACTACATGTAAATCTAAGTGTGCTGAGCAAAAGGTTCCCTCTGATCCCTGTGACTGGTGGCGCCAAGGGGCTTTCTAGAAGCATCAGTGGGCCCTCTCAGTGACTCCGGCTGATCTGCACTCCAACCCTCTCCCTGGTGGACATCGCCTGGCTCTCTTTTTGAAGATGGAGTCAGGGGTCCTTAAGGTTAAAGAGGGGCAGATTGGTCATGCCACTGCCCACCACTACATTCTGCCTGGGCTTCCAGAGGAAGATATGGATGAGCAGGGTCATTGCTTCAAAGCTGTGGGTCCAGCTGATGCTACCCCTCCCCCATCTGTACCACACCAAGCAGACCTAAGCCCTGTCTCCTGCCCATGCTAGCACTCCTCAGTGCCCTGTATCCTTACAGACTTTTCCTATCTTCTGCACAATGTGATTGGAGGACCACACATCCTGGGGTGTCCGAGATAGTCTCAGCATCCACTGAGCTGTCCCTTCAACGTCCTGAGAACTGCTCCCTTTGCTCTCGAGGATGTGCTAGTCTGAATCACATATCTCTATCACTTCCGGGGTGTCTGGGAAAGGCCAAGCTTTCAGATGGTCTTGCTCCTTCCTTCCCACAAACCAGTGTCTGATTTTTATGTATTTGTTTTTAACTGGTCTGATTTCACTTTTCCAAGTAAACTTCCTGCTGGCGTGGTGACAACCATTCCCTCCAGCCGCATAAATCAACACATTTTTAGCAGCTTCCTCCTTTCTGGACAGGTCATGTAATTTTCCAAACTTCTTCATCTTGCTTTGTAAATGAGGGTGCTGAGCTCTGCCATGCTGGCCTCACAGTGACCGCAGATCAAGGGATAGCATGGATGTAAAACATCTCTGTTTTGTTGTTGTTGTTGTTTTTATTTTTAGAAAGGATCTCATGTAGCCAAGGATGGCCTCAGGCATGCTATTAACTGGGGATGGAAAATGCCCTTTAACTTATGATCCTCCTGCCTCTACCTCCCAAGTGCTGGAATTAGAGGTGCACACCACTCTACCAATTCATGCAGTGCTGGGGGACCAAACCCAGAGTTTTGTGCATGGTAGGCAAGCACTCTACCAACTGATCCACATCCCCAACATGCATCTGTGAGCTTCCCACTGTAAGGTGCAGGCTGAGTTAGGTTGCAGTGAATCCTGGAACATGGAAGGCATCACTGTGTGCAGTATGCCTGCCCCTCCTTCCGGGCCTGGAGTCTATCTGCTGATCATCACTGTGTGTAGTACCTGCCCCTCCCTCCCGGCCCGGAGTCTATCTGCTGAGCATCACTGTGTGCACTATGCCTGCCCCTCCTTCCGGGCCTGGAGTCTATCTGCTGATCATCACTGTGTGCAGTACCTGCCCTCCCTCCCGGCCCAGAGTCTATCTGCTGAGCATCACTGTGTGCAGTACCTGCCCCTCCCTCCCGGCCCGGAGTCTATCTGCTGAGCATCACTGTGTGCACTATGCCTGCCCCTCCCTCCCGGCCCAGAGTCTATCTGCTGAGCATCACTGTGTGCAGTACCTGCCCCTCTCTCCCGGCCCAGAGTCTATCTGCTGAGCATCACTGTGTGCAGTATGCCTGCCCCTCCCTCCCGGCCCAGAGTCTATCTGCTGAGCATCACTGTGTGCAGTACCTGGCCCTCCCTCCCGGCCCGGAGTCTATCTGCTGAGCATCACTGTGTGCAGTATGCCTGCCCCTCCCTCCTGGCCCGGAGTCTATCTGCTGAGCCAGGCTCACTGTCTTCCTTTCTCCTCACTCCTCTCGGCAGGAGAGTCGCTGCCCTTGGCCACCTCCAATCAAGTTCTCATTAAGTTCAGCGCCAAAGGCCAAGTACCGGCCAGGGGTTTCCACTTTGTCTACCAAGGTATGTAGGGTGTGGGCCTTGGAGGGTCAGATGTTATCTCAGTGACTTTGTGTCCCAAGGAACAGAGACCCTTCACTTCCCATCTAAACCTCCCTATGAGGACTTTGGGAAACAATTTCCTGACATTCATTCAACTGTGTGCATCTGTTTACCCAAGCAACAGTTTCTGGGCTAAATTCTATCTTGAATTTGGGAGGAAACCACGCATGGGAAGTTAATTCCTTTCCCCCCCACCACCACCACTGCCCCATCCCCACCCAATGTTTAGTGCATCTCTGATGGTGCTGGGGACATCAGCCCAGTCGTCTAACCTCACGGAGCTTCGTGTTGTCTGCAGTGCGTAGTAAAGGGATGGGCAAACACAGGGAGGGTGGACACCAGCCATTCCACTTTTGCTTGAGTGTGAAATGAGGGTGATAAATGCTGGTCGGACTAAAAGAGTCCACCACCAGTGAGGCAGTCGATGTTCTTCTGGGTCACTAAGACCCAGCAGGACCTTGGAGCATCTTTCCTTCCACCTGCCCAGCAACAGTGACATTGTTAAGGCCACCAGTCTCTAAGTGCATCCCTCTCTCTTTGTTTTACACTGTCCAGGAGGCCAGGTATAGCCCTGTGCAGGGGGTGATCCCAACTACAAGGGGCGCCATTCCTGATGCTCACAAGTCACCATTATGCTCAAGTCATTGACCTGCAGACCTTGGGCAGGAGCTTGAGGAAGGGGAGGGCTATGGTTGCCATTAGGGAACACCAGGCCCTGGTAAGGAAGAAATGTCACCAGGGGAGCAAAGAAGAGCTCTGAGCCTAAAGTCTGGGCCCCGAGGCTCTCACCACCACGATTCTTAGAAGCTGTACCATAACACTGAGTCCAGTAGTATGCCTCAAAATGAGCTCCCAGGGCCCCCTCAAGTCTTGTCCTGCATGCATCCCTCAGCCAGCTCCTACAGGGGTGAGGCCTGCCCCCTGAGTGCCTTTTTTCCCCACAGCGGTGCCCCGAACCAGTGCCACGCAATGCAGTTCTGTGCCAGAACCCCGCTATGGCAAAAGGCTGGGCAGTGACTTCTCTGTGGGGGCCATCATTCGCTTCGAGTGCAACTCAGGCTACGCCCTCCAGGGGTCCCCAGAAATCGAGTGCCTCCCTGTGCCTGGGGCATTAGCCCAGTGGAATGTCTCTGCACCAACCTGTGTGGGTAAGTGATAACCAAGACTGCGACAGGGCAAGGAGAGACGGAGAGAGGCAAAGACTAAGGGCAGACTGCTTTCCCTGAGGGACACAGCCAGGCATCAGAGATATCCCCAGAGCTTGCAGCAGCCCTCCTCAGCATCTGAGGACAATGTCCCGTTCAGGCCTAATAACTCTCGGGTCCTGCAGGGCAGTGTGAATAGAGAGAGGGGAAGGAGCTTCGGAGGGATATCTGTGAAGAGAGGGACAGGTACAAGTCACTGGAGAACCATTGTTTGAGGTCAAGTCACCAAGAAGGCTGAGAGCAGGAGGTCCCTAAGGGAGAAGCCAGTGTGGGAAGGAGGCCCAGTAGGGGCTAGGGACCCTACAGGTGGTGAAACTGGGAGGTTTGGGGGCCGGAGGAAAAACCAGCATAAGTTACAGCAGACTGGAGACCCTGAGAGAGGTGGGCCCTGGAAAGCAGAGGGGGGCAGGGCGAGTAGTTAGGGAAGAGGCCAGCACATGGAAGTGGCCCAGCAGAGACCAGAGATCCTGAGGGAAGAGGGGCTGAAAGCCACAGGAGAAGCTAGCCCAGGAGGAGGCTCAGCAGAGGCCCACGGCCCTGAGGGAAGCCCATGGAGAAGCTCCCATGGAGGCACCACACCGTGGAGGCACCACAAAGATGAGCTGAGGAACCTCTGACCAGCCCTGTGTCTCTTCCCAGTGCCCTGTGGTGGCAACCTCACTGAACGCAGGGGCACCATCCTGTCCCCTGGCTTCCCAGAACCCTACCTCAACAGCCTCAACTGCGTGTGGAAGATCATGGTCCCGGAAGGAGCTGGTATCCAGGTAGGAGCAAGGAGCCTCCCCAGCTAAGTGGCTGTCCACGGATTCTGACTGTCGCTGGAAACCTGAGCCAGGCTGAGGTGGAATGAGAAATGACATAGTTTGTCCCTTGTCTTTGTGGCTTTGGTGGCACAGTGCAGATGTGGAGATATGACTCCCAAACAAGAGCTCACAGCATCTCTGGGGGAAGGTGGGAGGAAAGACAGCTAATTGAGGGAAGATGAGAAGTGGAAATTAGCTCCAGCTAGCCAGGAGGGCCCCGAGAAGGGAGTGGACTTGCAACTGGAATATGAATTTGGAGAGTTCTTCGGAGACTTTCAAATGGTTTGAGGTGTTTCTCGAAGACCATTAAGGAGAACAAAGGGGCCTTGCTGGTGAATAGGGAAAGGGTGGATCACCAAGCCCAAGTGAGGCAGGGAGAACAGCCAGGCGCACACCTGGGGCGACCGGGGTGTGTAACATGTGCCCAAGGTAAGAGCAACACAGAAAGAGGCATAGGAGAGGACCCAGAGCCTGCCAGGCCAACGGAGTAATCAGGACCAGAGCAGGACACCCACAGTGGGAGCAGGAAACCCAAAGAATATTCCAAACATGAGAAAGGGCCAGAGAGGTGGCTCAGTTGGTAGAGTTCTTTCCTGACTTGCACAAAGCCCTGGGTTCAATCCCCAGCACCGCATAAACCAGATAGGTGTGCTTGTACATGCATGTTATCGCAACTCCCAGGAAAGCAGAGGCAGCAGGATTAAAAGTTCAAAGTCATCCTCAGCGACATGGCGACTCAGCCTGAGCTACATGACATTTTGTCTCCAGAAAATAAAAAGGCAGGGGAGAAAGCCAGTTGGACTGAAGCATTCCCACTTTCTGAAATGTCATTAAGTGTCCTTCTGTCCTATCATCACATATCTCACATCTGTCTTGCCCACCAGACGATGAGCTCCTGAGATAGGTGTGGACCACATCTGACTTTTATGGGAAGGAGCCAGCACAGTGTCAGGCCCAGAGAAGGTGTTTGATAAGTTGAATTACCCATGGGAAGAGAAGGGAGGGAGGCACTTGAGCTATGTGACCAACAACTCAACCCTCCTGTCTTTCCAGATTCAAGTCATCAGTTTTGTCACAGAGCAGAACTGGGACTCTCTAGAAGTGTTTGATGGAGCAGATAACACCGTAACCATGCTAGGGAGTTTCTCAGGTAAGGTGGGACATCCAGAGCTTCCATTTAGAGGGTTGTGGTAGACATCATTATTATCATCATTGTCATCATTATCATCATCATCATCATCATCATCATCATCACTACCATCACTATCATCATCATCACTACCATTACCATCATCGCTACCATCACCAACATCATCATCACTACCATCACCATCGTCATTACCATCACCATCATCACCACCATCATCACCACCATCACCATCATCATTACCATCACCATCATCATTACCATCACCACCATCACCACCATCACCATCATCACCACCATCACCAACATCATCACTACCATCATCATTACTACCATCACCATCATCATCATCATCATCATCACTACCATCACCATCATCACTACCATCACCAACATCATCATCATCATCACCACCATCACCATCATCATTACCATCACCATCATCATTACCATCACCACCATCACCACCATCATCACCACCATCACCATCATCACCACCATCACCAACATCATCACTACCATCATCATCACTACCATCACCATCATCATCATCATCATCATCACTACCATCACCATCATCACTACCATCACCAACATCATCATCATCATCACCACCATCACCATCATCATTACCATCACCATCATCACCACCATCACCAACATCATCACTACCATCATCATCACTACTGTCACCATCATCACCACCATCACCATCATCACCACCATCACCAACATCATCACTACCATCATCATCACTACTGTCACCATCATCATTATCATCATCATCACCCTTACCACCATCATCACCACTGACTCAGGTTTGGTATATTAACAGTGATCTGCAACCATCATTTCTAAATAATCCCAGAGCATTTCTGTAGCCCTGCAAAGAAACCAAGTACCAATCGCACTCATTCTCCAGCCCCCTACTTTCCCCTAGCCTCTGGCAACCACTCATCTTCCAATCCCCACAGACTTGCCCTTGTCCAAACAGTTCCTATAAATGAAATCTTACACCATGTGGCTTCCTGTCTGGATTCAACACGTTTTCAGGGTTCACCCTGTGTCAATTGGAGTCAGCACTGTGCTGTGTGGGTAGGCCATTTCTTCACAGACCCATCACGCAGTGATGTCTGTGTCACTTTGGTGATGGAGCTGCTGTGACTGGTACTGAGATGGGCATTCACATGTAAGCTCTGGTGTCCCGTATGTTGCCCATCCTCAAGAGCATATATCCAGAAACGGGATTGCCATCAGCTCATTTTTTTTTTTTTAAGGAACAACCAAACTTCTTCCCCAAAGTGGATTCCCCACTGCCCATTCAGTGGCATGCTTGTGCCAAAACATGGTATGTGGTTTTGCCCAATGGCCAAGGAAGTTACCTGAATCAACTAGGCCCAGAAATCATGATGCTAAGATAGAAAGATGATCCATTCACATCCAGATTAACTGTCTGCCCAGCTGAGTTGCCCAGATAATTATACGTGTTGGACTCATTTTGAAGATGATGGAGTAGGGACCAGATTCACAGCCCTCTCATCGCCTGAGGAGCATCGCCTCCTGGCAGCATAGGTCTATGGCACTGCTCATCCATGGCTTCCCTTCCCTGGCCCATTAACTACCTGGCATTTGTCATTTAGCAAGTTTGATAATGGGGAGGGGGAGAGGTATTTGGGGGTCCTGGAACAGAATGTCAGCAGGTAGTAGAAACAGGAATGAGGTGCAGATTGGCATGTGGAGGGTATGCCTGAGTGACCCCTGGTGTTCTTGCCCAGGAACAACAGTGCCTGCCCTCCTGAACAGCACCTCCAACCAGCTCTACCTCCACTTCTACTCCGACATCAGCGTGTCTGCGGCCGGCTTCCACTTGGAGTACAAAAGTGAGAATCCAGGGTCAGGGCCATGCGTGGGTGTCCGGGTGGGAACAAATGGCTGGCTCCCCACCCTCAGTATACATACTCCCTCCCACTTAAGCCTGCCACTGACCAGAGGAAGATGCCAAGACTTAGAGAAGGCTGGAAACCCTCTCAAGCTTGCATACTCAACCACGGAATAAAGCCAGGACCCCTGAAACGTTGACCCCTAGAACCTGAGCGGAAAATGTTTCAGCCTTGGCCCTAGTAGATAATCTGGGAGATAAGAAAATGGAGGTGCCCTCTCCTCTGATTCTGCAAACCAGCTTCTGATGCCCATTTGGATGATATAGTTATCTTCAAAGTTCTTTCTCTCACGCAGTCTCACTTAACATCTACAAGATTCCCTCTAGTCACCGCGAAAATCCCTGAACAGCAAGAACTGTAACTGTGCCTTTGGGAACACAAAGAGGTTTCCAGAGAGATGGCTTTCTTCCTGGGACTGCTCTCCCCGCTCCCATCTCACACTAGGTACAGGGAGGAACCAGTGGGCACCAGCAAACAACCACCCAGTGTTCCCAACCCATCAGGTGCCCTGATGGATTTTGCTAAGATCTCTGATAGACACTGTCTTCTGAGGGCAGAGAAAGGGGAGAGAAGTTGAGAGCAGATACAAGAGGGACACAGAAGGGGCTCAGGCAGAGAGGCCTTGGGAGTCTGCAGCCAGGGTGTCCTGATACTGAGCTCAGGAGGAGAACAAAACACCCCAAGTCCCTGAAATGACAACCCCGTCCCAGCTTTGATCTGATGAACCCGCGCACTACACATTCTAGCTTGCCGGGGTGAAGAGGAAGCCCAAGAAGGCACAAGCCTTGGACCTCAGGAAGCCAACAGTCCCCTCAGCCTCTGTCACCTTATCCTGACAGTCTTGTCCATATTCCTCTCTCTGTGTCTCTGTCTTGTCTAGCGGTGGGCCTGAGCAGTTGTCCTGAACCAGCTGTACCCAGTAACGGGGTGAAGACAGGAGAGCGCTACTTGGTGAATGATGTGGTCTCTTTCCAATGTGAGCCAGGATATGCCCTCCAGGTACCGCCCCTGCCCCACCAAAACCCCAGAACAGGGTGCAGGCGTCCCCTAAGTTCATTACCCACTCCAGAACCAGTAGAGCTCCATCCATCAAGGATGGGTGTAGCCTCCATTTCCCCTGGGGACAGTTATCCACTCCTGGAACGCTTCTCACAAAAACAAACTTTGTTGATGGTGAGGACCCTGGACAATCCAGCCTGAAATGTGTTCCTGCAAAGTCGGCTTTGATTGGACTTAGGAAAATTTAATTTCCGTTTGAGGGCCATGAGGGAATTTAGTAATTAGAGGAAACTTGCAAGGAAACCTCCTGTAATGAGAATTCTTTAGTAATGGTTGTTAGTAAGTGGTCTCTCCCGCACCCAAATCTCTCTCCTTCTGTCTTACCTCAAATCCCAAGGTGATCCCATGTGTCTGTATGTCTTGTCTCTTAATGTGAGGCCGAGAGCAAGCCCCTGTTCTGGGTTATATGTATAATTGTGCCCCTGGGGACCACTAGCCCACTACTGTTCTGACTCTCCAGGGCCATGCCCACATCTCCTGCATGCCTGGAACTGTGCGTCGATGGAACTACCCTCCTCCACTCTGCATTGGTAAGAACCGGACTTTGAAATCCACTAAAGCCCAAATCCTTAAGGATCAGAGCTCTCTTCTGTATTGCTGAGTTCAAGTTCAAGTCAAAAGAAATGTCGATGTTCTGGATTTGTTCCAAGTCAGTAGTTTCTGAAAGATATTTTTGTAATTTCTAATTCTCATTCAAAGCTGTCCTGACTTCTGGAAGGTTCTGCCCACTATCTGAAAAAAAAATCACAAGAAGGTTGCCCACTTATGAACATCATGAGGGCCACAGTGAGCCACATAACCAGCCAGACCCCAGAAGGCATTTTTAGGCACATTGGGCTTATCCCATGACTGTGTCAAAGTCCAGACTGATAAACCCGCTTGTGGTGTCACGGGTTGCACAGAAAATAAGGACTTGGTGTGGTTTCACTGTTGAGCCCATGCTGGGAAATGTTGTGGAAATAAACAGAAATCAGGGTAAGACAGGGGTGTTTCAGAGCATTTGGGTCAGGTCAAGAAGCAAGAAACAAACAGGAACTGGGTCTCTACTAAGCACCAGACTCCAAGCAACGTGTTTCCCATTGCAGCCCTCCAGTGGGGATTCATAGTGGTGTGTGTGTGTGTGTGTGTGTGTGTGTGTGTGTGTGTGTGTGTGTGTGTGTTGTACATAATTGGTGCAGATGTGTGTGCCTATGCATGCCTTCCTCAATCACTCTCCTCGTCTTTTGAGACAGGGTCTCTCCCTAAACTTGGAGCTCACCTGTTGAGCTAGGTTGTCTGGTCAATGAACACTAAGAGTCCTCCTCTCCCTGCCCCTCAGCACTCAGATTACAGGTATATCCCTGCACCTTGGCTTTTATGTGGGTGCTGGACACCCAAACTCAGGTCCTCGCACTCACACAGCAAGTATTTCACCAAACGAGTCATCTTCCCCAGCCCAGAAATCTGTCTTCAAAGGTTAAAGAGGAGTGAGAAATGGAATGTGAAGGTTCTTCAATGCTAGGCCGATACAAAGCACCCCCTTGTCCTCCAGAAAGTGAGTGACTCAAGGGAACAACAGCATTCTGCCTCTGTGCTTTGACTCACAGAAAGAGCAGGTTGGATACGTGGCCTGGAGCCCCAGGCATTGTGTGTACTACAGAGGCTTGGCCAAGGAAACCATGTTAGGATCAGCTGTATCACTCAGGTAGTTTGTTACACACAGCAGCTCTCCTACACCAAGTGAAGCACATCCTTCTCCATATCCCCTCATAGCAGCTCCCTGAGATGGGTGCTGTTCTTAGTGCCATTTTGCTGCTTTGGAAATTGGGCTGGGGAGGAGGTTCCGTTTCACCCACAGTCCCTCGGGAAGTGTAGTGGGAACTATGGTGTAAGTGATGGTACTGTTCTACCCCGGTATGCCTCCTAGTCATTTTCTGCCCAGAAAGGGCTGGGCTGGATCCTGGCATTTCTTTCCCTGGGCCTCCATGGCTGACTAGCCCCTTTCTGCTCACACAATCTTTCCTCAGAGAACGTGAAACCTAAAATTATTTTCAGCTGAGCAGCTGCTGAGGTGCCCCAGACCCAGGTTTTCATTCCCACACCACCTGAAATCAGATGTCTCCAGACACTCCCTCACAGCTGAGCGGTCATGGTGAGCCTTGATGGTGGGCCACCCTACCCCATAGAAGACAGATTTGGAAAGAGCCTGGCACAGTTGCAAGCACCCAATGAGGACACAATATGTGCCAGTCCCTCCTCCTTCCTTCGTCCTTTGCTGTCATGAAGACTGGATTGGGGAAGGAGGGAGGAGAGGGTTGGGCTATCACGTAAGGAAGAGAAGAGTCAGACCTCACTTGGAGAAGAGCTTTGTAACTTCCTGCGTGTCCTCTATAAGGTCATTGAGCTGTGACAAGGGGGTGCTTTATATCAGCCTAGCACTGAAGAACCTTCACATTCTCGTGATCAAGGCTGGCACTCCTGGGTGCCCTGTGCTGTGGCAGTCCTGAGTTTACATGTTCAGTTTTACCTGTGTGTGCAGATGTTCAGAGAGACTCGTTGGATTCTCAAAGGGGTTTGTGACTCAGGAAACGTTTCAGACTGTGGCTCTGAACACTCAGATAGTGCTGCCCTCTCCTCGATGACCTAACCTGACTGTTCTCGTTGTCACAGCGCAATGTGGGGGAGAAGTGGAAGAGATGGAGGGGGTGATCCTGAGCCCTGGTTTCCCAGGCAACTACCCCAGTAACATGGACTGTTCCTGGAAGATCGTGCTGCCTGTCGGCTTTGGTGAGTCTGCAGCCCCCAGGGTGACAGGACCTTGGGGCCAGGCCCGGATTAAACCAGCTATCTGCCCTGTCCCAGTGTAAGCTCAGCCCCAGCGCTGTCCTTCCCGGGGCTCCTCTGGTGCTGTCTTGTGCAGTCTCGGGGAATGGCAGAGATTAAAGGGGAAGAGGAAGAGAGCTTAGGGGTTACCATCGTTTGAGTCCCGAACTAAACCCAGGGGTGCAGAATCGGGAACTCAGCTTGAGATGTAGCTGAGGGTATAGCTCAGGACTAGAGAGCTTGCATCTCCAGGACCATTTAAAAAAAGAAAAGAAAAGGCATTACCTGGAATGAAAGAAAAGGAAATCTATTTTACTGAGACTAGACCTCAAGTTGTGCTTTGAACTCCCCTACCCCATTTATCATCCTAATTAAATTGAGCCAAGGTCAGTCTGAAATTGAGTTGGCATTCTTCATAGACACATTCTAGCTGGCCTGGAGACTGGGAGAGAGGAGATGGGATATGCCAGGCATGGGGGTTGTTGGCTATGAAGGATGTGAGTCTAGGTACAAGTTTTAATTGCTGGCAATTCATATAGTGTGTACTGTCAATATAATTTAACCCTGGTTATCTGTGCCAAAGGGATGGAGGCTTTGTGCCGACAAGGAGCTGGGTTGTCCGTGAGGGTCCTTTGGCCCAGTTCTGCTCTGTCCCTAGGAAAACAAGTGTCCTGGGGATTCCTCTTTTTTATACATTTGTATTAGCATAATTACCTCTATAAAGTAATGGGTTTCTCATGACACATAACAGACTTTAATGATAACCACCACATTCCACTGGGTGTTGCCCCTCCATCTCTTCCCTCTTCCCATGAGGACTATTCCTGCGCAGGCACGGGACCTCTCAGTCCGCTAGCCTCAGTAGGAAGATTGCTTGTTTGATCATCTGTTAATAGGTCCGAAGTATGTCTTCTGGTGAGAGACCACCATGGTCCGGCTGGCCTTCTTTGGATCAGGAAGGAGGGGGACAGTGGGTGACCCTCAAAGGCTAGAGTCTAGTGACTGGTACCATCATCTCCCGAAGGAAACTGGGGAAAGTGGAGACAGTTTTGGCACCTTGGCAGAGTCCAGATTTGAGACACTGAGCAAAGAGGACCAGAGTCCCTACTGTCCCTACTGCTCTGGGACTGAAGAACTCTAAAGGCAAAGGGCAGGAGAGGGTAACACACACTCAGACAGGAGTTTAAATGGGGTAGCTGCCCCTATGAGTCCTTGTGTTCAGCCACCAAAGCACTCTGTCTCTAATGAGCCTGGGGCAGGTCCAGTGGCGTAGTAGGATCTCTCGCTTTCCAGTGGCCTCCATGCTGTTTTAAGGACAGAGCCCCTGCAATAACATGCATCTGCCGTGAGGTGGCGCACACAGCCCCGTTCTTTCCGCACAGCTCCAAGAACCCAGGGTTGGACACATAGGCTGCAGCTGTCCAGCATGGAAGGCTGCATGAGCAAGCAAGGCACAGCTCTACAGACGATGGTTCAGAGAAAAACAATCTGAGATGTGGCAGTAAGCTGTGCTCATAGGAGGAGAATGAGCTCAGGAGGTGGGGGGCACATAGAATGGAACTGTGTGACACATAGTTAAGGTGAATGAATAGGACAGGAATGAGGGGTCTTCAGCATCATGCGTCTAGTCTTCGCTCTTAACATTATAAGGCGCACAGACAGTTGTACGTGCATGTTCATGCTATCAAATTAGCAAATACAGATGAGCACATTTTAAATCAAAGTATGTAACCTCATCACGAAGAGAACTTCAGAAGCAACAGCTTTTGGTGCGCATGAACACAGGACTGTGCCACCTTGCTCATCCCGGGCCTTGCCTAGCATGGCGCTAGCCCATGACACATGTTCATCTGGTATTATCAGCAAATGAATGTGTATTCTTCCAGGCTCTTAAAATATAAAAATTACAATCAATGTCTACATTTTACTGTTTCCCGTGTCTATTTTTTCCAACCTGATTTTCTCAGTTAACAATGTAATGTGTGGACATTGCTTACACTTGGTGAATTCCTTTGGAGAACATTTTCCTATAGTAATCCAATTTTGAAAAACCTTGTCTGTAAACAAATATCGGTGTTGCTGTTCCAATCTCAGTTCTCCATGGCTTATGTAAATATGTACCCCAGGGGCTTAATTAAATCCCTGTTACCTGACAGGTGGCTAAGAGATCTTGATTAACCCACCAAGGTCCCAAAGTGTAAACTTCCTTTGGCTTCTCAGTGGATCAGATGGGACAATACACAATTCCAAGCCATGTCCTTCTGAATCACCTAAAGATTCTAGAAAACACTGGCAAGAAAGGTCATGTGTGCCCTTTGATTCAATGGGGGTAATTGGTTTTTGTTTTTTTTTTTTAACTAAACATTTATTTTAGAAAAAGAAACCCCATTTTTATATTGATATTAGACATGATTCAAATGAAATCAAATGTTGAGCCCCCCGCCCCCCAAAGTTGGCTTCCCATAAAATCAGATAGACTTGGGGTGGAACTCCAAGCTAAGTGGTGCCTTTATTCCTGAATGAAAAGCCTGTTGATTTTCTGATCCTTCCTGAAGGCCAGAGGAGGGACTAGATGAGCAAAGCTCAGAATGTGCCCGGGAAGACCTGCCTGGGCTGGGGCTTTGGTAGTGGAGACTCTGGACCTGAATGAGACATTGTGGTGGGGTGTCCTGCGTTTTTCTTGTTTTTGTTTTTTAACAAAGTGAATGTGTTAGTGAATTATCTGTGTAACTAAAAATTAACTCTGAAAACAGGAAACTGCAAGGCAGCACCTGCCGTGGGATGCAGTGCTCGATGGACAGGAGATAACACATTCAGTCATTCCAAGTTCCTTCCTCCATGCAGGAGATGGGACAGTATCACAAGAGCAACATGACTTCCATGACATGGGACATAGCCTACATGTGTCCCTCCTACATGTGCTTTGAGAGGGCTGGGTGGCTTTGGGAACTGTCTGCCTCTCTCTGTCCTTCTTCTAGGTGCCCACATCCAGTTTTTGAACTTCTCCACGGAACCTAACCACGACTTCTTAGAAATCCGGAGTGGTCCCTCTGAGACCAGCCGCATGATGGGCAGGTTCAGCGGAAGCGAGCTGCCGGGTTCCCTGCTCTCCACATCCCACGATACCACTGTGTACTTCCACAGCGACCACTCCCAGAACCGGCCAGGTTTCAAGCTGGAGTACCAGGGTAAGCATGAAAGTGTCACGGTGGCCCCGCTGTCACCCCGTGTCTGTCCCACAGCCACCACTGTCACCCCGTGTCTGTCCCACAGCCACCACTGTCAACCCGTGTCTGTCCCACAACCACCCATCTCTTCTTCTTTACACTTGAGAAGAGATGCCAGATGGGCTGAGAGGCATCAGGCCTCTCTGTGGAGGCTTCCGGTTGGCAGTAGCTACCTAACCTTGTTTGACAGACAGCTTAAATATGCCCAGTTTTTTCCAGAGCCATGGGCCCCACAGCGTCCACTGAGGCTCCATAGTGTCTAGAACTGATAAGCTAACAGCATCCTGGGCAAGTAGCCCATCAGTTTCCTCTAGACATCCCTGACAGTGGCCCACCATTTCCCCCCGGTGACAGAGTGGAGAATTCCAGGAACGGTGCTAACAGCACCCACCTCAGGCGGCGTTTCCTTGGGGAGACCCACCCATGTGTTTTCCTCACAGAGGTTCTATTTTCTCAGGTGAAACCCAATGAATGGCAGGTCCAGTGCTCCTGGTGTGCTTTCCCGGAAAAGAACACCTCCCCACCCCCCTACCCCTCGCACACACACACACACACACACACACACACACACACACACACACCCCGGTCACACCAACTCGGGCCTTGCTGTGTGAGACGCCATTCATTTATCACTGACAGTGGAGACCGCCCAACCTGCAGGGCTGTGCATGGCAGCCCCACAGAGGCCTAACCTCTGCCCTGAATGCTCTCCTAGCGTCGCTCCGTGAAGCACTCATTCTGGCCCCATCTCAGCTCCTCTCACTCACTTCCTGCTCCATACTTTCAGGTTTTTTGTTTGTTTGTTTGTTTGTTTGTTTGTTTGTTTGTTTTGCCAATACTAGAACATGCTTGTTTTTAAAAACCCCAAAATCGTACAGATGTTTGAGTGAGCAGGGGACATCAGCCAGCTTTGACTGCCATAACAAATGCTGCAAGCTCGTAGACAACAGAAACTCATTCCTCCCTCTTCTGGGGGCTGAAAAGCCTTAAGATCAAGATGCCGGCAGATCCCATGTGTGGGCAAGCCTCTCTCTGGCTCATGCCGCCTCTTACTGTGTCCTCATTAGGTAGATGGAGTGAAGGACCTCTAAGCCGTCTTCTACAGGGACCCTAGTCCAGTTCTCCAGGGAAGACCTAAGGAGGCCCCACCTCCAAACACCCTCTCATTAGGGGATGAGGCCTCAGTGTGTGGTATTGGCACATGTAGGAGGGACACATGTAGGCTATGTCCCATGTCATGGAAGTCATGTTGCTCTTGTGATACTGTCCCATCTCCTGCATGGAGGAAGGAACTTGGAATGACTGAATGTGTTATCTCCTGTCCAGCGAGCACTGCATCCCACAGCAGGTGCTGCCTTGCAGTTTCCTGTTTTCAGAGTTAATTTTTAGTTACACAGATAATTCACTAACACATTCACTTTGTTAAAAAACAAAAACAAGAAAAAAAATGGCAATGGGACAGGATTATTTCCCAGAGAGACAACTCCATTTTTAATTCTTTCTTTCTTCCTTCCTTCCTTCCTTTCTTCTTTCTTCCTTTCTTCCTTCCTTCCTTTCTTTCTTTTGTGTGTGTGTGTGTGTATGTGTGTGTGTGTGTGTGTGTGTGTGTGTGTGTGTGTGTGTACACCTTGGAAGAATATGTAAAGTTTTACAAAATTTTGACCACATATTCTTTTAGTCTAGAAAGAATACTGTGCAGTGTGTTTTTTCCTAAGAGCCTTTGGCTTCTTCATCCCTGTGGCTGGAAGCTCCTTCCTTGTCAGACAGGAATACTTAGCAAGGACTGGGCTTCTCATTCCGAGACAGCTGGAAAGCGTGTCCCCTGAGGTAGGCATGTTTGGAATGGTTGCACAGGGGAGGCCTGTGTGCGAGCATGGCAGGCCCATATTGCAGGAGCCCAAGAGTTTGGCCTCCCCAAACCATGCCACTTTGTTGGTACCGACCAGGCAGCCACATCCAGGGAAGGGGGAAGGTTTGTCACAGAAGCTGCTCCTAAGCAAGAGTGTCTGCAACCGACAAGGGGAGGATGTAGGACTGACGTCAGTAGTCAGTCTCTGTCACAACAGTCTGTCACGGAAGACAAACTAGATTCCAGTTACACAGTCCATGCTGTGGCTGGAACAGATGTGGCCCCCCATCACACATACCACTGCTACTGTCACTTCCTGGGTCTTGGTTTGGGGGAAGCCATCACAAAGTACCAAAGACCCTGAGACTTGAACAATAGAACTTAGGTTTGGGGATGGAAATGAGAGCAAGATTAAGGTGTTGGCCGGCCAGGTTCCTTCTGAGGGTTGTAAGTATCTACTCTGGGTGAGGGACTGGATTTGGGTGGTTTTCAGGTAAGTCAGAATTGTGTCGGCTTGAAGAATCATCATCCAGTCTCCAACTTCGTCTTCATGTGGTATCAATCTCCAAAACTCTAGCCCCCTCCTCCCTGATTGAAACATAACCATTATAAATAGGTATGGAATACAGTGTGATGTTTCAAGACAGGAATATTGTGTTTGATCCAATCAAGGTGACTCATATTCCCATCAGCCTAAGCATTTACAATTTATTTGATGTGGTTAACACTCAAAATGTCCTCTCTTGTGTGCTGGCAAGGACATGGGAGAAAAGGAAGCTTCCGTGCTATGGGTGGAAGGTAAAAGAGTAGAGATATCATAGAATGTAGTATGGAGGTTCCTCAAGCTCCCCCCTTCTTATAGTAACACCAGACACATCAGATTGCCATCTACCCTACAGCCACCCAGGTTTGTATGAAATGGGCAGAGGTCCTCTCTCCAATAAGGTCACTTCCTGCCATTCTAGGCATTCAAACGTGTGACTATATGGAGACAGTTCAACCTGTGCTCCCTCCCCCCCGCCCCCCTGACACTTCTCTCTCGTAAATGTAAGTGTTGACAACATCACTGTTGGGTCACGGTTGGCTGCTCTAGGCCCACCTCACACCTTCACAGGCACAGCCACACACTGAGCCCATACACACTGAGCTCCTGCATGTTCCCAGTGTGGCAAGCCCACTTGTCTTTGTAAAGATGTCTCACTCAGACCCACCACTGACTCCTGGATCCCCACAAGAGACCTAAGCACCCCCACTTACACAGCTGCCACCCCTGTGTCAGAGAACATCCTCCTGGCTCTCCCAGACGTTTCTTTGAGAAGGGCTCCTGCTGAGCCTACCCTCCCTGAGGTCCCCAGCTGTCCCTCTGAGGAATCAAGGACAACATAATGGGTCTGCCTTTCTCCTCATGCTCCCTTGCCCACAAGTCCACCTGTGTGCCACTCAGCATCAGGCCGCCTGTGCCTTCTCGGACTGGAGCTCAACTTTCATTAAGGTTTCTTGCTGTGATGGTCCCGACCTCGCAGCCTAGGGAGTCACTAGTGCCAGAGGCCCAGCTGCTTCACTGAGGCCTCTAATTTGTGAACGATGCAGATGATTCTCTCTGACCAACTGGCCCGCACGCTCCACAGTCGTTCAGTATAAACAGGCTCTGAGCTCTGAGGCCTCCCCGCATCCTCCCTCTCCAAAGAAAATGGGCTTCAGGTCTCCAGTTTTGTAGAAGAGCCATCTGTCCCCACTGAGACTATTTCTTTCTCTGGACTCCAGTTCTCTTTGTTTCCTTAACTTTTCTTGGAACCATCTAGCTCTTTCTCCTCAAAAGTCCCCCAGATGGACAGTTGGGCATCCCCAGGCCAGTGCTCCCTGTCTTTCCATAGGCAGACATTCTATAAAACATTTAACGGTAGCTAAGTTTGCTTACTCTTAACTTAATCCATGGCTCAATAGGTAAAACTTTTGCCACTCAAGCCTGAGGCCTGTGTCAGTAGCCCTGGCACTATGGAGGGGGTCAAGGCAAGAGGACCTTAAGGGCTCATTGGCCAACCAGTCTACTCAACAGCTGAACTCCAGGTTCAGTGAGAGGTCTGGCCTCAAAATGTGGTGGAGAGTGATCAGAGGAAGACACCTGAATGGGCCTCGGACCTACACACACACACATACACACACACACACACACACACACACACACACACACACTCATGCATGCACATGCACACACTGAGAACACATACATACACTAGACAGACAGACACACAAGAAACTCTCAGAAGAATCACATTCATAGCATAATGAATAGTACCCCTGCTCCAAATTGCTAGGAGCTGTCAAAACTCAGATTTCAAATGGTACGAGTTTGTCTGGAGTCACAAGTGTTCCCACAGGAGCATCTCCCTTTGGGACAGCCCAGCCCCCCTCCCTGAGTAGGCCTGCTTTGACTTCAGGCTTTATGTCTCCCTCTGAAGCACCTTCTAGGGCTCTGAGATCTTGGACTGAAGGGAATCCAGGCAGCCCTCCTTGAAGTTCCTCCCTTTTGGAAAAGCTACCTCCTCAAATGACACTTGCCACTTTCGTCAAAGCTACTCCGGCTTTTGACCTGCGGCTTCTCTTTTCAGTCTCCTCGTTGTCTGTCTTCAGGCCATGAAGCTCCATCCGAGGCTTCCAACGCAGCATACGTGCGGTCTCCAAGACTTTATGGGCAAATCACCCAGAGCTACTCCCCTAACAGGGCCACCTCTCTTTAGCCCACCTATGCCAAGGGTGGCTACTCGGTTCTTTGAAACATCCAGTCACCTCAGTGATTTTGTGTGTGTGTGTGTGTGTGTGTGTGTGTGTGTGTGTGTGTGTTTCTGCACATGTGTGTGTGCAGGTGCATGTGTGTATTGCAGGTATTCGTGTATGTATGTGTGTGCACACAGACCACCTCCTGTGTCATCCATCATGCATCGGGTGCTGTGTACCCTTTTTTGAGACTGGTCTCTCATGGCTTGGATCTCACCAGGTAGGCCTGATGTTTAATAAGCTCCAGGGGTCTGCCTACCTGTCTTTGCCTCCTCAGTACTGGGATCACAAATGCACACTGCTACTCCTCCTGGCACACAGAAAGAAGAAAGGAAGGAAGGAAGAAGGCAAGCAAACCCACATGGATCCTGGGTATCACACTCAGGTCCTCCTGCTTGCAGGGCAAACCAACTGAGCTTTTTCCCCAGGCTTCTCTGAAAGTGATTTCTAGTGAAATGTGCGTATTTCCCCACTGAAACAGCCCTCCACGGTGTCAAATGGAAACACAGAACCCAGCCACCACTGCAGAGCGGGCATGGAGGAACCGTTAGCCTTGAGGTCACAGTTACTCTTACTACATGTGATAAATCATCCACTTCCACAGAGCATCATTCAGCCTCAGCTGTTCCTACTGCGTGTTTCTGCTGTGGAAATAGTCCATCTCCTTCTGCTGCCAGTTCCCTGTGTAGAGAGTGCCCAATTACTGCCACAAAGAATATTCTTCATCCAGTGTACCCAATTAGTTGGAGGCGTTGCTCTGTGGCACACACTCAACCGGTGCCTCAGCTGACTCTGCCTGTTGGACGGGCCTCAGCCATTGCCACGAGGGCAGCTTCCCTCCTCCTCCAAGGAACATTCTGGTATGGTGGTCATACATTCCTTGTGGCCCACCTAGTCTCCCCCAAAGCTCCCATCTTGACTACAGGTTTAACTGATTCCCCCTAAATGCTTTCATGGGTTCTAACTTAGCAGAGCTGGAAAGAGCCCACTTATCTGTTCACCTCATTGAGTCTGTGTCTGTGACCTCAAGATAAGCAACAGGAAGACACCTAGAGCAATGCCTAACCCCCCCCCCAGAAGATGGTCAGTGAATAGCATCCCTCTGTCAGTATGTTCCTCAAGCCTCTTTCCCCAGTGGAACTAAGAACAACCTGTTACATTTATGGGGACCCTCCCACAGGCCAGTATCACACAAAGGGCTACCCAGATGTCATTGCACTCAGTCCCCGCCATAACTATGAATAAGAAAAAGGGTGACATAGAGAAGTTGAGGGACTTATCCAAAACTGACAACCAGTCAGGTCTATAGGTACCCCAGTCCTGGGGCTCTGCCACAATGCTAGCCCCCAGGCACCACAATCATCCCTTTGGGAAGAAATACCCCAGAAAGAATAAAGTGACCTTTTCTCCTGGCCTTTTCTAGCCTATGAACTTCAGGAGTGTCCAGACCCAGAGCCTTTTGCCAATGGCATAGTGAGGGGAGCTGGCTATAATGTTGGCCAATCGGTGACCTTCGAGTGCCTTCCGGGATATCAGCTGACTGGCCAGCCTGTCCTCACATGTCAACATGGCACCAATCGGAACTGGGACCATCCCCTACCCAGGTGTGAAGGTATGTCCTTCTCTTGCCCTGATGATCCTTCCTGGGATAGTCATAGAGGCAGGGCATCCTGCTCCACCTGCTGCTCTGTGGGATCACCAAAGGTGGAGGTTCAGGCAAGCTTTACTCATCCTGTTTCCATGAAGGTGGGAGCCAGCCCAGCCAGGGAGAGCACCCGTGTGACAGAGCCCTGGGCAAGTTCTATGAAGGACCTGGAGATGTGCACTCTACCCAAGGGAATGACATATCCAGCCTGTAGGAAGATCCCCTCTGATGGGCTAATGTCCCCCAAGGCATCACAGTGAGACAGTAGGAGCCGAATAGTAGAGAGAGAGTCAGCCTTGAAACCTCCCCAAAGGGAAGAGAATAATACCTTTTTCTAAGGACTCTGGCTCCTCTTCACCTCCCCCATCATTCCCCTTCTTCCTACATGAATTTGGTGAGAGCCGAGCTGGTAATCTCAGGTTGCTGGAGATGGGACATTCTTGGGCCTTCTTCCTTAAGCAGAACCAAGGTGGAGATGACCAAGAGGCCGTGAGGCCGCCTTTCCCCATAGTGACACCTCGCTTCCACTTTCTTTCCTGTCTTACTCTGACAGCCCAGAATTTTCCTAGAATCAGACTTGAAATGGGGAGGCGTGGCCGGGACAGTAACCCAGGAGAAGAAAGTGCCCCAGCTCTAGGGTCAGCTGTCAGTTTCATCTCTGTGCCTTGCCATTGAGTTTCACTCCCTTCCTTAGTAAAGCATCATTTCCTGGGAGTCAGAAGGTCCACAGATGGCTCAGTCTGCGGTGGTGACAGCATAGTCGTAGCTTTCTGTAGAGAAAGAGACCTAAAACCAGGGCTGCAGCTCTGGGCAAGATACTGAGCCAAGCTTTTCGTTTGTTGGTTGATTCATTGATTCCTTGACTCATTGACTGATGTACTAGGATTCAAACCCAAGGCCTCATGCATGCTAGGCAGCCAGCTCTCTGTCTCTGAGCCTCATGCCAGCCCTGACAAACCATTTCTTATACAGTGTCTTCCCTAATAGCCCCCACAGTCCTGTGAAGGGTATTCTTAGTCTAGTTCACTCCTGAGGAAACAGACTCAGAGAGAATGAACTACTTGTCTATGGTCATGTAACTAATACATGGCATAACCATGATTTTAACCCAACTTTAGCCTCACTACAAAAATCCGAAAACCAAACAAAATAGTTGCTATGCAGATATGAAGGCATGAATTCAGATTCCCAGAACCCATATAAATGCTGGGTGGGTGTGGGGACCCAGCTGAAATTCTAGCACTCGGAAAGTGGAGACAGGGAATCGATCCCCCCCCCCCCTTTGAACAAGCTGTCTAGCCAGATTAGCCATATTGGCCAGCTCTGGGTTCAATTGAGAGACCTCGCCTCAAAGAATAAGATAGGAAGTGATCAAGGAAGTTCGCTGGCATCAACCTCAGTTCTCAGTGCACACCCATGCTTTTGCACACACACAAACATGCATATTTACATGTCACATACCCCACATTTACATACTCACACAAATAAATAAGTAAATGCTACATTTAATTTTTTTTTAAAAAAAAATTAGACCAAAAGTACCATTCTGGAGAGAACAAGTCAGAGAGGAGAGAGATTGCCATAGTCCCTCAGCTCCTCCCAGGAAAAGTATTCCAGCCCTAATCCTAACAGTCCATCCTCCCCATTCATCCCCGTTCCTCCCCATCCCTAGAACAGGGGTCAGGGGAGTTCTCGAGGGTAATTCCTTCTCTACTGGGCTTTTCTGTGAGAAAGAGAAAGAGGAGGTCAAGGTGAGATGACTGCAGAGGCACCTGAAGTGATGATAGACAGCCAGGGAACCGTGCTGGTGAACGGAACCAGGCGCAAACACCCAGCCCTGTGTCTCCTCCTTGCTCCACCAACCTCCTGGCAAAATTAGTAACGAAAGCTGGGCTTTTGCCGGGAAGGCATCTGGGTTCTCAGCTGGGTGGGTAGGACTCTCAAATACTCACTTATTTGTGTTTCCTCCCTGGCAGTCCCCTGCGGTGGGAACATCACCTCTTTTAATGGCACCGTGTACTCACCTGGCTACCCCAGCCCCTACTCCAGCTCCCAGGACTGTGTCTGGCTGATCACTGTGCCCATTGGCCATGGTGTCCATCTCAACCTCAGCCTGCTGCAGATAGAACCCTTTGGAGACTACATCACCGTCTGGTAGGCGCAGATGCCCCGTCAATGGCAAATCAAAAAGAGGCATTTGCGGGGCTCAGGGCTGAGCTGAGGCTCAGCATCAGTCACCAGTTCTATGAAGGGAGAGGAATGAAAGGTCAGCGGTCCCCAACCTGGGTCCCTTTCTACAGCCAGTGAAGGTGCCAGTGGGTGCATGATTGGGAGTGGTGTGAATACACAGGCTCTCCTTCATATTTCCAGAACTTACTCCCACACTCTACATACACATAACCAAGCTGTGCAGACTAACGGAGAAGGCTTGGCATGACAGAGCATACTGGACTGATCCAAAGTTCCTCTGGTCACCGTGTGCCGAGTCAATGCTGCCCAACAGAGCACTCTGGACTGATGGTGACATTTGATGTCCATGCCATCCATCCAACATGGCAGACACCAGGCTGGCTTGTGAATTCTGTTTAATTTTAATGAATTTAAATCTAAGTAGCCCTGTACAGTTAGCAGTTACCAAACTGAGCAACTCAATGTTTAGTAACAGAGTTCTATAGACAGTGTCCTGAGTGAATTTTAAAATGGAAATGCAGATTCTTAGTTGATAAGGACAATTTCCCAGACAATTTTCCCCCAAACAATTGAATCTATGGACAAAGATACATAGCATTTTTAAAATTCCTTTGTTTGGAGATTAATGCCATTCTGGGAATCACCAAAGGGTAATGGAATAATTTTTCTCAAGACTCTGAGGAATTTCCAAGCAATGGATATGAACAGAAAGGGGGCAGTAGATAAGGTTTCAGGCAAGAAATCATTTTCCCCAAAAGGTACCATGGGTGCACCTTTGCTTGGGTGGCAAAGGGCTGGCTGAGGGAGCAAAGTCCTACCACAGTTCCTCTGCCCCTAACCAAGAAGACCAGCAGCCCTACCCCATGGTGCCTGTGTGGCCCCAAAGCCCACCAGGGGGTAAGACTAGTGAAGAATCAAATGGATAAGGGTTCCATCAACTCTGTTGGAAGGCCTCACAGAGAAGGATTGGGGAGTTCTCTAGAGCCACAGCCACCCACTCCTGGTCTCTCTCAGAGCCCCTGATGGCTCCAGGAGCAGCCGATACTCAAGACAACTGATGACATGCAGGACCTTCTTTCCTATGTGCAGGGACGGGCCACAGCAGACGTCTCTACAGCTTGGTGTCTTCACCCGAAGTTTGTCCAAGAAAATAGCACACAGCTCCTCTAACCAGGTCCTGCTCAAGTTCCACCGGGACACGGCCACAGGCGGGATCTTCGCCATCGCCTTCTCAGGTCAGTGGGAGAGCTTGGCCAGGGTGGGGCACATGGGCTTTCCAGTCAAGGCTGTGTTTGCTATTTGTGTGGCTTTGAGTGAGTCTTGTGGCCTCTGTGAGCGTCAATGTCCACAGCCTGTGGGAACATCCCCAGCGCGGGGCTCTATTGGGACATGGCTTTCCTTGTGATACTGAGGCGCACAGACATGTAGGGCCAGCCCTGGGTGCCAAGCCACCCATTCACACCAGCTCACAACTGACCCATCCATCTCTCCAGTCCCCTTCACTTCTATAAGGCTGTCTTTTCCACAGGGCTTTTGGGGCTCTGTTGACCTCACAGACGACCCTCTGATTGGTGATGCAAGGTCAGGCATAGAGGTTTCCTCCTGGATGAGTATAAATAGTCCCGGGGCGGGGGAGGGGGGCCGCACCAGCTGCCTGTTTTCTTCTGGGAGTCTGGAGTTCACTGAGGACCTGATGGTTCTCAAGCTTAGTTCAGCAGACATAGCCTAAAAGCATCACAGAGCCATCTCTATGGACTGTGCTCCTCTGTGGAGTGACAGCCACGTTCCCAGCTCACAGAGCAGTGTGTATGTTTGAACAGGAAGTTCGTTCCCAGCTCTACCTCGGGCCAGGTTTGTGTGAGCTCGTGTGACCTTTCCCTGCTGGTGACCTCCATCTCTGAGAGTCCTGTGAGGCGGTTATTATCATCGGCCCATGTTACAAATGAGAAAGAGATTTCAGGACTTGCCCAGGGTGTTCAGGCAGAAGTGGGGACAGCACCCAGGGAGGTGAATCCTGCAGTGAGGTCTGGTGTGACTTTACAGTGTGGTGTGTCATTGATGGAAACCTGAGCGTACTCAGCCCTGAGCCTGGAGACAGAGACAGAGATCATGTAAAAACCATAGGCAACCTGGGCCTGGTGTCAGCCTGGAATCCCAGTTACTCAGGAGACTGAGGAGAAGTTAAAGGCTTGGATAGGCCAGAGTGAGATCAAAGCCAGCTTTGGTGACTCTATAGAATGAGACCATGTCTCAAAGTAAAAGGTAAACAAAAGACTCGGGTTAGTTCAAGTGGTGGCACCCGCCTCACACGCACAAGGCCTGGTGTTTGAGCTCCTGCATCACAAACAGAGGGGAGGCAAGGAAATGGCTTGGAAGTGGAAATGCTCACCCCACAAGCCTGGCCACCTGAGACTGATTCCCTAGACCCAAGCCAAAAACCAGATGTGATGGGGCACATCTGTAATCCCAGCACTCCTAGGGGAAATGGGAGGCAGAGATGGGAGAATTGCCCAGAAGCTCACAGAGGCCAGCCTGTTCTACACAGTGGCGAACAGGAGAGACCCTGCCTCAAATGCAAGGCGGAAAAGTGTGGACCAATTCCTGGAAGTTGTCCTCAGACCTCCACATGTGCACCATGGCATGCCCGTGTGTCTGTCTGACACACACATACACACACACACACACACACACACGAGAGAGAGAGAGAGAGAGAGAGAGAGAGAGAGAGAGAGAGAGAGAGAGAGAGAGAGAGCGCGAGCACTCTGTCACTCCCAGCTGCCAGGGTGATTGGGACCCAGAGGTGAGACTACCCTCTCAGTTGACCTCAGTATCCATGTCCCTCCTGTCATGCCTCTCCACCAAGCAGGGGAACCTGGGCTTTGAATTTCTTTTCAACTCTGTGTGACCGTCCCCTAGAGCAACAAAGCATGGACTCCAGAAGTGCAGCCAGGGATTCACATCTTGGCTCTGCCCCAGATGAGCATATATGAGTGGGACCTTGAGGACTTTTCTTCTTTCTGGGATTTCGTGATGTCTGCTTTCAGTATCCATAAAGTGGGGTAGGAGTGGTACCTGACCACACAGGGCTGCCTACAACCATGTGTGGAAATGCCTGGCCCTGGAAAGGACAGTGGGCCAATAAATGGTACCTTCACTATCACCGTTATCATTCTAGATACTGACAACCCCAAGTGACACCACCAGGGTGCTGGACCAACTTGTGGTACCTGTTTGTTTTTTTCAAAATTCACATCAATGCATACGACTACACTTAGTTCATTTTTTCGTACTGTCTAATATTCCATGTATAAAAATAGAGTAGTTGACCTAGTCTGTACCTAGTAGTTTGCCTGCCAACCCCCCGGAGACCTCCCCCACTCCAGGGAGAGAAGAGAGCAGCCGCAAATCCTCTGTGGTTAATAGTGTGGGCTGGGAGAGGTGAGTGAGTGGCTGAATGGCAGGTGGGCTGGAGGCCAACCCTGCTTCCTCTGTAGTCATTGTTGCAAGCTGGCACTTTGGGGTGGGAACTGAGGAGTGAGGAGAGGAGTGTGTGTATGTGGGGAGGGGGAGGCACAGGGAACAGTGCTCACCTTCCCATAGCTAAGTGGCAGCCCTGGTAGCTTTGTTTTCATGTAAGCATCAATAAGCAGGAAGGAAAGATACCTCAGGGAGGCTTATGAAATGGCTCTGTGACATGTTTTCAAACGGAGAAAATGGATTTGAATAGCAGAGAAAATGTCCTTGAAGCAGCGTAGGAATGAGCAGAGTTGGGGAGAGCATCTCCCTCCAGCATGGACGTCTAGATAACACGGGCTTCACATAACAGGAAGACAGTGAGCGGGACAACAGTGTCTACACCTGCCAGGATGAGAGGAAATGAGAACTACTGTGGCTTCAGCCAGGGTGATGGGGTGGGGGTGGGGGGGGGCAGCCTGATGGAGACAGTCAACACCCTCAGTGATGGATGAGTGGGTCTCTAAAAGGGAGAGAATAGGCACGTGGTGTCAGACTCCGGGACAGATGAGGAGACACCCCTGTCAGGTGCTGAGCCCAAGCAGAGTGGGGGGGGGGGATTGTCCACACAGAGGATAAGTCTAGACAGTGTGGAGGAAGGGTTACAATAAAATGAGAATCGGTCCCACACCGTGACTCATCAGCTAAGAAAAGGACACCAGAAAGGCCGGTTTTCCAGACTAGAGAAGCCTGCCACAAAAGCACAGAAAGGGAGAGCAAAGGTCAGACTGCAACCGTCAGTGTTGGGTCCAAACGGGCACAGTCACTCTGAGATCATGCCTTGCGATGCGAGAGGGTGTGTGTCCGTACGGAGACATGTGTGTACATGTATGCTTAGATTCCTCGGCTCTGCCACCACGAGGCTGTGAGCAGCATTTGTGGGAGCAGTGAGCGCATCTAGCTCCGGGTCTTAGTTACTGATAGCGTTTTCTACCAGAAGGACCAGGGCTCCATGAAGAAACAGCGGATCCCAAGCCTGGGGCAGAGAGGGCACAAGCCAAGCCGAGAGCATCTCAGGGCTGAAAATAAGGGAATGTCCAGGGAATGACGGAGATGGGTCCATCTGAAAGACATAGAAATTGGCTTGAAGGGACACCTGCTGGTCATGTTGGAGATAATTTGAAAATCAAAGTCATTAATAATAGCGACAAATAGTAAGTGACCTGTCAAACAAAACAGACAGAAGTAAATTGAAAGCTGTTTAAGGATGAGATGTTTACATAGTTGGTAAATCATTCCCTGGACTGTAATTACGAAGGGGGATGGAGAAGCCTGGAGCATGATTGCAGAAGGTGGTCACGGGGCAGCCAGGTGATGCCAGAGTCAGAAGAGCCACACTTCAATGGTGGTCCAAAGATGCACGACCTGGATATACTTCAGCAGGAGCTCAGTCAAGCCTCGGTTCACCACATGTGGCTCTCCAAAGTGTCAAAAGCCATGAGAGTCAAGGGAAGACTTTGGACTGCTCACATTAAAGGAGACGCCAGGTCTCTTGTACTGGTGATCGTGAGCCACAGCCTTCTGCTCAGGATACTGCGGGTATTCTTAGCAATGACTGTCACTTGGAGACAATCAGGGCATGCCTGTGAGGAAGTTTAACCTAGAGTAGGTTAATTGAGGTGGGACAATACACCCTAAATGTGAGTGGTACCATTCTGTGGGCTGAGAGCCTGAACTGTGCAAAATGGAGGAACCACCAGCATTCATGTCTCTCTGCTTCGTGACTGAGGACACAATGTGATCAGCACCTTAGGCTCCTGCTGTCATGCTTTTCCCGCCATGATGGACTGCACCTTCACATTGTGATCCTAAATTAAATCCCTCATTCCTTGAGTTGCTTTTATGATGCATTTTGTCACAGCGAGACAAATAACTGATGCAAGCAGGGAAATTTGCTCCCTCCTTGGTCCTGAGTACAGGACCCCCAGCCCCAGCTCTGAGAACTTGCACGTGATGTGACAACTGGAAGGTGGTGGTGCATTTGTGTGCATTTCCAGATGCTCACAGCTGTTGTGGTTACACAGGAGCCTCCGCTTGTTCGGAAAGAAGACACCGAAGCATCCTAGTTAGGGCCTGCTGGTTTTTTGTATTATGGATATTTTAAAAAATCAAAAGGATCGGAGCTGTGCTAATTTTAATCATGGCTTTGTTTTGGGTTTAGTTTGGTTTTGAACTCACTATGTAGCCAAGGATGACCTTGAACCTGTGTGAACCTATAATCAATCCTCCTGCCTCCACTACCCGAGTGGGGAATTCCAGGCCTGTGCCACCACACAGTTTTACTCCATGCTCGGAATGGAACTCAGACCTTCATGCATGATGGGTGAGCACTCTCCCAACCCAGCTGTGTTCCCGGCCTCTCATATCTCTGTCAATTCTTCAAATGAAAACTTTTATTTACAAGGGGAGCTAAATAGTAGGAATTAAGATTGAAGAAATGCAATAATAACACGATTTAAGATGGCAGGAGCATCAGATCAGGGCGGAGTCACGCCATAGAGAAGTGATGGAGGGGAAGGAGACTGGAACTGAAATGGCTGCAGGACAGAGAGAGAAAGGTAAAGGCTTGACTAGAGTGAAGATGGGCAGCAGGGCAGACAGTGGATCGAGAGCCAGCATGCAGAAAGAAAAGTGGGTGGAACAGAATTAACGGACTTCTCTGAGATGAAGCAAAGCCTGGACGTGGAGAATCAAAGGGCCGAGTGGATACCTGGAGGGGGGACTAGCCCGACAGTGTTTTCCAGTGATAAGAACGAGAATCCAGGGTGAGAAAAGTACCTTCAAAGGAACCAAAACCAGGCAGTTCTCAGACAAATTTTTGGCATTAAATGGCAGAAAATAAAAGAAAAGAGACAGACAGAGAGCATACACACACACACACACACACACACACACACACACACACACACACACACACGCACGCACACACGCGCACACGCACGCGTGCGTCTGCGTGCAGGTGTGCACACGGGTCAGAGGGAGGTGCTGGGTGTCCTCCTCTATCAGTCCCCACATATTCATTCAAGGCAGGGACTCTGCTTGAACCTGGAGCTCGTGTTTTTGTAGCTAGGCTAGTAGCCCACAAGCCCCAGTGATCTTCCTGTCTGTCGCTACCCTGTGCTGGGGTTACAGGAGTGCACAAGACCAACCTCAGTGATCTTCCTGTCATCCCCATTCTGTGCCAGAGTCACAGGCATGCACAAGACCAGACCCCAGTTGTTAAGTCAGTGCCACACTCCAAGCTCTGATCCTCAGCCTGCACATCAAGCCATTTTCACTACTGAGCCGTCTCTCCACCCCAAAGATTGCATATTGTAGATCTCAACCTGTTTGGGGTCACGTGTCAGATATCCTGCATATCAGATATTTACATTCCAGTTCATAACAGTAGTAAAACTACAGTTACGAAGTAGCAAGGGAATAATTTTATGTTTGGGGTCACCACATGAGGAGCTGTATTAAGGGGTCGCAGCATTGAAGGTTGAGAACCGCTGCTGTGGATGATGTGAAAGCGGGGAAACTCCTTTCACGCGCCGATGGATGAGGCTGTTCTTTGCAGGGACTCAGAAGTTTAAAGACAATACCGCTCTTGTCTCAGTCTAAATCATCACTCCAAGGTCACTCAAGGAGACATGAGCCAAGCAAGAATCCAACAATACCTAAAAGAGCAAGTGGGATGTGCTGACACCAGGTAAGCAAGGGTTCTGCCTAAGTAATTGTGGGCAAGTTTTCCGCAGAGCCAAACGCAGGCATGCCCGTGGTGGTGAAATGGTGACAGTGGTCTTTCTATTAGTGAGCATCCCCATAGGTGGAGAGAGACAGGAGGATGCCCTTGTCTTGGAGATGATGGACTCAGTAGGAATCAGTCAACTCTTGACTTGGATGGCTAGAGAAATAAGGGCTTTGGGTATTAACTGCAGCCACCGATACTTTTTAAACCCAGCACAATACTTCCAAGCAAGGAGGCAAGTGCAGCATAATCCCAAATAAAAAGTCGAAAGCAAAGGAGACCATTTAGGAACAAAGACACACACAAAAAAAAACACGGCTTAAGATGAAGCAGTAGATAAAATCCGTTATTCTTCAATATGCAAGTCTATTCAAGCCCAGTTCTCCGGCTATAAAAATACTCTTAGATTTGACTAAATAATACCCAATTCTATTTTCTATGTCAGCTTTTTAGCCATTTAAAAAATAAAAGGATGTTCGTACACGGCAGGCTGAAGCAGGAAAATTGCAAACTCAAGGCTAGCCTGGGCTACATAGTGTGACCTTGTGTCAAAAATAAAATAAGTGATCAGTGACATATTGGGCAACATGAGAACAACAAGAGCAAAACAAGAATAGAATTCAAACAAAAAAGAGAAATGGAAAAGAGTGAGTTGTTTTATATTAGAGAATGCGTATGCCCTTTCACTGTGCTAGAACACAGGCACCTTGTTTAATTGGACAATTCAGAGGCTCTGCATGTATGCGCCTCTTTGTGGGACGGTCACCACTGCCTATCTCCAGAAGAGTTTCATCTTTTAAAACTAAAGTGCTGTCCTCATGAGTCAGTCACACTCTTCCCCACCCTTCTGTTTGCGGCCTCTGAGTCTGTCTCTTCTTTGTACCTCAGAGAAATAGGACCGCACAAGACAAGTCCTTTTGGGACTGGTTTGTTTCACACAGCACAGTACCTTCACATCTCATGTATGCTGTCCTGTGTCAGGATTTCCATGATGTGTGATGCGCATATCACACATTTTCCGTTATCTAGTAATCTGTTGGCAGACATGAGTTGCCGCCTCCTGTTGGCTATTGCGTTCAAAGCGTCAGCACACCACAGGCAGTGGAGGCTTTGAAAAGGCAGTACTGTGGGAAAGCCTGTGGGGAGAATGCTTAATGTGCTGAGGAGAAGTTTGAGAACTCATACTGACAGGTTTAACAAGATGCAGGGAGATCAGATTGCTCTGTGGTGTCCGCACCTCTCCCAGTGATCTTCCTGTCCATTGCTGAGTGGGGAGTTTGCTGTTACTGCCCCTGACACCCCTCCCTGCACAGCCTGCAGCCACAGCAGCTTGGCCATCCTGGACCACATGTGGACATGTGACCTAGCTCAATGACTTTTCTTGAGAACTTGAAACTAAAACAAAGAGATGGTGCTTGTGCCCAAATTCATCCCATCTACCTCCCAAAGAGGGAAGATATACATCCAGGTACCACGGATTGCCTTCCTGCTGCTAGTTGTGTGAACTGAGAAGATTCTATGCAGAGGAAGAAACACTGAGGCACATAGGAGCTCCCCCTTGGGTCCTGATGGCCCTCTGGCTCCTTGCCTTCCACCTTCTTGCCAAAGAGACACATTTGAAGACATTCTTTGGAACGTATTTGGAACAGATGATTTAGGAATGATCTAAGTGTAAAATAATAGATGAGGCATGCAAATTATAAGTATACACACATTTTATTTGTACACACTCAGGCACATGCATGCATACATGCGCATACATACAGATAAAGATATAGTCACTGAATATCATTCATGCAGAATACAGTCCATTTATTTAAGGAAAGATTAATTGTATATCATTCCATGAAATAAAAAGCAGGATGCTGTCAGAACTCAAATGCTGTCAGGAGGCAGCCACTACAGGCTCCTCCCTATAAACGGCCACCTTCCTTGTGTGGTTCTTGAGAAAGAGATATGACTATAAGGAAGAGTGGCAGGGGGAGGGGCATTGGAATAGTACCTGGACTTGGACCCCAAATTCAGAATCAGAGCCACAGCAAGTGGCCTGCTAAGTGCAAATGAACCCTGTGAACTGTGTTTAGCTTTGAAATGTCCAAGTTAAAGACCAATCCAGCAGCTTAAGGAAGAACATACCTGGGGAGACCCACGGGAAGAACGGGACATGCAGCTGGCGTGTAGGCTGCAACAGACCTGAGCAGTGGCCCCTCCACCCACTAGCTACCACACTCACATGGACTAGAGTCTTGCTAAACCAGAGCAGTGCTTCACCCTGATGACCTGAGCAGTGGCCCCTTCACCCACTAGCTACCACACTCACATGGACTAGAGTCTTGCTAAACTAGAGCAATGCCTCACCCTGATGACCTGAGCAGTGGCCCCGCCGCTACCACACTACCATGTTAATGTGTACTAGGCCTAGCAAGCCATAGCAGTGCCTTACCCACCACGAGAGTAGGGGGAGGCAAAAATGAAGGAGTCTGTCTTGGATGTCCTCCCCAGCCTGAAGCAGGTCCCGAGAACATGGCAGACACGGTGAGACAGCTTTAGTTCAGGATAAAACCTTGTTAACCTGAATCAGTACTCAAAATGGCCGAGACACCTTATGCCTAGAGGGGGGATTTCGGGAATGCTTGGTTTGGTTTTGTTGTTTGTTTTGGTTTTTAGACAGGGTCTCACTCGTTAGCCCTGGCCAGCTGGTAGCTCCTTATCTATAGGCTGGCCTTGAGCTCACGGTGATCCACCTGCCTCTGCCTCTGAAGGGTGGGATTAAAGGTGTGGGCCACCACATGGGTGACATTTTGTTTGTTTGTTGACTGTTAGTTTTTGATTAGTGATGTGTTTGTTTTTATTTCAGGAACTTTTGTTTGTTTCTTATCAGTATTCTACAAACTTACTACGTGGAACAAAAATGTATAATTTTAAAAAATGCAACACAATGAGAAATCCCCCCGACAATCACAAAATGCAAACTCAGAAAGCTGTTGTAAGGGGACATTTCTGTGTATTGATTTTATTTTTCTAGAAAACTTGGTCACGCCTTAGAAGTTTCTAAGGCAAGCATGAGGCTCAGAGGAGATCAAATTTTTTAACTGTTAAAGAAAATGACAGCTAACTAAATAAGATTTTTCATATCTCTAGAAATTGAAAAATGACATGAATAAAGCGAAACAAATGATAAACTATGTGCATAGAATTAACAAGCCAAGGTCAATCTTGAGCATTCAGAGAGCCCTTCAATTTCATAAGAAAAGCAGGGACAAAGGACATGGCTGGACAATTAAAAAGAGAAATGCAAATTAATAACATATAAAACTTCTTAGCATATGAAAAATTTAAAATAATCAGGGGTTGCTGAGGAGAAGGCTCCGTGAGTAAAATGCTTTCTGCACAAGTGTCAGGACTGACTTCAGATCCCCTGTACCCATGTCACACCTGAGGGTGGTGACATTTGCTTGTAACCCCGGTGCTGGTGGGTGGGGACAGAGAGACAGGCAGATTCCCAGAGCGGCCTATCGGTGAGTTCCAGGTTAAGGGAGAGACCCTGTCTCAAAAAATAATGTAGAGAGCATCCAATGAGGAAGATATCCAACACTGAACTCTGACCTCTAAGTGCACACACACACACACACACACACACACACACACACACACACAATTGTACATATGCACACACACTGCCACAAATAAAAGGAAAGGAAGGATTTGGTGTGTGTTTCTCAGATCAGTTGATGACTCTGCCAACAGTGGGTTGTGTATACTAAGTGAGCAAGAACTTTGCGGGGTTCTTGCACCTCCAGCGCCCGCACAATTCTGAGCAAGATGAACCCAGGCAGGTAATCTCAGTGAGCTGCATGAAAGGAGGAAGATGGTGCCTTGCGTCACAGCGCCTGTCACCTGCTGACAGTGCCAGTCCACAACTTTCCTACACAGAAACACGGAAGCATGCCTCAAGGGCAGACACGGCTCCGGCTCTGGTCAAATCAAGACAAAAACCACTTGGGTACCTCAAGAGGGCCTCTGAAGTGTTGATACACTCACTGCTAAAGCGTGTAACTCTTTCAGTGTGGCACTTGTGAGCCAACACATCTGTATAAAAATTTAAAGTTAGATTTCCCCTCATAATACAGCATTCCACATGAAACCAGACACAGGTGAAGTCTCCAATTACCATCCATCCTCAGTCGGTGAAATGTTGGATCCCAAGGGAGCCTTTGGAAGGTATCTCCAATTGCATGATGAGAACTGTGTCTGGGATGCTGTGGTCTCAGGAAGGTGTCACACATGCCTACCCTAAACACATATTCATTGTGGCTTCCATGCAAAGATCCCCAAACCTGAAAAGTCCCCCACAACACACTGGGCTTATGATATCCCTAATGCAACTTTCCTATCAATGTACTAAGCCATTCTTATAGCCATGTTAATTGTAGGTCATCATGAACTCATGTTTTAAAGTACCCAGCTTCTATAGTAATGGCTTGATGAATACACACATGTATTTGTATTGTGTTTTAATTTCCTTTTGGACTTCAATGTCCAACTCAGTAGAATATTTTCCCTCTTAAAGTATTGAGCAAAGAGGTCTGAGTCGGCATTGATATCCAAAAAAGGGCTACTGACATCTGCCAAGGGTTGCCTGCGTGTTTTATAAAGGACATGCACTTTAATCATTTCTAGTTGAAAAGAATCAGCAGAAAGAAAAGAAAGAAGAATTCTTTTAAGAATACAAAAGATACGGTGGAGCCAGGCATGGCGATGCACACCTGAAACTCCAGCCCTAGAGAGGCGGAGGAGGCAGGAGGATCATAAGTCAAGGTCATCCTTGGCTGCATAGTGAGTCTGAGACCAGCCTGGGATACATGAGATTTTGTCTTTAAAAAAAAAAAAAAAACACATGTGATGTACACAGAGAATTTTGTTACAATTTTAAACAGAAAAACTTAAGAAACTCAGTGATTACCACGAGAGCGTCTGTAATACATTCTAGTAAAATCTATATGATTAGATTTCACAGAGTCATTTCAGTCTCATTCTTGAAGAAATGTTGTTGTATGGGAAATCTCTTCTGATATAATAGCAGCTGGCAAGGCGCAGCACGGGGTGCATACCAGATGACGCAGATCTGGAAACGGAAACCCCTTAACTGTGCGGGGAACACACACAAGGGAGCATGGCACACAGTGAACAGTAGCTACGGCTGAGAAGACAAAGGATACATTTCATTTTCTTCCTACCGTTTTCATAGAAAACCCCTGGGTTTTTAATGACGTTATACATTTTTCTTAAAAAAACATAGCTGGGGATGTGGAGGATTGGGAAACAGTCATTGCTGCAGCAGCCACAGCTACAGTAAGCACAATCAATAGCACTCAGCCGTGAGCCAGGTAATAGAAGTCGTTAGAATCCCACACAGGCCGTTCTGCATCCAGGCACCATCCAGTCTCTGCCCCTAAGGGCTAGACTCCAGTTTCGAGACTCCACTGAGGTCAGCTGAGAAGACATACACAGGATGGGGAGGCTGGGCTGTGGCCAGTGGGAAGTCGTGGGCTTGGGAGCAGCCAGACCTGTGTTTCAACCCTGCCTGCACCATTTATTTCCTGCAGGAACTTGAGGAAGTAACTTTGCCTTGTTATCTAATCACCTGCTCACCAGTCACCCTGCAGGGTCGGCTGCTGGGAGAATTAGAGGGCTAGTCTGCCAAAGGATGTCCTGGGCCATGCTCCTCCCCACCCCACCCCCAGGCCAGTGACATCACTGAATGTTTCTTAGACCCTATTAGATGTGAATATCTCTGTTTTGATATGACATGTGCTGAGATATATTTCAGGTAAACAGGGCTTTTAATAACTCCAGCCTGAGGGAATGGCTATCCTAAAATAATATAAAGCCTGACTATGAGGAGTACATGAATTGGAGGCACTAGATAAGAAACAAGGACCCAATTCAACCCATAGCCAGTTTGAGCTGGGCAGCTGAGCAGGCAGGGCCCACGAATGTGTCCTTGTTAGCACATTGTCCCTGTACTTGCTAAAGACTGGGGACCCAGGCGGCAGTGGTCAGGTTCCTCTCTGGCTGCTATGTCCCTTAAAGCGACCACATCTTCAGATAGCAGGTCTGCAATGTAACGCTTCCTTCCTTTATACTTCTTGGGTTTTGTACACAAATCTGACAAATGAAGATAAACCAGAGAGTGTGCGGCTGAACTGGCCCTGATTAGAGATAGATACTCATTAAGACATATCTGTTGTGCGAATGAATGGCTGGGGATGCAGTCAGTTGGTAGAGTGCTCACCTAATATGTTCAGAACCTTAAATCAGTCACCAGCACCACTTAAACCAGACTTGGTGGTGGTGAACGCCTGTAATCTTGGCACTTGAGGGACTGAGGCAGGGGGATCAGGTGTTCAAGATTATCCTTGCCTACACAGTAAGCTCAGGGCAATCTGGGATACATCATAAGGCCTTACATCAATTCAACAAAGATAAAGTCATGTCTGCTGTGTGAATGAATGAAGTCAGAGATTGTGGGGAACTGGTCCAAGGCCCACGAGTGACACTTTATCCTGACTCATGTCTTTCTGTCTTCTTAGCGTATCCACTCACCAAGTGTCCTCCCCCAACCATCCTCCCCAACGCTGAAGTGGTCACAGAGAATGAAGAATTCAACATAGGTACTGCCAAATGGTGGGGACCCCAAACCGGGGTCACAGAGAGGGGCCAGGGAGTGGTGGGGACTGGGTGGTGGCTCCATCTATGCAGAAGGAAACAGAGGCCCAGACCATGGGGGTGGCAGTGTTCCATTCGCCCAGTTTACCACAAAAATGTAAACCCTCTCCCTTCACCCGGCCCCAGGACGGAGAGCTGGGGACATGGCTTCCCTCTGCTATCCAAAAGCTTTAAGGTAGCCTAGACGTTCTTATGGGAATATCTAGAGGCTGAGCTGGAGGAGGGAAGCAGTTGCCCAAGTCACCAGGCCAGCATGGATCTGGTTACTGAACCATGGCCCAGTGCCGGTTACCTTCCGTGGAAGTGGGTTTGAGGGATTAAGGTGTCAACCCTTCTGAATGAGACTGCTCCTGGGGATACCCATGCTCCTCTCTCTTGACAGGTGACATCGTCCGCTACAGGTGCCTTCCAGGCTTTACCTTAGTGGGGAGTGAGATCCTGACCTGCAAGCTGGGGACCTACCTGCAATTTGAAGGTCCACCCCCAATATGCGAAGGTAATTACACTAAACAGCACCTTCCTCCCCAGTAGAACCCTGGTTCTGCTCCTCTTTCTGTCCCCAGCTCTCAGCTCAGTCCGTGCCCAGACTCCAGACCTCAGCATGCCTGCATCCCACAGCAATGCTTTGAAAAGACAAACTTGCATCACCCAGTTACCCCTACCCCAGACCAAATCCAACCCTTCCCCACTCCTGAGGCACCCAAGGCAGCACAGAGCTCCTAACTGTCCTGTAAACCAAGGACAGTGGTTGAACTTAGGCCGCAAGCTATTGTGACATGTGGGGTGACTGGTGACTTTAAGCATGTGAAGGTGGCATCTGACCCACACTGACTGCTGTGGGGTTGGAAAACTTGCACAGCCACCGAGGGCTCTGAGGAAACCGATTCAGTCCTTGCAGCCTTTCCTTGGGGTCCCCAGCCCAAGCAAACTGTCCAGAAATTTGTTCCATGCAAACTGTTATGATACTTGCCCATGCTCCAGGACAGAGACCCTCCCCAGGATCTGGGGTGTGCAGGGCTCCTCTGCCCCAGCCTCTTCCCTTCCTTTTGTGATAAGTTGTAGGTCCTCCTGCCCCTCTTGATCATTCTCCTCTTCCTGCTCCTCCTCCTCCTGCTCCTCCTCCAGTTCTTCATCCCCCTCCTGATCCTTTTCCTCCTCCTCTTGCTCCTCCTCCTCCTCCTATTCCTCCTCCTCCTGCTCCTCCTCCAGTTCTTCATCCTCCTCCTGATCCTCTTTCTCCTCCTCTTTCTCCTCCTCCTCCACTTCCTCCTTCTCCTCCTGCTTCTTCTTTCCAGAAGTCCACACTGTCTTCCTTAGGGCAACATTGTTGTTTTAGACCCTTTAATGCTATGAATCAGGCTGCAGCCAAACCCTGCTGATCTTTCTGCTCCTGATGCAGTTACCATCGTTACCATAGCCATCTCTATGGTGTGTTGAGACTATGCTGCAGACTCTACATATGTGATTTGATATAAAGTTGTATATTTTCTATGGTACAGCCATCCTGTGTGGTAGGGACTTCTCGTTTGTATTGGAAAAGCCATCACACTGAAAGGGAATAATTTGTTGGAGGCCACACAGTAGTAGAGTGGCAGAGTTGGGATCTAAAATCCAGGTGTGTTTGATTCATTATCTGCTGTTTACTTCTGCACTATTCTATCTCTGTACGAACTAAACCCGTTTTGTTGAGTGGCTCTTTGGGTGTGGGTGGCCTTACTTTTGCCTGTAATATCTGTACCACCCTCATCTACCTCAGATCCAGGTAGCAGCACCCACACCCACACTAGGGAATGATTTCAACCAGCTGGTCTGCTATGAATTCCAACAATACTGTCATGTTGACCTGGGATCTGAAGTGACTTCTTGTCATGTACACTATGACAGTGAATGGGAGGACTTGTTAAATGCCTCAATGCTAGGTTTGCTGGGTGATTCTACTCCACGGACAAGCTAATATTCCCACCCTGTTCTGTCTCCATGTCATGGACACAGTATCTCTTTCTTTTTTCCAGTGCACTGCCCAACCAACGAGCTTCTGACAGACTCCACAGGCGTGATCCTTAGCCAGAGCTACCCCGGAAGCTACCCACAGTTCCAGACCTGCTCCTGGCTGGTGAGGGTGGAGCCAGAGTACAACATCTCTATCACGGTGGAGTACTTCCTCAGCGAGAAGCAGTATGATGAGTTTGAGATCTTCGACGGTGAGTCCCTCAAAGACCGTGCAATTCTCTGCTACAGAAGGCACCAACTTGCTCTCAGCTTCTGGGGGTAGCTGAGCTTCATTTTCCTGTCAGAACTTGCTGGAGGCACCACATAATGTCTGCCTCTACCATAGAAACCCAAGATCAGGGAACTGAAGCGCTGTATGTCTGTTGCTTACATAGTAGTCTAGATCTGTTACAAACCATTTTTTACTCAAAGCTGGAACCCCTGAATATCAGCCAATCAGTAGTCCTCTGTGAGGAGTAGGCTTCCTCTGAAACCCAAGAAGGCCTGTCCACCAACTCCATACTGCTTCTTTCATTGTAGGACAAGAGGCGCTGTCGTTTGCTGTTCTAGAGAAAGCGCCTCAGTATGTCCCAAACCAAAATACCATCAAAATACCATCACAAACATTGTAGGATTTATCTCCTCCTTCTGGAGCATGAGACTAGCTAAAATATCTACACTAACTGTCCCTGGTGGCTCAGAAAATCCTACGTAGAGAACCAAAATGCTACATTCTGCAAGATGACCAGATCTCCGTCCCCTCTCACTATATCGTGATAAAAATCAGGCTTATTGACAGAGCTCTGGGCCAAGACTGTGAACGTACACTGTTTCCTACCTCATGCCAGTGCAAACTGCTCCTGCTGCTCCTTCCTGACAGCCTGGAGATGAGCACATTGTAGAACCACAGCTGCATTCTGGGTAACCAGGACTGTGTCCGTCTGCTCTGGTAAAGATGCCACCGGGGGTCCGGCTACCTGTGGATGTTTGACTGAGTTTGCACTATGGGGTAGAAAGGGCTTCTCTCCTCAGGTGCTGCTGCCTGACAGAGCAGCCATGGTAGGATTGAGATTTCAGGAGTCAGCATCAATCCAAACTGTGTATCCAAAATCTCTAATAACTTCAGCTGTTCTTGTGTTGACAACATTCAGCTGAACAGTGGTGAGTCTGTAAAGGGAAGAACCGGAGGAATGACCGTTATGTACAATTGGTGTCATTTTCTAGGGTTTTTTTTTTTGTAGGGACCCGACATCTCCTTTAGCCAAACTATTCTGCAGTGAAGGGGAAGTGAAGCCTGGCTTGGGTCTGCAAGCTGGATAGAGGGCTAAATCTTTCTGCTGGAGGTGCTCTCCTCCCTATTGTTGTTCGCTGTGCTCATAAATTCATACTATTTTAGTTGCTCTCTTTGTCTACCCAGCTGTCTTGCCCTTAGGAGTATCCACAGTAACCACATGTGGGTGATCCCCACAGCTTCTATAGGCTAGGTCCTTCCAACTACCACCCCAGCCTTGTTACCTATTTCCGGTTACAGCCGTATTGCTTCAGTCCGTGAAGTGTTTCCCCCGACCTCTGTGTTCCAGAGTTTTCTCATCCCTGTTATGCTAAAAAGAATGGTTTCATCAGCCCCACTTCCTGAGGACAGCATGTCCTCACGAGAGCGTTCTTGATGGCATTAGTACGTGGAGTCTCCCCCATGCCCTCCCAAGGAGCAGCTTGAGTTCTTTCCTCATGATAGAACTGTTCAAGTGTGTTGTTTCTCTTCACTTCTGGACCCTTACCTTCCCAGTTTGCCACAGCAGCTCAAACACCCCTACTTTGTTAAATTTAGCCCATTACTCTTCCAAGCTTCCAAGAACTGTCTCAACGGTGTATTGGAACCTTCACTCACAGCCTTCTCCAGGACTATAAATCCTGGGTTATGAGTTTCCAAGACTTATATTATGCTCCTTGAACCAGAGCCCTGAGATGCAATCCGAGCATTTAAGGCAGGACATAGAAGAAAGCACTTCCCTGGGAAACCTTGGGAAGGCACATTGAGGAGCTTTATTACTTATGACTCTGGGAGCTACCATTTTCCTTGGGCTCTATGGCTCTCTCTATATACCTGTTCAATAAACGAAATTCCTGTATGGTGGGCACCACACTATTCTTAGCGTGCACAAGAGAAATCAGAAGAGGGTCCCAGCTTGAAAACCAGCTCTTCCATCAACTAACTACTTGACCCTGGCAAACAGCAGATAGAGTTCATCTCGCTTGCTGACTCCAGAGCACTGCTTCCGTTAAGGGTGGACAAAAGAGAGTCCTTCAGCAAGGCCACCAGATGCCAAGTCACCCGGCCATCCCGCTGTGCCTATACTTACCCTCTCTCTAGACTTAGAATGGCCTGTAACCCTGTGTCTTTCTCACCCAAGGTCCCTCGGGACAGAGTCCTCTACTGAAAGCTCTCAGTGGGAACTACTCAGCTCCTCTGATCGTCACGAGCACAAGCAACTCTGTGTACCTGCGCTGGTCATCTGACCACGCCTACAATCGGAAGGGCTTTAAGATTCGGTATTCAGGTGAGTAGGCCGTGAGAACTCCTAAAAAGAGCCTCTGCTCTGAACCCCGAAACATCCAAAGAAGCCTTGGTCCATCTCCTCATCAAGGTGACAACCTTCCCTGTGTGGGTGGGGCAACCTCTTCCTGTTCTCTGTCTTCCTCATCTGACACTGCACAAGCATGACTAGAGGCAGTCCCCTGCCTCGTCGTGTCCAGGTCCTTTCCCCACCTCTAACCTCATCTCTTTCCTCTCATACTCCCACCTTGAGTCTCCAGGATTGTAACTGTTCATTATGAGATCTGATGAGGCCCAGGGGATCCTAGCCTCTTAAGTGGTTAGGAGATATTACTAGAAGTCCTTTGACTGAGCAACTCTGAGACACAGAATCATACAGGGGAGGCATCAGAGTGTAGCCAAAGTTTTCCTGTGTCCCACCTGGCCCATGGTCAGGACAAATCTCTCTCACCCGCCAGTCTTGTAGCCAATCAGACCCAAGCAAACACATAGAGGCTTATATTAATTAAAACTGCTAGGCCATTAGCTCAGGCTTACTACTGACTAGCTCTTACACTCAAACTCAGCCCATTTCTGTTCATCTATATGTTGCCACGTGTTCCATGGCTTTACCTGTGTGCCATTACATGCTGCTCCCTGGATGGCGGGATGGCATCTCCTGACTCGCCCTTCCCCTTCTCAGAATTCTCCTTGTTTCCTTATCCCATCTATACTTCCTGCCTGGCTACTGGCCAATCAGTGTTTTATTAAACCAGTGTACAAAAGCATTATTCCACAGCATCAGAGAATACCCTTTCCTGTTGTGCAAGCCATATCCCTTTATTAGCATTTCATTAGCAGATGCCAATTGGACACATTTGTGAGGTGCACAATATAATGTGTTGATACATATGTACAATCATAACGATCACTGGGAGCAATTAACACGATTGTCACGTCCCAAGTTTGTCTCTCTGTGCTGGAGACTGTTGGAATCCATTCTTCTACCACCTTTGGAATGCATAGTCAGTGTGTGATGACCTACAGCTGCCCATCTGTGCTGCAAAACCAACCTCCTTCTACCCCCTCTGCCTTCAACTGGTCCCAAGCTCTGGTGACCCCATCACACTCTCTGCTTCAGACACCCCCGGCTGCCTTTCTGTGCCTGACTCACTTAGCGTTATGTCCTCCATTTCCATCTACATTGCTGCAATTGACAGGATTTCACTTTTTTTTTTTTTTTTTTGAAAAGCCATATTGTCTGGGCATGGTCAGATCAAAGGCCAGGCCTTTGATAAAAATATCCCTGGGATACAATTAGATGGAGAAAATAGACTTTCTCTGAACTCTCATTGTGGGGACCACTGATCTGCTTGATAAGCTGAAACCTTGATGTCAGCTGTGAAGGGCAGTCCAGTGAATTGCTGGCCGTGCTTTCTGGCCCTGGAGGCTGCAAGGAATGCCTGTGGATCATGGGAGTTCCCTCCTCACGCCTGAATGCCAGACAAGGATTAGACAAAGACCAGCAGTTTCAGGGAGCCAGGAATATAGCTCAGTCAGCAAAGTACCTGCCACACACAAGCACAAGGACCCTAGTGCAACCCTCCACAACCCCAGTAAGAAGCCGAGGGTGATGGCATGCACGAGTAATCCCACCCCCGCCAGCCTAGCCTAATCAGTTAGTGAGTCCCAGGTCCCAGTGAGACTTTGCCTCAAAAATAAATAGATAGATGATAGATGGTAGATAGATAGATAGATAGATAGATAGATAGATAGATAGATAGATAAGTTAATTAATTAATTAATTAGAAACAAGCGGACAGCATCCTGAATGAGATCTGAGTTGGCTTCTACCTTCTATACACACCTGTGCGCACACATATCCCTGCACCTGCACACACTGAAACACATACACACACACACACACACACACACACACACACACACACACACACACACAAGAATATTGGTTAGCAGAGATATCACATCACCAAGTTCTGCCTGAAGAACCATTTGTCCATATCTTCTAATAGGTCTCCTTGTTGCAAGACCAGTCACACTATGAGGACCCAGCGGTAGTTCTGGAGAACCAGTGGGTACGAGAAGAACTGACCAGAGGGAGCTGAGGGGAGCCCTGCCTTGACTCCCTCAAAGTCCATTTCCCTTTGCAGATCCCACCCACACTCTCCTCTCCCAGATGCCCACAGCTGGAGAAAAGATGACCTCATGACCCCATGACCTGTTACTGCCCTGTTACTAGCTGGTGATAGGGTTATTTGACAGAGCGCTAACTGTTCAGGCCTCAGGATAATCCATTGGGGAGTTCCGGGCTGAGTTCCTAATGGCTGCTCCTGTCAAGGGAAAATGGCATTTTCCTACCATCACTGCTGAATTTGGAGCTAAGAGCTCTTAAGGAGTTCCCTTTGCCTTACTGCTCAGAGACTAATGTGTTTGGAAGTAATGAGTCAGTTGTAATTACAGTACATATGCCATGTAGAAAAGAAATTCATTACACAGTACAGCAATTAGTACTTAATAATTAAGATACCGCAGACGTGCGTGACTTAGCCCTGTGTCTGTCGCAGTGACTAAGCGTATTTTAGATCAGATTCTCCTTCCTGGGTAAAGGAGGTACATAGATTTGGGATATGCCTGACAGAGGAGGCATGGCAGGAGAGCACACACATTTAATAAAACACCGTTTCTACCTGAGCAGAGCCATAACCTACAGGCTGAAAGTCAGAGGTCTCTCTGTGAGAGCCAGTGAGGACAGGGCCTGCTTCCCAATCTGCTCATCCCTATCTGTTCGGGAAGCCCGGCCAGAGACCTCAGGCAAATGAAGGGGAGAGGGGGTGAGGCTCCTGGATCATCCTCCCCTCACAGCCTCACAGATCTAACCAGGGTTAGTTATTTTCCTTGTTGCTATGATAAAATGCCTGACTAAACCTATTTAAGGAGGAAGTGGTTTATCTGGGCGTATGACTTGGGGATACAGTCTGTCACTATGATGGGAAAGTGACAGCGGCAGGAGCCTGAGGTACCTGGTCACATTGCCTTTGTAGTCAGGAAGCAGAGAGAGATGAACGCTGGTACTCAGCTCACTTTCTCCTTTTTATTGAGTCCAGGACCAGCCCATGGGATGGCGCTGCCCACATCTGGGGCAGACTTCCCACCTCCATCAACGCAGTATAGAAGCTCCCTCCCAGCTGTGCCCAGAGAGTTGTCCCTAGGTTAGTCTAGACCTTGTCAAGTTGTCAGTGATAACTGTCACACAGGGTCCCCAGCAGGAGCTGTGGCGTGGGTCCCCTCCATCTGGGACTTCTGTCGGCTTCCTTCTCTGTGTGACCCCAGCACTAGAACAGCAGCTGGCACTTAGTGGACTCCTGAGAACTCTTTACCGGATAAATGAATGGAATATGTTAAGCCATACGTTGGGGGGCCAGGGAATGAGCTCTGTAGGGAGATGTATATCCCAGATCCCCAGGCATTCCCAACACAACAGAAGAGAACAACCACTTATTGGGCACTGAGTGCCCTGCTCTGAACGGGATTGCTTTACTCACGTCCTCTCTCTCTCTCTCTCTCTCTCTCTCTCTCTCTCTCTCTCTCTCTCTCTCTCTCTCTCTCTCTCTCTCTCATCATGCCAGTGACTTGCCAGGGTGTCACACGCTTAGGAAACCAGTCCCACTGGGTCCTGCTTTATAAGGTTGCCTGTGGTCGCAAGGGCTTTGAAAGCAACCCGGGCTGTGCTCAGGCAGCCAAGGAGACCCTGTGGTTTACAGAACAGGTTGTAGGTGGTGTCGTCCTCAATGACCCTTTGTTTTGATTTGTTTTGTTGGTTCTTGTTCTGGCTTTACTTAACTGTTATTCGGTGTCAGCCACCCCGGCCTTCCTAAATACCAAAGAACTCGGTCATGGCAGAGGAAAGGGGGGGGGGGGCGCTGCTATGAGACAGCCTGCTCATCCCAGAAGTGGGATTCTGACAATCCTCTGCTCAGCCTCTTCTCACTCTTCAGCTCCCTACTGCAGCCTGCCTAAGGCTCCACTCCACGGCTTCATCCTGGGCCAGACAACCACCCAGCCGGGCGGCTCCATCCACTTTGGCTGCGACACAGGCTACCGTTTGGTGGGACACAGCATGGCCATCTGTACCCGACACCCCCAAGGCTACCACCTGTGGAGTGAGGCCATTCCTCTCTGTCAAGGTGAGCAGCAGGGCTAAAGCAGCAGCCAGGTGGCTCAGCTCCAAGTCACCTTGGGCTGGTCTCAGGAGCCGTCCGGGCCACATGTGAGTCTCCCAGGGCTTGGGGATGGAGTCTTTGCTTCAGCAAACATTTCCTTCAGCTTTGGGTATGACAGGTGCACAGTGTTTCCAGCACCACAGGAGAGGTGGTGATGTAAGACATTAAGTGACAGGAAGAGGAAGTGCTATGGGGGATGGAAGGGCGGTGTCAGGAACCCCACGGTAAGAAAGGACCTGCTTCTTCCTAGCAGTTAAGAACTCCCAAAGGCAGGGAGACATGGGGTCTGGCTCCTAAACCAAATGAGTCAAGCAAGCCCCTGAGACCTGCTATTCAGTTTGCACGCATTACCTTTTAGAATTGATGGGGGCTTTTCCCTTTATAAGAACATACGTTCTTGTCATGATGAAATATCTTGCTCTGTATAATCCATAAGCACTAATAAAAAATAAAGTCATAGGGGCTGCAGCGATGGCCCCGTCAGTAAAGTGCTTGCCTTGTGAGCATGGGACCTGAGTTTGATCTTGCAGAACCCGTATATAGAAGCCAGGGGTAGTGGCATGCTCTTGCGATCTCATTGCCTGAGTGGTAGAGACAGAAAGATCACTGAGGCTTCAACCTGGCCTGCTTGGTGAGCCCCAGGCATAAGATGAGATGTTATCTCAAAAACCTAGGATGGTACCTGTGGAACAACAGTTAAGGCTATCCTCTGGTTTCCACATGCCCACACACACAAAGCACATCTGAACACACATACACACACACACACACACACACACACACACACACACACACACACATATATATATATATATATATATATATATATATATATATATATACACACACACAAAA